>NC_055995.1:70559664-71159664 GCF_018446385.1 Zingiber officinale
AAAAAACTGATCGGTCCGGTGACCGATCAGGGCGTGCCAACTTGCTGAAATTCGACTGGTTGTCTGAAATTTCAGCTCGGGAAGTGGTGTTTTAGGTTTCTAAAGGTTTGGAACTCTCCAAGACATTGTTGGTGCAATGGTCAAGGGGGAGTTGATCTTTAGGGGGAGTTTTACCTATTGGTCAAGGGGAGTTGACCTTTAGGGGGAGTTGTCATGAGTGATATGGGATTATCACTAAATTGACTATTGACATTAGTATCAAGGGGAAAATTAAGGGTTTCAATGAAAGGTATGGGACTTTCATTAGGAAGAAACTCTTGACCTTGATATTCACTCTTTTTGATGTGTGTCAAAAAGGGGAAGAATGTCTAGAGAATGTTCAAGGAAGAACATTGGAGTTAGTGGGAGAGTTTGTTGATCACGACGAGTGAAGTTGTGAACAACGATAACTTACTCTTCAAGGGGAGAGTTTGTTGATGTGTGTCAATAGGGGGAGAATGAAGAGTTTAAGTTAGGCCTTCTTTATCTAAGAAGGAGGTTGTCTTCTTAGAAGGAGAATGTAAGGTTGTAACTTATGTTTCATTACCTAGTGGCATGAGGAAAGTTGAGGCTATTGGATTAGCCTAACTTAAAGGTATTGTCAAACATCAGAAAGGGGGAGATTGTTGGTGCAATTTCCAGTACGTCAAGGTTGACCTAGTTGACCAAGCATAAACCTTGGTCATGGTTTCGATGTTTGACAATACAGAAAGATATGTAGACATGGACAATGCAGGTGCAGTTGTCCATGCGGAGAGATACTGATCAGTGGTCCGATCAGGTTGGATGAGGAAGAGTCAAGTAGGTCAAGGTGGCCGGGATACTGGAAGTCTAACGGGATGTTAGGCATTCGTCTGAGTGAAGTCCCAGTCAGTGAAGCAAGGTGAAAAGCTCTGGTGAGTGAAGCGAGAATGTTGGAGAAAGTCGTGAGTGAGCTGCTGAGGCTGGGAAAGACCGTGGAAGCAGGCGGGGAGACCTAGTGGTGAAGCTGGAAAGACCCGTTGTAGGTGAGGGGTAGCCAGTGTGGCGCAAGGGAATCCAGATGGGTCAGGTTGACGGACATACAGGTGAAAAGTCAAGTATGGAGACTTGGCACGGGAAAAGTCCAAGTATGGAGACTTGGAAAAGTCCAAGCAGGGAGCTTGGCATGGAAAAATCCAAGTATGGAAGCTTGGCATGCAGTGGAGAGGGCTCGGTGGCTCATTCTGACTAGAGGCCGAGAGGGCTCGTTAGCTCGCTCGACTCGGATGGAGTCGGAGGAGAGGGCTCGGTGAGCTCGCTCTACCAGGTCCGGAAGAGGGCTCGGTGCTCGTTCTGCAGCAGACAGCCGGAGGGGCTGCATCTGTTCTCACTGGGTCGAGAGGGCTCGTGATCGCTCGCTGACCAGGAGGAAGACGGAGAGTCGGGAGGGCTCGGTGGCTTCGATCTCGTGACCAGTAGGGTTTAGTGGAATCTTGGATCGATCTGAGTGGCGATCTGAATGATCGATGAATCTCATCGATGGTCGGTGACCGAACGGAGCATTCTATTGCTTATCGGATCGGCCGACCGATTAGTGAGGAGAGATCACCGGGAGAGAAGGTCCTGATCGGTCATGGGACCGATCAGGAGGACCTGATCGGTCCACATGACCGATCGAGGCCTGATCGGTCTTGTGACGCCGATCGGACCCTGTCTGACGATCGGGATGAGCCGATCGGTCACGTCCACAGTTAGTGTAGCAGCGTTCTTCAGTGTCTTCTTCGGCGGGTTATAAAAGGGGTTGAGGAGCTACTGTTCCAATGAGTTACTTCTTCCTTCTTCCCACGCTTGCACTTGAGCTTTCTTGAGCTCTCCGATTCGTGAAGCTTCGTGTGAGCTTCCCGGATGATTTTGCCTTGTTCTTCAGTTCTCTCTGACAGCAAACCATGAAAGGGCAAGGTGGTTTATTCATACTATTTGTAGTTCTTGCTGTATTTCTATCTTGTTGTTGCAAGTTAGTGAGGTTTCTCCACCCGAAGGAGTTGTTATTAGCGGTTTTCCGGGTCTCATCCATGACGGATTGATGGAGCTTTCCACCTTACACCGGGAGTAGGAGTATCATCTCCGAACCTCGTTACATCATCGTGTTTGAGGTTTGATTTCTCCATTTACGTTTCTGTTATTATTTTTCCGCTGCGCTAACCTTGATTTGTAGAAAGAAACGAACGATTTGGGGCGGCTATTCACACCCTCCTCTCTAGCCGCGATCATCGATCCTAACAGGTTTTACCCATTAATTATCTTGTCAATAAATCTTTATGCCAAAATAAAATTACCTCAAACACCGTGAATTTTGTATGCCACGATAGTGTGGACGTATACAAAATCAAACATTTGTAAGAGGAGTTTTTAATTTTATTATCTTGTCAACCTATTTATTTGACAAATTAATAGTTGATTTTCTTCGGTCACACAAATAATAGTAGTGACTCCGATGGGGAGGATACTATTAGACGTGCCTAAGTGTATACCATTACTTGACACTAAGCCCATTAATAAGATTGTGCCCCTTCCGATGGGGAAGATCACACGCTCTTAATTAACTTCCTATAGTCATCCAAAATGGAAATTTAAGCTAGTGATCCGCAAACAAGCTCATCCGATATGGAGGAATGCACTCAGAGCCAATGCGCAAGCTTGTTGCATCACTTATAAACCAGTAATGGAGACCGTGGAATTTATTTAAAAATAAATCCCTCTCCCACTTAGTTATTTAAAGTGAGGAATTTTGACTATGCTAGCCTACTTAGCATGCATACTACCATGCACACACAACACAGCATAAAAAGCAATAAATAGAAAAACTAATTTTCAACTATTATGGCTTTTATCTATTGCTGTCCTCCGTGTGTCGTCAACCCTAGCTGTTGCCATCTTTGGCCACCGCCACCGGGTCTAGTTGTCGCATCCATCTTGCTCATTGTTCTGCTATGCCTCTGGTCCTCAAAAAGTTCCACGCCTTGCAAGATTCGATCCGCGACATAAATAGAATTTTATATTTTTCGATCCTATATTCCTCAAAGGAATGTACATGTAAACTAGATCGAACATAAAATAAAATTTACATCCATCGATCCTATATTCCATAAAAGGAATGTACATGTATCTAGATCAAAAAATAAAATCCTAATAAAACTAAATACAGCTCCTGCTGTATTTTATAATACAATCATGCACACATAATAAATGCCATTGACATGTCCAAGGGTCCAATCACACACATAATAACTATAAGCCATAATAGTTGGATCCTGCATCCACAAAGTTAGCACATCCTACTATTATCCTGCCTAAATTATGTATGACATGTGCATAATTAAACTAATACCAAATACACAGAGGCAAAACCCTAGCTCTGATACTAATTGTTGGTTGCTACTCGGAAAACCCAATGGCTCTACTGTACATAAATTTTGTACGTGATCTGAACCTTTCCTAGCTACCATGTGTTCTTTTAAACTAAACTTGTATCTCCTGCGGAACTTAACACGTTTGATTTCAAGTTTAACTTATATGTTCTTTTAGGTTTAGATTTGGATCTCCTGCGTAACTTAACACGTTTGATCCAAATCACCTAGGTTATAAATTCAATTAAATATTAGTTTCCAAAATTGGCTTCCAGTACTGCATGGCGAGGCACTTGGCCTTCTTGGATATGGGAGCAACCACCACCGACTAGACAAAGCCTTTTAAGGAAAGTTAATATTTAATTTCCTTATATAACTCTAGGTTAACCAAAAGGATCAATCAAATCACAAGAGAAAAAGAAAGAGAACACGACATCGAAATTAAATTCGAAAAACAAGAATCGAATGCCTCTTGTATTTGGTATTTATACAAAGAAAAATTAACTAGTATGATGAGGAAATTAAATACTAGTTATACCTCTTCCTTGTATGCTAAAAAGCTTGAGATCTTCTGCCGTATCCCTCGCCTCCTCTTGGACGTCGTGTGGGCGACGATTCTCCAAGACGAACACCACCCGGAGAGCTTCTCCTCCTACTCTAGAATTCGGCCACCACCACCACAAAGGAGCAAAAGAGAGCAAAGGGAAGAGAGGGAGAGGGGCCGACCACTTGATAATCTCCAACAACACAATATCAATTGTTGTGTTTTTCAAGGCCTCCCCTTCCCCCCTTTTTATATTAGTTTCCCAACGGAAAATTATGGAAAGAGTTTTATAAAAAATTAGACTCATTCCTATTTCCTTTTGATTTTTTCTTTTTCTTTCTTTTTAATTAATCAATCCTAGATTGATTTATTAATTAAACAACTATTTGTTGATGTTTAATTATTTGACCGACCCCTTGCTTGGGCACCAAGCTAGGTGGCCGGCCACTTATTAAAAGGGAAAGAAAGAAATTTTTTTTATAAAATTTTAAAAGAAGAAAACTTCTAATAAAATTTTACAAACTCTTTTTTTTTCTAATGTGGATATTAAAAGGAAAGTTTTAAAATTTAAAACCAAGTTTTAAAATTTAAAACATCTCTAATAATATTTCTTTTTAAAAGAAAGTTTTATAAATTTTACAACTCTCTTTTAAAACCTTGTGGCCTAATTTAAATTAGGAAAATTTTATAAATTTTTAAAATCTCTCTTTTTACAAATTGTAAATATCTGAGGAAATTTAAAAATTCAAAAACAACCTTCCTAATTTAAATATTGCGGTCGGCCCCCTTGCCCAAGGCAAGGGTCGGCCACTTCTAGAGAATATGTGGCCGGCCATTGCTTGGTCACCAAGCAATGAATCGGCCCCTTCTTGGACACCAAGATAGGATTTTCTTTGGATGGACTTGAGGCTTTATTGAGGCTACAACAGGGACCTAGAGGAGAAATTGGTTTTGGCCTTCCGAACACACAACTCAAGTTCATCGATAATAACTCATTCCACTAGAGTTATTAACCAATCCCAAATTACATTGGGCTCCTTCTTATCATGGAGTGTGTCATCATGTTTAAGATTACATGTCCACTAATTAAGTGAGATTCGACAACTCATTTAATTAATATCTTAGTCCAAGAGTAGTACCACTCAACCTTATCATCATGTCGGATTAAGTTTACCTGCAGGGTTTAACATGACAATCCTTATGAGCTCCTCTTGTGGACATTCTCAACCTAGATTACTAGGATATAGTTTCCTTCTATAATCAACAACACACACTATAAGTGATATCATTTCCCAACTTATCGGGCTTATTGATTTATCGAACTAAATATCACCCATTGATAAATTAAAGAAATAAATATCAAATAT
Organism: Zingiber officinale; assembly: GCF_018446385.1. Classification (NCBI taxonomy): domain Eukaryota; kingdom Viridiplantae; phylum Streptophyta; class Magnoliopsida; order Zingiberales; family Zingiberaceae; genus Zingiber; species Zingiber officinale. The sequence continues at coordinate 70,564,983 of NC_055995.1, forward strand.
ATGTGCTTGTTGTGATATTAGCACACACCATAATAACTATGGTTTTGTTCCTTTATAAAGTCAGAAAAGAAACCGATTCTAATGGTCTAACACATTTCTGTGTACTAGTGTAATTATATAGTTAAGATAAACAATAACCATAATTTACACTACGATCTTCCAATGGTTTGTTCCTTTCCATCTTGATCGTGAGCTACTGTTTATAATTTATAAGGTACTGATAACATGATCCGCTGTGTGTGACACCACACACCATGTTATCTACAATATAAATTAATTGAACAACTACATTTATCATAAATGTAGACATTTGACCAATGTGATTCTTATTTCTAGATAAATGTTTATACCAAAAGCTAGGTTTTTAGTATACATCCTAACAGAAGTATCATCCACATCTTCAAGGGAGGAAGAAGTAGAATCTTCCACATCTTCAAGTGAAGAGAAAGAAGAGCAATCTGTTGGAGTGTATACTGAAAGCCTAAGCTTTGTAAACATTCATTATGAATAAAGAATCATATTTGGTCTAATTATCTACATTTGTTTGTAGTTGTTCATTTAATTTATATTGTAGATAACATAGTATGTGATATCACATACAGAAGATTATGTTATATAATAAATATAAATGATCAGCAGCGATGACCGAATGGAAAGGAACAAACTATTGAAGGTCATAGAGTGTGGGTATTAGTTTATCTTGACTATATAATTACACGTACACTCTGAGTGTGTTGAGTGGACCATTTGAGGACGCTTTATATCGACTTTATAAAGGAACAAGAAATGATGGAGTGTGTGTTAATCCTGTAATAACGTATATTTGATATTTATTTTCTTTAATTTATCAATGGGTTAATCTGGGTGCTAATCATGTGGTAAATTAGATGATATCACATGAGGTTGTGATGATTATGAAGGCGCTGTCTGGGATACTGAGGGGCTTGTCCCCAAGGAGCTCATTGTCCAGTGGACTGATCCACGAGGACGAGGATGAACTGGGTACTTGGTCTACGGCAGACTTATTAAATGAGTTGTCGACTCTCACAATTGGTGGACATTCGATATCTTAAACACAGGGGATCTACACCTATCAGAAGGAGCCATGTAATTTGGGATTGTGAAATGATAGTTCTCTAGTGGAATGAATTATCATTGATAAATTAAGTTGTGTGTTCGGGGCGAACACGGGATGCTTAATTTTATCGGGAGACCAAAACCAATTCCTCGGTCCCTATCGTAGCCTCTTATTTATAGAGTTCTATACCCACCTATACCCACCTTCTATATCCACCCCGGCCAAGCTAGCTTGGGAACAAGCTAGGCCGGCCTAGGTATAAATTGGGTGGCGGCCTAGCTTGAACCCAAGCTAGTAGGGCCGGCCAAATAAATAAAAAGAAATTTAATTTTAATTTTTATTATTATGTGGAAGATATATTTTAAAGAGAATTAAAATTAAAATATCTCTCTTGTAAAAGATCTACAAAAGATTAAAGAAAGAGATTAGATCTCTTTCCTTATTTGTAGATTGGAAAGATGTTTTATTTTTTCTCTTTAAAATTATTCACATGTTAATAAAATTAAAATTATAGAAATTTCCTTTTATTAACCATGAAGAGATTTTTAAGAGAAATTTTATTTTTTAAAATTTCCGGAAACAAATTAGGAAGTTTTAATTTGTTGATTGAAACTTTCCTAATTTGCTCCTTTTGATTGTGGCCGGCCATTACAAGTTGATTGGGAAATTTTATTTTATTTTTCTCAATTAAATCATGTCAAGGAAATTAAGGAAAATTTATTGTAATTAAGGAATATAAAAGAAGGGGTGAGGGTGCCTTCACAAGACACAACATCTATTATTCCTCTCCCTCTTTTGTTCCTTGGTGTGGCCGGCCAACCTCTTCCTCTCTTCCTCTTGTGGTGGCCGAACCCTACCCTTCTATTGGAGCTCTTGTGGTGGCCGGATACTACTCGGAGAAGAAGAAGAAGAAGGAGAGAAAGCTAGCATCTCTTGGAGCTTGGTTAGTATTTTGTTTTCTTCCTTGGTGAAGCTTCCTCTTTGTTGGCCGAACCTAGCTAGGAGGAGAAGAAGGTGATTGGTGGTTTTTCGTCTCGGAAGATCGTTGCCCACACAACGTCCGAGGTTAGAAGAGGAATACGGTAGAAGATCAAGAGGTTTTTCTACAAGGTATAACTAGTAAATTTTATTTCCGCATCATGCTAGTTATTTATGGAAATAATACCAAATACAAGAGGCTTACGTTCTAGTATTTCGAATATGTTTTTTTTTTTCGAAGTTGTGTTCTTTGTTTCTTTCTTTTCCTTGTGATTTGATTGTTCTCTTTGGTTAACCTAAAGTTATTTTAGGAAATTAAATATTAGCTTTCTATTAAAGGTTTTGTCTAGTCGGTGGTGGTTGCTCCCATATCCAAGAAGGCCATGTGCCTCGCCACGTCAGTACTGGGAACCTTTTATGGAAATTAATATTTAATGGAATTAATAACTTAAGGAGACTTGGGTCGAACGTGTTAAGTTCCGCAGGAGATCCAAGTCAAAACCTAAAAGAACAAATAGATTAAGTTTTGGATCAAACGTGTTAAGTTCCGCAGGTGATCCAAAATTTAATTTAAAAGAACACATGGTAGCTAGGAAAAGGTTCAGACCTTTGTACAAAATTTTTGTACATTGGAACCTCTAGATTTTCCGAGTAGCAACCAACAATTGGTATCAGAGCTAGGGTTTTGCCTCTGTGTATTTGGTATTTAGTTTAATTATGCACATGTCATACATAATTTAGGCGTTAATAGTAGGATGTGCTAACTCTATGGATGCAGATCCAACTATTATGGCTTTTAGTTAATTATGTGTGTGATTGGACCCGACATGTCAAGGGCAATTTATATGTGTGCATGATTGTATTAAAATACAGCAGGAGGCTGTGTTTAGTTTTATTAGGATTTTATTTTTGATCTAGATACATACATTCCTTTTATGGAATATAGGATCAAAATGTAAATTCTATTTATGTCGGATCGAATCTTGCAAGCGTGGAACCTTCTAAGGACCAGAGGCGCATGAACTCGGAGCAAGATGGATGCGACTAGACCCGATGTTGGCGGTGGCCAATATGGCATGATGACAACACACGGAGGATTAAAGATAAAAGCCAATAGTTGAAAATTAGATTTTCTATTTATTGCTTTATATTGTATGTGCATGTTAGTTTACAAGTTTAGTAGGCTAGCATAGTTAAAATTCCTCATTTGTAAATAACTAAGTGGGAGAGGGATTTTAAGTAAATCCCATGGTCTCCATTACTGGTTTGTAAGTGATGCAACAAGCTTGGCGTTGGCTCGAGTGCCTTCCTCCATAACGGATGAGCTTGTTTGCGGATCACTAGAAAGTTCCATTTTGGATGACTATAGGAAGTTAATTAAGAGCGTGTGATCTTCCCCAACGGAAGGGGCATAATCTTATTAATGGACTTAGTGTCAAGTAATGGTGAACACTTAGACACATCTAATAGTATCCTCCCAACGGAGTCACTATTTATGTGACCAAATAATACCAACTATTAATTTTATTTGTCAAAAAGTTAGGTTGACAAGATAATAAAATTAATGGGTTAAACCCTCCTTTACAAATGTTGAAATTGTATACGTCCACACTAACGTGGCATACAAAATTCACGGTGTTATGAGGTGTTGGTTTATTTAAAATAGTATTGTTTGAGGAATCAATATTATTCTAAATTTAGAGTTCGACCAAAAGTTATTTGTGATTCTCGGGATGACTTTCAACCCACTGTCCATCATACTTCAACAAAATAGACTTCTTGGACCAAATTACATAGATTGGAAAAGAAACCGGATATTGTTCTCTCTAACGAAGCTATAAATTTATCTATCGAACCTTGTCCTAATGCTTGTGAATCTACCCAGAGGAGATTGAATATCATAAGAGATGGGTAAAGGTAGATGAGATGGCGCGGTGTTACATTTTGGCTTCAATGTCAAATGTATTGCAACATCGAATAAAGATTTACCAACAATATGATATTATGAACAATCTCAAGGAACTCTTTAGTCATCGGGATAGGGCTTCTAGACAAGAAGCTATGAGAAAGATAATGATGACCACCATGCAAGAGGTACTCCCGTAAGGGATCATATCCTAAACATGATGGCTTATCCGAGATATAGATCCTTGGAGGAGAAATTGATGGGAAACCCGATCGATATGATCCTCAAACGCTACCTAAGTTTTCGGTTAAGCTCATATAATATGAATAAAAGGATTTATTCATTAGGGGAACTATTGAGAACTTCAAGCGGCATAAGGGTTATTTCGTCACAATGCTCAAATTCACTATGTTGAAAATGGTTCTACTTCTAAAACCGAGAAAGAAGAAGAAAACAAACTGGTTCAGAAGAAAGTGAATAAATAGTCTGGGAATTTAAAATGGAATGAAGAAGAGGGCAAGTGCTTCATCTATGCAAGACGAAGGACATGGAACGGCCTCGTAAGAACCAAAACAAAGGTATATCTCATGCTCTAGTTGTTGAAACATGTTTAGCGGTGTTATCTAGACTGTGTAGAATCGAGCCGATCATGTCTGTCCGCACGGGGGTTCGAAACCCAACGACTATCGAAAGGAGATTACACATGGGCAATGCTACTAAGGTGGCAAATGTTGCAGTGGGAGACGTCTACTTATCTTTTAGTAGAAATAGAAATTTGGTTTTAAGAAATTGTCTTTATGTACCCAGTTTTAGAAAGAATTTAATTTCAGTTTCTAAACTATTTTTAGATGGATATTCAGTTTCTTTCAATCGATGTAGTTATTAAAAGAAATAAAGTGATTATCTGTTCTGGTGCATTAGTTGGCAATTTGTATATTTTAAATCCAAATTCTTCCACAAAGCAAAACATGGAAATTTATAATTCATCTTCTAATTCTAATAAGAGAAAAGAACCTTCAAAAATGCATATCTTTGGCATCTAAGGCTTGGTCATATTAACTTAAGTAGGATTCGGAGGCTTATAGCCGATGGACTTTGAGTTCATTAGAGTTGGAAAATTTTCCAACTTGAATCTTGCTTAGAAGGTAAAATGACCAAGAGGGCGTCAAGGGGTATAGAGCCAAAGAAGTGTTAGAGTTGGTTCACTCTGATTTGTGTGGTCCTATGTCCGTCCAGGCAAGAGGAGGTTTTGAATATTTTGTCTCTTTCATAGATGATTATTCAAGATATGGATACATTTACCTAATGCGCCGCAAGTCCGAATGCTTTGACAAGTTCAAAGATGGAGAAACGATTAGGTAAAAGTATCAAGACACTACGATCTGATCGTGGTGGCGAATACCTCTTAGGAGAGTTTAGGAATTACTTATCGAGGCGATTCAATCCCAATTGTTCCACCTAGAACACCAGCAATAGTGTGTAGCGAGCGAAGGAATAGGACTTATGGAGATGGTTAGATCGATGATGAGTTATTCAGCCAAATTCATTTTGGGGATATGCTCTGAAAGCAAGATATCGTTCTGAACTTAGTACCTTCTAAATCAGTTTACTTCCATAGAATTGTGGAATGGGCGAAACCAGCTAAGACATATTCGGATTGGGTAGTCCAAACAATCTTTGAAACCAAATCTTGATAAGTTAGAATCTCGACGTGGTTTAGCTGTAGGATATCCCAAAGGAACGAAGGTGGTTTATTTTATAGTCCTAAGACCAGAAGGTCATTGTTAGCACCAATGCCCAGCTTTTAGAAGAAGACTATATAATGGATCACAAGCCCGATAGTAAAGTCGTTTAGAAGAACTTAGAGAGGACATGTCTACTCATCTAGCAATACAAGATGAAGTACCACAAGAGACGCAACACGTGTCACACATGATACACAACCACAGACAGTGCCTCGTCGTAGTGGGAGGGTTGTGAGGCAACTGAAAGATTCATGTTTTGGGAGAGTCTTCAGACTTGATCCTAAGCATAAACATGAACCCGATCCCATAATGAAGCACTCCAAGATATAGATGCACATCTTCTTGGCAAAAGCAATGAATTCTAAATAGAGTCCATGTACTCTAATAAGGGAGCTTGTAGAACCACTTGATGGTGTAAAAGCCGTTGGATGCAAGTGGATCTACAAAAGGAAAGGGACAGACGGGAAGGTAGAAACCTTCAAAGCTAGGCTTGTTGCAAAGGTACTCAAAAAGAGGAATCGATTATGAGGAGACCTTTTCACCGTAGCCATGCTTAAGTCTATCCAGGATACTCTTATCCATTGCTGCTCATATGGATTATGAGATTTGGCAAATGGATGTCAAGACAGCTTTCCTTAATGGAAGTCTTGAAGAGAACATCCATATGAAGCAACCAGAAGGGTTCATTGAAAAGGCAAAAGAGCATCTAGTGTGCAAGCTCAATCGGTCCATTTATGGACTGAAGCAAGCTTCAAGGTCTTCTTAATGAAGTAATCCAACCATATGGATTTATTCAAAGTCGGAGTCTTGTATATAAGCGTGGTGGTATTTCTTGTACTATCGTGATGATATTTTGTTAATTGCAACAATGTCCAAGGTTATTATCGAATAAAGGGTATGGTTGTCCAAACAATTTGATATGAAGGACTTAGGAGAATGTGCACACATTCTTGGGATCAAAGTTATAAGGGATCGTAAGAAAAGAATGTTGTGTCTATCCCAAGCTTCATATATAGATACAATCCTTGCTCGTTTTAGCATGCAAGAAAGGTTTCTTACCTTTTAGACATGGAGTAGCTTTATCTAAAGAGATGTCTCCAAAGACATCAAAAGAGATAGAGGACATGAAGGTTCCTTATGCTTGGTGTAGGGAAGCCTAATGTATGCAATAGTACGGAGACCCACTACCGACCGTGGCATGGTCGCGTGAGATATCGAGTAACCTCAGACAGGACATTGGATTCAAGCATATATTAAAGTAAGCAAGGACTAGAGATATATGCTAGTTTACCGCGATGATCTGCTCTCCTGGTTACACTCGATTTCCAATCGGATAGGGATAACAAGAGTCTACATCAGGCATGTGTTTATTTTGGAGGTGGAGCCATTTCATGGAGGAGTGTGAATGCGTTTCGGACTCAACCATGGAAGTTGGTATGAATGTACGTACGTGCAAAGGACAAGAGGTATGGCTGAACTTTCTAATGGACTTAGATGTGATTCTGGTTTGCCCAAATCATCACAATTTATTGTGACAATTGCAAACTCGAGGGAACCACGAGCCCATAAGGCAAGTAAACATATAGAGCGCAGTACCACCGATACGAGATATCGAAGCGAGGAGAAGTTGTCATCGCCAAGATTGCATCGTGGATAACTGGCGATCCTTTCACTAAGGCCCTTCCGGGAAAGCTTTTGAGGGGATGGGAATCAGATGTATGGTAGAAGATATGGCAGCTTAGTCATTAGTATAAGTGGAGATTGTTGAGTGTATCTGAAGCCTAAGCTTTGTAAACATTCATTATGAATCAAGAATCCCATTTGGTATAATTATCTACATTTGTTTGTAGTTGTTCATTTAATTTATATTGTAGATAACATAGTATGTGGTGTCACATACAGAAGATTATGTTATCAGTACCTTATAAATTATAAACAGTAGCTCACGACCAGAATGGAAAGGAACAAACCATTAGAAGGTCATAGTGTAATTAGGTATTATTTTATCTTGACTATATAATTACACTAGTACACTCAGAGTGTATTGAGTAGGACCATTTGAGGACGTTTCTTTTATACTGACTTTATAAAGGAACAAAGACCTCGGTTATTATGGAAGTGTGTGCTCTTAATCCTAATATAATAACAAGCACATATATTTGATATTTATTTCTTTAATTTATCAATGGGTGAGATTTAGTTCGATGAATCAATAAGCCCGATAAATTGGGAAATGATATCACTTATAGTGTGTGTTGTTGATTATAGAAGGAAACTGTGTCCTAGAGATACTAGGCTGATAATGTCCCCAAGAGGAGCTCATAAGGATTGTCATGTTAAACCCTGCAGGTGGACTTAGTCCGACATGACGATAAGGTTGAGTGGTACTACTCTTGGACTTAGACATTAATTAAATGAGTTGTCAGTAACTCACTTAATTAGTGGACATTCGATATCTTAAACACAGGGAGACTAACACACTCATAATAAGAAGGAGCCCAAAATGTAATTTGGGATTGGTGCAGTAGTTCAATGATAGTTCTCTAGTGGAATTATCATTGATAAAATTAAGTTGTGTGTTCGGGGCGAACACGGGATGCTTAATTTTATCGGGAGACCAAAACCAATTCCTCCTCTCGGTCCCTATCGTAGCCTCTTATTTATAGAGTTCTATACCCACCTATACCCACCTTCTATATCCACCCAATGGGGGCCGGCCAAGCTAGCTTGGGAACAAGCTAGGGCCGGCCTAGGTATAAAATTGGGTGGTCGGCCCTAGCTTGAACCCAAGCTAGTAGGGCCGGCCAAAATAAATTAAAAAGAAATTTAATTTTAATTTTTTATTATTATGTGGAAGATATATTTTAAAGAGAATTAAAATTAAAATATCTCTCTTGTAAAAGATCTACAAAAGATTAAAGAAAGAGATTAGATCTCTTTCCTTATTTGTAGATTGGAAAGATGTTTTATTTTTTCTCTTTAAAATTATTCACATGTTAATAAAATTAAAATTATAGAAATTTCCTTTTATTAACCATGAAGAGATTTTTAAGAGAAATTTTATTTTTTAAAATTTCCGGAAACAAATTAGGAAGTTTTAATTTGTTGATTGAAACTTTCCTAATTTGCTCCTTTTGATTGTGGCCGGCCATTACAAGTTGATTGGGAAATTTTATTTTATTTTTCTCAATTAAATCATGTCAAGGAAATTAAGGAAAATTTATTGTAATTAAGGAATATAAAAGAAGGGGTGAGGGTGCCTTCACAAGACACAACATCTATTATTCCTCTCCCTCTTTTGTTCCTTGGTGTGGCCGGCCAACCTCTTCCTCTCTTCCTCTTGTGGTGGCCGAACCCTACCCTTCTATTGGAGCTCTTGTGGTGGCCGGATACTACTCGGAGAAGAAGAAGAAGAAGGAGAGAAAGCTAGCATCTCTTGGAGCTTGGTTAGTATTTTGTTTTTCTTCCTTGGTGAAGCTTCCTCTTTGTTGGCCGAACCTAGCTAGGAGGAGAAGAAGGTGATTGGTGGTTTCTCGTCTCGGAAGATCGTTGCCCACACAACGTCCGAGGTTAGAAGGGGATACGGTAGAAGATCAAGAGGTTTTTCTACAAGGTATAACTAGTAAATTTTATTTCCGCATCATGCTAGTTATTTATGGAAATAATACCAAATACAAGAGCTTACGTTCTAGAATTTCGAATATGTTTTTTCGAAGTTGTGTTCTTTTGTTTCTTTCTTTTCCTTGTGATTTGATTGTTCTCTTTGGTTAACCTAAAGTTATTTTAGGAAATTAAATATTAGCTTTCTATTAAAGGTTTTGTCTAGTCGGTGGTGGTTGCTCCCATATCCAAGAAGGCCATGTGCCTCACCACGTCAGTACTGGGAACCTTTTATGGAAATTAATATTTAATGGAATTAATAACTTAAGGAGACTTGGGTCGAACGTGTTAAGTTCCGCAGGAGATCCAAGTCAAAACCTAAAAGAACAAATAGATTAAGTTTTGGATCAAACGTGTTAAGTTCCGCAGGCGATCCAAAATTTAATTTAAAAGAACACATGGTAGCTAGGAAAAGGTTCAGACCTTTGTACAAAATTTTTGTACAGTGGAACCTATAGGTTTTCCGAGTAGCAACCAACACAATCCAAGGAAGAGGAGATCTTGGAAGCTCAACCCTCCACCTCAACTACCAAGAAGAGCACAAAGGACCACATCAAATGCTTTGAGTGTGGTAAGATGGGACACTACAAGAGTAGATGTCCTTCGCTCAAGAAGGTAAACCCTAAACTCACTAAATTTAATTTAGAAACTAATGTGAGTTGTAGGAAGAAGAAGGAGAAGAAGCACATTAGGTGCTTTACATGTGGTGAGTGGGTCACTACCACACAAAGTTCCCAAGGAGAGGAGAGCTCAAGAAATTGGCACACTTGAAGAAATGGGGAAAAAAGGGAGCACAAATTAAGGGGGAGCTTCAAAGGTAAAAGGGAAGGTAATCCCTATTTTAAAGTTTAATTCAAGCTCTAATTCTTATATGCTTGTTAGAAATAATGTAGATTATTTACCCAAGCATAATCGTGGATTTAGGTACAATGATAGGAATAGGGTTAACACGGTAGATAACCCTAAGAAATCATACACTAAGAGTAGACCTAATAAGACCCAAACTACTTTGCCTAAGGGAAGGAAAGTGGATGAAAACCTAAGCATTAATCTCAAGAAAGGGAGGCATATGCCTAGAAAGGTGGGTAGGTCTAGGGATGCCCAAGGTGGACATGTTAACTCTAGGGTTAGAACCCTAGAATTGGAAAATCAAGCCTTGAAGGTAAAGCTTGAAGAAATGGAGAAAGTCCTATATAGGTTCATTATTGGACCTAGAGGACTTGACATGTGTTTGGGTGGTCAAAGACCCAAAAATGTCAAATTGGGTCCCTCGAAGACCAAAAGGAGGTCAAGTGTTAAAGTGACACATGGCATTGGTAAGGGAGGTGTGACAAAGGACATGGAAGAGTCATCCAAGGCCAATAAGAAGGAATATGCTAGGATAACATATAATTATGACAAGAATGAGGTGTCCAAGGTGAAGGACAAGAAGAAATTAACCAAAGACAAGATGTCTAAGGTTAAGAAAGTCAAGTTTGTAGGCCAAGTGTCATCTATGGTACACCATGTGGGTGTAGCCATAGTGGATGAGTCACCAAGGGAGGTGACTAAGGTTAAGATTCCTAAGGTTAGGAAGATCCTTTGGGACCCATGGTAGATGGATTATCAAATGTGCCAAGTGGTTAGGAGACGACCTTAAGTCTCTAACCTAGTGGGTTGACACAATTAGGATGTGTTTCATACATGAAAATATGAATTGGGTTCATATTGCATGAAAATTAGTTTTTGATGTATAGATGTCATATAAACTAATGCTAGGGAACCATTATGGTTTAGTATGGGAAGATACATCAAGAGGAAGCTAAAACTAGGACTTTATGTCAAGGTTTAATTAAACCATTTAACTAGTTTTGAATTTTGTGTCAATCTTGGGATATGTGATAAATATATTTTTATATATATTTTTCCCAAGTAGACATGGATAAAATATAACTCTCCATAAAATTTAGAAATTTTTGGAGGTTTGTAGAATTTTTGGTGCATTTCTGAAGTTGGTTAGAAAAGGCTAATTTTTATAGAAATATAGTACCAGTCGACTGGTACAGTTACCAGTCGACTAGTAACAGTAATTTTGAGCATAGGATGTCTCTATAAGCTCATTTTGACAATGACAGTCGACTGATACGGTCTAAAAATATTTTTCAGCATTAGAAAATGACCAAAAGAGTGGTGAGCATGTATGTAATCTTATGGATGATTAATACATGATGTTTATGGTCATTGGAGGTCAAAGAGTCCAATAATTGAGATATTGTTGGAGCTCTTTTTGATGTATGGCAAAGGGGGGGGGGGAGTTTAGGTTTAAGTTGGAAACCTACACACCTTTGCAAGAAATCCTAACTCAAGGGGGAGTTTAGGTGAAGGGGGAGTGATTGCTCATTTATTAGCAAAGGGCGAGAAGTTTACCTTTGCAAGAAATCCTAGCTCAAGGGGGAGCTTAGGTAAAGGAGGAGCCTAGGGATTTAGGTTCCATTATTTATGCATGAGTTGATTTATATATTTATTTGCATATGTATTGCTATATTGTTTCCCTAACTTAAATGGGTTGCCAAACATCAAAAAGGGGGAGATTGTTGGAGCAATATGGGTACTCTAGATTTTGATGTTTGGACAAAGGTTTAAGTTAGATTTATTGTTGTATTTGATATGTATTGTGAGTGTGAAGGATACAGGTACAATAAGGAAAGTCCAAGGGTGATCCTGGCAAAGGAGGAAAGTCCAAGGATGAGTCTTGACGGTATAAGTCCAAGCATGTAGTCTTGGCAACGTAAGTCCAAGTATGACTTGACAATGGATGAAGTCCCAGAAGTGCGACCTCTTGGCAAAGGAAGATCCAACAATAATGACAAGGCTGATGGAAGCTCCAGAAGGCAAGACGTGAAGGATGGGGAGGCATCCGAGGGACGCAAGGCTGATGGAGGAGGCTAGAAGGCTAGGTCTAGGTTGGTCGGGCGAGGACGAGTGCTGAGCGAATGTACTCGGGGGTTAAATCCTAGGATTAGGATTTTACTATAGCGTTACTGTAGCGTTACTGTACCGATACTGTAGCAGTCGACTGATATTTTCATCAGTCGACTGGTGTAGTCGATCAGGCAGTTGACTGGGAGCGAATAGGATACTTCTGTTCATTCGGTTAGTATGGAGCAATCAACTGATGGAAGTATCAGTCGACTGGTATCGAGCTGTTGGATTGTAACAATCGAATCTCCATAGAGGGCAGTCGACTGGTAGGCGAGATTTTCCAACTCGTGGCCTATATAACCATGCATTGGAAGCTTGGTTAAGACTGACAAAAATAGAGGTGGTTAACCCCTATTAGAGTCTCCAAGGTCTTATTGAGTGATCAAGAGCTTGTGCGATTTTGTGGCAGTCGACTGATGGTTTTGGCAGTCGACTGGTAGGCGAGATTTTCCAACTCGTGGCCTATATAACCATGCATTGGAAGCTTGGTTAAGACTGACAAAAATAGAGGTGGTTAACCCCTATTAGAGTCTCCAAGGTCTTATTGAGTGATCAAGAGCTTGTGCGATTTTGTGGCGAGGTTTCTCCACCCATAAGGAGCTACTCGAGCTAGCTGGAGGTTTTTCGGGGAGTCATCCACCGACGGATCGGGATCGCCCACCTTACGGACAGTCGTGGAGTAGGAGTAAGTGATCTCCGAACCACGTTACATAAACGTATTTGAGGTTTGATTGTTTTGGTTATTGCCTCTAGGTTTAGCTTTCTAGTTGTTAGATTTGTTTTGTATTTTCACTATGCACTAACAAGCGTAGAAAGCGACGATTTGGGTAAGATGTTATTCACCCCCCTCTAGCGGCTATCAAGGTCCTAACATTAGGTTCGAGGGAGTTCAACTTTGGATGGCCGAAGAATCACTCAAGTGGCCGGAGCAAAAGCTGAACAAGTCAACATGAAGTTGAATTGTTCAAGCACCTAGACCATGTTCGGCCACCCGGACCCTGCCCGAACCACCCTGGCATAGCAAGGGCACCTTGTCAAAAAGACATTGCTGCAGATGATATTCAATTCCACGTCAACAACACTCTAAGTGCCCGGAACAAGGATGAAGTTTTATCATCGGATTATTGAGTAGTCATTGTGAGCAGATAAAGTGCACCGCTGGGGCGCTTGGACTAGTCTAGGCGCTCAGAGATGCTATATCAGTAAAATGGATATTTTTGACTAGTGGACTATAAATAGAGCCCTGGTCCAAGGAGCTAAAAACAACACACTTGCTTTAACTTCTATAATCTTCATTTTTAATTGTTCTACTTTCAACGCTATAATGGGCTTCTCTGCCTCCAATAAAGGAGACTTTTAGTGAGCTCAATTCTTCCTTGGATTAGCAACCACCTGGTTATAAACCAAGTAAATTCCTTGTGTCCCTTATTTTCTTTTTATGCTTTTATTGCTTGTTTAACTAACATGTGTTCATTGCTATGCTGAAAAGTAGAGATGACAATTTCACCCGAATCCGATGGATAATCCGACATCCGACCCGAATGGAGGAGGATATGAAGGGAATTTTTATACCCTATTATAGTAAATGGGTATTCGGGTATGGGTATTTCGGGTATGGGTATGGAGACGGATGTGGTAAAATCCTACCCATACCCTACCCTACCCAATACCCGATATATTTATTTATTTATTTATAAGCCTCATTTTTTATTGGGAAAGAAAAAATTCTAGCCCGTTTTCTGTCTTAGAAAAAAAAAACTTAGTTTGCCTCTTTATCTTGTTATCAACACGCATCTCATCTTCTTTTCTACGGAAAATGTTCACCCGATCGAAGGAGCGTGAGATGAGGAAGAGCTGACAAGTACATTGAAATATTTTTTTAAAATGAGAATGGTAGGGAATAATAGGATGATGGGTAGGATATGGATACCCGAAACTCCGACGGGTATGGGGATGGGTATGAAAGTTAAATACCCGATGGGTATGGGGATGAGTATAGATATAATAAATGAGGATGGGTACGGAGGATATGAAATCCTACCCATTGCCATCCCTACTGAAAAGTAATAGAAGCTTTAAATTATAACTTACAAGTAATTCATCCTTCTCTTGTTGGCCGTATAAGGGACCAACAAGTGGTATCAAAGCCCGGATACCTCAGAAGGACTAACCGTCAACTGAAGCAACAAGAAGATGGTTAGAGAAAGTATTCATCTACCAAAGTTTGAGGGAGACTTCGTTATATGGAAGAAAAAGATGAAGGTATTTTTTAGAATGGATTTTTAGATTTTATTGACTATAAAATATGGATTTATAGTACCCAAAGATCAACATGGAGAGGAGAAGGAAAAACACCTCTAGAACGAGAAATAACATAGTGACTCAATGATAAACGGGAAAGTAGAATTTCATCTGCTAACTATACTACCATCTCAAAAAGTCAGTCGTATCAGAAGTTACACTTTGTCCAAAAAACTCTAGGACAAGTTCCTGGAGCTTCACAAAGGTACATCAGAGGCAAAGCTAGTAAGACGGGACATCCTTCGAAGTCAGTTGACAAACCTCTAAATGGAAAAAGGAGAAACAGTAGCTCAACTACGCACAAAGATCAAGAAGATAATCACTAGACTTATCAACCTCGGCGAATCGGTAACAAATTGAGACTCAGTTCGTTATGCTCTTAACGTTTTTCCTAAAACTCTAAAGTGGACTTCAATAATAGATGTCTACTATATCTTAAAGGATCTAGAGGTAAGTACTTTAGAAAACTTATTCTCTACATTAGAATTATATGAGTCTAGATGTGCATGTAAAATAAAAGAAAAATGCCAAGTCAGAACTATGTTGGGGTTGCAAGGTTGCAAACATAGTCCCACATTAAAAACATATGAGAAAGATCATGGGTTTATATGAAAAAGATAACTCCACTGCTATGAGGCCTTTTGGGGAGAGCCCAAGAGCCAAACCATGAGGGCTTAGGCCCAAAGTAGATAATATCATGCTATTGTGGTAAATTCTTTTCGATCCAACAATTGGTATCAGAGCCCGGACTGCTAGAAGGTCTAACCACCAATTGTGCATAAGAGCTATGGTCTAATTGAGTCATGTGAGTAAAATATTGACCTCGAATAAAGGAAGTGGGGGCTCTCGTGTCCAAATCAAGAGATCAGACACCAGGCAGGAAGTCCTAGTTCCGGCTAGGCAAGGAAGTCCTAGTAGGTCGGGTGGACCGAGGGGCAGGAAGACATGGTGGGTCGAGGATTGAACTTAGGAAGCTTGTGGTCTTTTATTTGAGGGGGGGGGGGATTGTTGGGGTTACAAGGTTGCAACCATAGTCCCACATTGAAAATACATGGAAAAGATCATGGGTTTATATGAAAAAGATATCTCCATTGGCATGAGGCCTTTTGGGGAGAGCCCAAGAACAAAACCATGAGGGCTTAGACCCAAAGTAGACAATATCATGCTATTGTGGAGATATCTAAAATCTTTTCGATTCAACAAACTTGGTATTAAAAGCCAACAAGAAGGACAAACTGGAGTCAGATTCCTCACTCGACGAAGATGAAGCAGCTTTCATGGTTAGAAATTTTTTAAAGTTTTTTAAATCTAAGAAACTTAATAAGTCATAGGTCAAGAAGTTCTCTCCGAGAAAGAGGAAAGTCAAATGCTACAACTGCCAAAAAGAATGACACATTAAAGATGACTGCCCGAAGCTGAAAAGGAAGAAGAAAACTAAATGACCAAACAAATCGAAGCACAAGAACCTCAGAGCAATGTGGGACAAGTCGTCATCCGAGTCCGAGTCAGAAGAAAGTAGTGATGAAGGGGGAGTGTTGAATAACGAGACTAACTCGGTAAGTGAGGTACGTTCTTTACCTCCCGATAAATTGTATAAATTTATCAAAATGTTTTCCAGAAGTTCATGCAAGCAAGAAAAAAAATGAACAATTAAGAGAAGAAAATTTACAATTAAGAATTACCTTAGCAAAATCATGCACATTATAAGATTTTGATAAATTGAAAGTTGAAAATGAAAAGTTGAAGGATCAAGTAGAAAAACTAAAAAAGGATCACTCTTGCACAAATGTTCAAAATTTTAGAAATTCCCAAAGGCTTAACTAATATTTTAGATATCACAAAGGCCAAATTAGAAAAGTGACATGAAAATATATTCCTAAAAAAATATCTTACTAATCCCATAGGTAAAAATCTATATTGGATTTCAAAATCGTGTCTATATTAATTTTTTTATATTAATTGATTTGCTAGGTTAGAATTTCCTTAGAAAAATATTTTTTCTTACAAACTTTCTATTAGAATTTTCTGTTCAAAATTTTTGTAATGATAAGATAGTAGATATTCTATTAGAATAAAAATTTTGAATTTTTTTGACCATCAATTAATTTTCTATAATTTTTTTTTTACCATCAATTATTTTTTTATGAAATTTTTAACTAAAAAATTAATTTTTAATATTAAAAAATCTTAAAATTTTAATTTTTTTTACAAATATACATTCAATTTTAAATACTCAGAAAATTAGCAAAAAATTTTGAAATAAAAAATATATTTTTAATATTTATTCTATAAAATACATATTTTTGTATGAAATGAATTATTCATGTTATAATAAATTTATTTTTTTTGTGAAAATTTTTATCCTAATCCTAATTTTTTTTATTAAAGTTGATAAAAAAAATTTTATAGTTTTTTGAAAATTTAAAATATTTTTTAAATTATTTTTGATAGATATGGTCTTTAATTCTTAGAAATCTAAATTTTTGAAAAATAATTTTTAATTTTTTTTATATTGATCACAGTTTCAATCACCCTTAGAAGAATTTTTAGATTTTTTCTCTATTTATCCCTATTTATTTTATGTGATCAAAGGGGAGAGACATATAGGGAGTTAAGGGGAGATAATTGTAAAATTCATATTTTAATAATTGCATTATTCATGTTTTAAATTATCAATTTTTTTTTCAAATAAATTCTATGTTTATTTTACCCTAACTTTTAACATGCGTTGATACATATCAAAAAGAGGGAGATTGTAAGTACCTTGGGTTAGTTTTGGGTTGTAAGTACTGAGTCTAGGCACCCAAAGATGTCACGTTAGTAAAATGACTATTTTCGACCAGTGGGCTATAAATAGAGCTCTAGTCCTAAGAGTTAAAAATAACACACTTGCTTTAACTTTTGTAATCTTCATTTTTAATTGTTCGTGCTTTCAACGTTGTAAGGGGCTTCTCCACCTCTAAGAAAAGAGACTTTTAGTGAGCTCAATTCTTTCTTAGATTAGCAACCACACAGACTACAAATCAAGTAAATTCCTTGTATATGTTACTTTCATTTTATGCTTTTATTACTTGTTTAACCAACGTGTGTTCATTACTAAGTTAAAAAGAAATAGAAGCTTTAAATTCTAACTTGCAAGTAATTCACCCCCTCTTGCCGGCCGCACAAGTGACCAACAGCTAGGTGGTGAAAGCTCTGGTAAGTGAAGTCATACAATGGAACCCTAGGGGAGGTAACCCTAGGTACCTAGGTGGAGGTAACCCTAGGTTGTGAGAAGTCTTGGAGGAGTAAACTGTTCGCTCTCCGCAAGTGTACGGAAATGTCGCAAGTAATATAAAAGATTATCGTATCCACAGGGACTGGAATAAGCACTAGAAATGTCTCAATGCGAATTAGCCAAACAACTATCCAATCGTTTCAAAAGCAAAGTAAGGTAAACAAATCTAATCTTAAAGATCAACTAACAAGTGTTTAGTGTTTTGGGGTATGATAAAGGGAGATTCTAGGAGTTTCGGTTTCTTTGTATGATTTCTCGAATGTAAGTGGTTCACCAATTCTTATCCCTCAATTGCCAAACATGTAGAAAGTTGCCGGTTCTCTCTTGCAATAGACAACCGGCTAAGGACTGAGAAATGTATCTAAATAGGATTAATTAGACATGAACCTATGTTGTCCTTACACAGAAGTGCACCTATTACTATGCCTTCCTCGGATATCAACGTAGAAGCCCACGACTTATCAATCTATCAAGATACAAGAAACTAATCACAAAATTCATCCTACTCTCTTGAATATTCCTATTTCCTCTTCAAGATTGTCTCTCAAACGTCCTTACACGGGCTTGCACCTGTCACGTGGATCCCTCGGATGATCGAGTGAGAGTTTATCTTTACAAAGTCCATAAGAAATTCAAACAATTAATCAAGAATGAGAATTAAGCACAAATCATCTTTAATCGTTCAAGATCCAATTGATACAAGCAAGATAATGTCATTGAAACAAGAGAATGGCAAATCCATAAGAGATTACATCAATCCATCATACAAATACTCCCTTCATCCTAGAATACAAGATCTACTCCATGAATCGAGGAAGAAAACCCGAAGAAATAGAGAATATAAGCATTCCTTAAATCCAATCCAAGAAACCAAGAAAATGGGGAAAGAGAAAACTTATCTGGATCCAATCCTCGCTCCGGAGCCGAAATCGCCAAGAACTCCCCTTAGCAATCCTCCCAAGAATGGGAGGAAAACACCAAAGCTTGTCTTCTCCCAAAGGGGAGAGATCCTTCAATTCATGAAGGAGGGTTTAAATAGAGGAGGAATGGAGCCACACTGAACACGATGTGAGATTCACACCATGTCCGCTCCTTTCCTTCTCTGCACGTTCACACCACACCCTAGTCTCGAAATGCTACACGCCGTGGTGCACACACGCCGCTTAGTCTCGAAATGCTACACAGTGGTGTACACGCCACAACTAGCTTAGTCTCTCGAAACCTCACACGTGTGTAGATCCACACATGTAAGGCTTCACCTGGCTTCAAATCTTGACACGGCCATGTCATTCTCCACTTGATGGTGCCAAACTCACACCGAGCTCCATTTAGGTAACGGTGAGGACAGTGCTTTCTCCCTTTGTTTCCTCAATGCTTACCCAAGGATGTAGATTCTTCACCAAATCGACTCCTATGTACAGAAAATGTACAAAAAAGAGTAAATATGCTAAAAGGAAAGCTGGAAGTATAAAATGCATAGATCAAGCATGCTCAAAGTATGTAAATGTGCGTAAAACATGCATAAAAGAGTATATAATCTACGCACATCACACCCCGCACTTAAACCTTTGCTTGTCCTCAAGCAAAATGCCGCAGTCTAAATTCATATGTTCTACAACACATTCATAACACCTAGTGCACTTTCCTAACTCTATCAAAAAGTTTCATTAGAAAGCATGATCATACAAACAAGTAAAGTATGGTTCAAGCATAAGAATCCTGTGCACAGTGTAAAAGTAACTCAACACTCTTCAAGTTTCAATCCATGTCCTAGTCAAGTCGTCATCAAATTTGAATTCCTAGTGTTTCCAGTGAAAGACAAGTAACCAGTGATAGGCACTTACTCACCATTCACTTGGTTCATATTTCTCAACTAACCCAAGGTCTCAAAGGTGTGCTCAATCTCAAGAGAAGCTAAACAGTCATTTCCCCAGTAACCTAACTCGGTCTCAAAGGGGTGACTTGCTAGATTCCACTCATGACAACTATTTTTTATATCCCTTATTTCTTTTTTTCTTTTTTTAAAAGTGTTTGCATTGTGCAAAACTTATTCACAAATGTAATTTTTAGCACACATGTTGGGATATTTTGTTTTTCCAAATGAGCTTTAATGATTTGAACCTCATCCAGTAACCAAAATGAAAGTTGAGAAATCACCATGGAAACCAAGTACTAAGCAAACAAGATGAATCATAACTATTTCAATGACATCAACTATTCAAGCATCAAGCACAAGTGTAGTGAAGATAAAATCCTTAAGGTTGAACCAAAACTAAAACTCATCACCATAAGATTCTTAGCTTATTAATGCTTCCCAAGATAGAAAAAAGAACTACACAAAGTTTACTACTAGCATCATTCGAACATCATGAATCAAGCCAATAATCGTGCTAACATTTCACTTGAATCCAAGAAAGCATATAAGTGAAGTTTTGATGTTCTCAAGATGTATGCCACAAAAAATCAAAACACAATGCAAGACATAAGCAAAAACAAAAACAAACAAAGCAAATCAAATGCATCCCCCCAGACTTAAATTTTTCATTGTCCCAATGAAAACTAAAAACAATGTGGAGGAGATTTTAAAAGAAGTTACCAAGTGATGAGCTCCAAATGGTTGACGTTCATGTTTTTAAAGATACTCCTCCATCCAATACTCACATTCCTCCACAACTTTGAATTCTACAACAATAAGATAGACAAGAAAAATTAAGTAGAGGATACATGTTTATTATAAAGAGAGAACTAAAGACATAAAAGAAAATAAGGAAAATGAACTTGGGTTGCCTCCCAAGAAGCGCTTGTTTAAGGTCATTAGCTCGACCACCTCATTAGATTCATCTAAATCTTGCTCTTGGAGGGGTAAGATATTTTAGAACCCTCCTACCAAGGGCTCTTATTATGGAGGGAGCTTTCATCAAAGGAGCTACAAAGTAAAGTATAACTCTCTCCATCTTCGTCTTCTTGGAAATTTTTTCAGGTGGTCGAAGACGGTTCAGATTGAGCTTCCAATTATTGGCCCATGTGAAATCTGCACATCCAAAAGAAAAACAAATCTCCCACAAGCATGTTATATAGTATAGAGCTAGAACCATATCAAGATAAGATGAATAAGTAATAAAAACTGAATCACATCCAACAAAATCAATTATAGGTACCTCCATAAAGTTTTCCAAAAGATCACAAGAAATACTAACCTTACTTTGTTGAGAAATACCTGAAATTTCTAAACATGTAGATGTGACTTCCTCTGAATCAAATGATGGTTCTAGCTCTAGCTTAGGTGTTGATGATATCAATGATGGTGATTCTCGAGACTCTACTAGCTCTGTATAAGTCCCTACACATTGTTCCACAACATGATCAATTCTTAAAACCTCTAAGGGTTGTCTTGACAAAGGTGGTGATCCTTGAGATGCTGCTTCCACAACACAACTCCCTACACATTCTTCCATATCATCATCATCAACACATACATCAAAAAATAAACCAACATCTATGTCCTCAATAGGAGAATCAATAACAAGAGGATCAATAACTTCACTTGCAGTTTTAAGTTGATCTACCACATCACATTCATCATCTGAAAATTCGATGTCACTATAACACCTTATAAAATTTTGAGATAGATCTGAAAACTTATTTACCACTACATTATCAATAAAATCCTCATCTGAAAAATCTTCATCTTCATATATATTCAAAAATCTACACTCAACCATATTAGTGTCACAGGATTTTCCGAAGTCTTTATTTTCATTGACCCCCACTAACCTTTGTGGAAAAGGAACCCTTAGTGAAGGTCCTGGGAAAGACTGAACTCCCTTTTTCCCAAATTCCCTTTGAGCTTTTGGAGGAGGTCCAACTTGCTTATCTAATGTTGGTGTGATTAATCGTTGAGGGAAAGGTACTTCTGGCCTTTGGGAACTTCCCAGAGAAATGGAACTGAGTTCTTGTGATATTCTATTATTCTTCTCCTCAATTCTAAACATGTCGTTCTTCAGAAGTTCTTCATGATTTTTTCCACTTCTCAACCCAACATCATCACACTTTTCATTGGATCTTGACTGTGTAGGAGGGGGATCTTCTTTAAACCATTTTGAAACAATACTATCAAGCTTTGCCCCCAAATGTTTGAACTCCTCACTCTGTGACTTGTGAATTTCAACATTTTTAGGTGGTTGAATTTCATTTTGTTTGACAGGCTCTCTTACATTTATAGCTTGCACTTTTTGAATATCTGAGGGAAATTCCATCCAACTTTTGTTCGACCATTTATGGAGGTTCAATGTCACTTGATCAATTAACGAATAAGCTTCATCTACACTTTTGTCCATAAAAGAACCTCCAGCTGATGAATCCAATAAAGTCTTGTCTGAGAAAGAAATTCCCCCATAGAATATGTGCAAAATCAACCATTTTTCAAAACCATGATGAGGGAATTGTCTTTGAAGACTCTTGAATCTATCTCATGCTTCAAATAATGATTCTCCATATGCCTGAGAAAAATTTGTTATGCAATTCCTCATATACACCATTCTACTTGGAGGGAAAAAATGATTCAGAAATTGCTTCTCCAATTGTTCCCAACTTGTGATGCTTTGAGGACAGAGAGAATATAGCCAAGTCCTTGCTTTATCCTTGATATTGAAAGGAAATATCATCAATAGAACTGCATTTGCTGATACTCCTTCACATTTCACCAAATCACAAATCTCTAAAAATGTTTCAAGATGCAGATAAGGACTTTCTGATACTTCTCCTCCAAATTTGTGACCTTGTATCATGAAAATTATCTCTGGGTCTAGTTGGAAACTTTCTACTTCAATTTGAGGTTGCACAATGGGAGATACAAATCTTGCAGAAAAGGGTGTAGAAAAATTTCTCATGGTCCTGCTTGACATGCTAGTGCTCATGGATATTCAAGAAGAAAAAGAAAATTATCAAGAATAAAAAACAAGAAATAAAATGCAATATGAAAAGCAAGAAAGCAAATGCAGAATTTAAATTGCAAGAAAGAAAGTGCATAATGAAAACAAGAAAGAAAAGATAAAAGAAAAAAGAAAAATGTCTAGAATAATTCATATGCTAAAAATTGCAAGATATGTTTACAAAAGAAAAGAAGAAAGAAACAAGATCAAAAGAGAAAACAGAGAAAAGTTAGATTAGAGTACTAGAAATCAAGAATGCAAAGTTAGAATTAGAATTAGAATTCCAACAAAAAGAGTTGTCAAGAATGTTATTCAAGAAAGGAAAAACTTACGAAAACAGAATTCGAACAATTAGTTATAACTATGCAAATCAAAAGAAAAAAAGAAAAATTATGTTTAGTCTAACTCAATTGATAATTCCTAATGTTATAGCGCAGTCCCCGGCAACGGCGCCAAAAACTTGTTCGCTCTCCGCAAGTGTACGGAAATGTCGCAAGTAATATAAAAGATTATCGTATCCACAGGGACTGGAATAAGCACTAGAAATGTCTCAATGCGAATTAGCCAAACAACTATCCAATCGTTTCAAAAGCAAAGTAAGGTAAACAAATCTAATCTTAAAGATCAACTAACAAGAGTTTAGTGTTTTGGGGTATGATAAAGGGAGATTCTAGGAGTTTCGGTTTCTTTGTATGATTTCTCGAATGTAAGTGGTTCACCAATTCTTATCCCTCAATTGCCAAACATGTAGAAAGTTGCCGGTTCTCTCTTGCAATAGACAACCGGCTAAGGACTGAGAAATGTATCTAAATAGGATTAATTAGACATGAACCTATGTTGTCCTTACACAGAAGTGCACATATTACTATGCCTTCCTCGGATATCAACGTAGAAGCCCACGACTTATCAATCTATCAAGATACAAGAAACTAATCACAAAATCCATCCTACTCTCTTGAATATTCCTATTTCCTCTTCAAGATTGTCTCTCAAACGTCCTTACACGGGCTTGCACTTGTCACGTGGATCCCTCGGATGATCGAGTGAGAGTTTATCTTTACAAAGTCCATAAGAAATTCAAACAATTAATCAAGAATGAGAATTAAGCACAAATCATCTTTAATCGTTCAAGATCCAATTGATACAAGCAAGATAATGTCATTGAAACAAGAGAATGACAAATCCATAGGAGATTACATCAATCCATCATACAAATACTCCCTTCATCCTAGAATACAAGATCTACTCCATGAATCGAGGAAGAAAACCCGAAGAAATAGAGAATATAAGCATTCCTTAAATCCCCAATCCAAGAAACCAAGAAAAGGGGGAAAAGAGAAAACTTATCTACGAAGAAGCTTCGTCTTCGGATCCAATCCTCGCTCCGGAGCCGAAATCGCCAAGAACTCCCCTTGAATCGCCTAGAAATCCTCCCAAGAATGGGATGAAACCACCAAATCTTGTCTTCTCCCAAAGGGGGAGATCCCCTTCAATTCATGAAGGAGGGTTTAAATAGAGGAGGGAATCGGCGCCACGCCAGGTGACGCGTGAGATTCACACTACCATGTCCCTCTCGTGCTTACACACAGCCACAACCGCTTAGTCTCTGGAAATGCTACACGTGTGGTGCACACGCCGGAAACAGATCCACACGCCATGTAAGGCTTTGGTTGGCTTTCTTGACAGTGTGAAGTTCACGACCATGTCATTCTCCACTTTTGTTGGTGCCAAACTCCACACGGCCCGAGCTCCATACCAGGACCTGGTGCTTTCTCCCTTTGTTTCCTCCAATGCTTGCCCAAGGATGTAGATTCTTCACCAAATCGACTCCTGTGTACAGAAAATGCACAAAAAGCAGATCTCCGAACCAAAAGAGTAAATATGCTAAAAGGAAAGCTGGAAGTATAAAAATGCATAGATCAAGCATGCTCAAAGTATGTAAATGTGCGTAAAAACATGCATAAAAGAGTATATAATCTATGCACATCATAAACTCCAAGCATGTGTGATTGCACGGTTGACCAGACCAATGGATTTTGGTAAAGCTAAGTATAGTTTTACCAACACTATTTTGCATTACTATTATTTTCTATTGTGATAATTTAGCTGTTAGTTAGAGTCCTAGAGCCAATCATATGATGATTGCTATATGGACTCATTGTATCATATTCTTATGTATATAAAGGCATTTGTTTTTGGTTATTATACTTACTTGTATTGGTGCCAAATAACTAAGTATAATAGCGTCCTTGAGTAGAAGGTTCTTATTTATATCAATCGATTGGTTGAATCGATAGTGAGATGATATAGAGAACACTACTCTTAATCATTGCTAGTCAAGTATTAACATTCAGGGACAATGTTAATGCGACGAGACTAGCATGTAGGTCAACTCGATGACTTGATCTCACAAGTCATGGGTATGGAGATATCAAGTTGACACATGGGCATGCATTGGAGAATGTATACTGAATGACCCGCCATGAGAAAGTATCATGGATCGTTATATGAGTGTCATATACTTTCTCATGTGGCTATTAGTATGACTATTAGTCCTTGGACCTGAAGTCACCATGGTTCCCTACATAAGGACTTATATACTTTGACTTCGTCAAACGCCACCTGTAACTGGGTGGATTATAAAGGCAATTACTGGGTATGTAACAAATTATGCGGAGGGATGTGAGTGATGTAGATGGGATCTATCCCTCCTATATGACGGGAGTGATATCTTGGTTCTTGATAGAGTGAGACCACTAAGTGCATGACCATGCCCAAATGAGTCGATATGAGATATTAAGCTCATTTGATTAGAGTGAGTCAACTTGGAGTTCAAGACATAGATTGATTCGAGGATGACATGGTCTATGCCTAATTTGATCAATCTAGATATCGTGGATAGAAGGACATTGTCACATATTGTGAGAGTCACAATTAGTAGTCACGAAGGTAATGTTGGATCTTAACATTCTTGCAACTTGGATAGCAATGATGTATTGCTAGATGCCGCTCATTGCTTATGTTTCTAAATAAGATTTAAAAACATTGCCAACGTTGCAAGAACCTATTGGGTCACACACAAAGAACAAGTGAATGGAGATTAGGTTCATATGATGAACCAATTGGATTAGGTTCATGTGATAAATCAAAAATTAGATTAAGAGTAATCTAATTTAGGCTTTTTGAGTTAGACTCAATTAGGTTGGATTTAACTCACCAAGGAAGATGAGTGATCAAGTTTGACTTGACCATATGGAAGTGGAAATATCAAGTTTGACTTGATGCCACCTCATGAAGGATAACTTATCCTACATGGCATGACTTGTTAGAGTGTATACTAAAAGCCTAGCTTTTGGTATAAACATTTATCTAGAAATAAGAATCACATTGGTCAAATGTCTACATTTATGATAAATGTAGTTGTTCAATTAATTTATATTGTAGATAACATGGTGTGTGGTGTCACACACAGAGGATCATGTTATCAGTACCTTATAAATTATAAACAGTAACTCACGACCATAATGGAAAGGAACAAACCATTGGAAGGTCGTAGTGTAATTAGGTATTAGTTTATCTTAACTATATAATTACACTAGTACACTTAGAGTGTATTGAGTAGGACCATTAGAGGTCGTTTCTTTTATACTGACTTTATAAAGAAACAAAGACCTCAGTTATTATGGAAGTGTGTGCTCTTAATCCTAATATAATAACAAGCACATATATTTGATATTTATTTCTTTAATTTATCAATGGGTGAGATTTAGTTCGATGAATCAATAAGCCCGATAAGTTGGGAAATGATATCACTTATAGTGTGTATTGTTGATTATAGAAAGAAACTGTGTCCTAGTGATCTAGGTTGAGAATGTCCTCAAGAGGAGCTCATAAGGATTGTCATGTTAAACCCTGCAGATGGACTTAGTCCGACATGACGATAAGGTTGAGTGGTACTACTCTTGGACTAAGATATTAATTAAATGAGTTGTCAGTAGCTCGCTTAATTAGTGGACATTTGACATCTTAAACACAGGGAGACTAACACACTCATAATAAGAAGGAGCCCAAAATGTAATTTGGGATTGGTGCGGTAGTTCAATAATAGTTCTTTAGTGGAATGAATTATTATTGATGAAATTAAGTTGTGTGTTCGGGGCGAACACGGGAAGCTTAATTTCATCGGGAGACCAAAACCAATTCCTCCTCTCGGTCCCTATCGTAGCCTCTTGTATATAGAGATTTATACCCACCACATACCCACCTTCTTACCCAACAATAGGGGCCGGCCAAGCTAAGCTTGCAGCCAAGCCTAAAGGGTGGCCTTAAGGTGGCCGGCCAATAGCTTGGAGCCCAAGTATAGGTGGCCGGCCACATCATATTAAAAAGGATTTTTTATTAAAATTATTTCTTATGTGGATATCATAATTTTAAAAGAGAGTTTAAAAATTAAATCTTTCCTTTTAAAGCTTTCTACAAAAGATTAAGAAAAGATTTGAAATCTTTCCTTATTTGTAGATTGAAAGGAGATTTTATTTTAAGAAAAACTTTCCTTTTTAACCATGATAATAATTTAAAGAGAAGTTTAAAATTAAATATTCTCTTTTATTAGTTTCTAAAAAGATTAAGAAAAGATTTGATATCTTTCCTTATTTGTAGATTGAAAAGAGATTTTAATTTTAGAGATAACTTTCCTTTTGAAATTATCCACATGTTTAGAAGAAGAATTTTAATTTATAAAATTTCCTTTTATTAACCAATCATGAAGGGATAAAAATTATTGGAGAAATTTTTATAAATTTCTAGAAACAAATTAGGAAGTTTTAATTCTTGTGTTAATTAAATTTTCCTTGTTTTGGGGAATTAGAAGTGGCCGACCATTATTATTAAAAGAAGAAAATTATTTTTAATTAAAATAATTTTTCTTTTTATGACAAAAGAATTAAGGAATTTTTATTAAAATTTCCTTATTTTTCAAGACCAAGGATTATAAAAGAAGGGTAGAGGTGCCACGGGTGATCAACTCTATTATTCTTCTCCTCTCTTTTCCTCCTTGGTGGCCGCTTCTTCCTCTTCTCTTCTTCTTATGGCGTGGCAACCTCTCTTGGAGCTCTTGATGGTGGCGGTTCTAGCTAGGAGAAGAAGGAGAAAGGTGGTTTTGTTTCTTGCATCCCTTGGAGCTTGGTGGTGGTGGCGGACCTCTACTTCTCTTGGAGAATTGTGGTGGCGAAACTTGCAAGGAAGAAGAAGGTGCTTGGTGGTTCTCATCTCGGAAGATCGTTGCCCACACAACGTCCGAGGTTAGAAGAGGAATACGAAGATCAAGAGGTCTTTTAGAAGGTATAACTAGTAATTTTCCTTTCCGCATCATGCTAGTTATTTATGGAAATAATACCAAATACAAGAGGCTTACGATTCTAGTATTTCGAATATGTTTAAGTTGTGTTCTTTTATTTTTCTTTTCCTTGTGATTTGATTGTTCTTTTGGTTGACCTAAAGTTATTTTAGGAAATTAAATATTAGCTTTCCATAAAAGGTTTTGTCTAGTCGGTGGTGGTTGTTCCCATATCCAAGAAGGCCATGTGCCTCGCCACGTCGATCTTGGGAACCAATTATGGAAATTAATATTTAATGGAATTAATAACTTAGGTGATTTGGATCAAACGTGTTAAGTTCCGGAGATCCATGTCTAAACCTTAAAGAACAAATAGATTAAGTTTTGGATCAAACATGTTAAGTTCCGAAGCGATCCAAAATTTAATTTAAAAGAACACATGGTAGCTAGGAAAGGTTCGACCTTTGTACAAAATTTTTTGTACAACGGTGTTTCGAGTAGCAACCAACAATTGGTATCGAGCTAGGTTTGCCTCTTGTATTTGGTATTAGTTTAATTATGTACATGTCATACATAATTTAGGCAGTTAATAGTAGGATGTGCTAACTTTGTGGAGGATCCAACTATTATGGCTTTTAGTTATTATGTGTGTGATTGGACCCTTGGATATGTCAAGGGCATTTATCTGTGTGTGCATGATTGTATTAAAATACAGCAGGAGCTGTATTTAGTTTTTTTAGGATTTTATTTTTGATCTAGATACATGTACATTCCTTTTATGGAATATAGGATCAAAATGTAAAATTCTATTTATGTCGCGGATTGAATCTTGCAAAGCGTGGAACCTTCTAAGGACCAGAGGCGCCGCGGTGGCGGTGGCCAAATATGGCAGCAGCTTGGGATGACAACACACGGAGGACAACTAAAGATAAAAGCCATAATAGTTGAAAATTAGATTTTCTATTTATTGCTTTTATATTGTGTTGTGTGTGCATGTTAGTATACATGAATAGTAGGCTAGCATAGTTAAAATTCCTCGTTTATAAATAACTAAGTGGGAGAGGGATTTTTAAATAAATCCCATGGTCTCCATTACTGGTTTGTAAGTGATGCAAACAAGCTTGCGCGTTCCTCCATAACGGATGAGCTTGTTTGTGGATCACTAGAACATACTTCCATTTTGGATGACTATAGGAAATTAAGAGCGTGTGATCTTCCCCAACGGAAGGGCATAATCTTATTAATGGACTTAGTGTCAAGTAATGGTATACACTTAGACACATCTAATAGTATCCTCCCCATTATTATTTGTGTGACCAAATGAAACCAACTATTAATTTGTCATAAAACTAGGTTGACAAGATAATAAAATTAAAGGGTTAAAACCCCTCTTACAAATGATTGATTTTGTATACGTCCACACTAACGTGTCATACAAAATTAACGATGTTTGAGATAATTTTATTTGTCATAAAGATACGTTGACAAGATAGTTAATGGGTAAAACCCTCCTTTTACAAATGTTGAATTTGTATACGTCCACACTAACGTGGCATGCAAAATTCACGGTGTTTGAGGTGTTGGTGAATTTAAATAATATTGTTTGAGGAATCAATATTTTATTTTAAATTCAAAAGTTTTGACCAAATATTTGATCAAAGACAGATCAACTATTAATTTTATTCGTCATAAAGTAAAGTTGACGAGATAATAAAATTAATGGATAAAATCTCCTCTTTGATTTTGTATACGTCCACACTATCGTGGCATACAAAATTCATGGGGATTTTAAAGAATTGATCTTGACCAAATATTTTTGTGATTCTTAGGATTTAAAATGTTTGTCAATCCCCTAGTTGTTATACTATAGAAAAGACTTAGGAGTCCCAATTGTAATGATTGGAAATAGGACTTGGACATTAAGGTAGACTGTCTTCTTAGAACTAAGAACAATATATGTGTATTTAATTCATTAGTTGAAACATGTTTAGTGGTGTTATCTACCAGAACCTGGAGTGTAGATACAGATGCCATCAATCATGTCCACAATTCATTGCAGGGTTCCAGGAAATCCGGCAACTAAATGAAAATTAAAACACTGTCCACATGGGCACTACTGTAAAAATGGTAGCTGTTGCAGTGGGAGATGTTTATCTTTTGATAAGAATAAAACATGGATTTTTGAGTAATTGTCTTTACGCACCAAGTTTAGAAAGAACTAGTTTTCAGTTTCTAAACTATTCAAAGAACTTGATATTCTACCTCTTTTAATAACAAAGTTATTATTAAGAAAAAGAGGGAAGTTATCTGTTCTGGTACGTTGGTTGGCAATTTATAAATCCAATAACTCCCACGATGCAACAAATGGAAATTAGTAACACATCTTCTAATTTTAAGAGAAAGCAACCTTCGGAAATGAACCATTAATATCTTTGGCATCTAAGGCTAGGTTATATTAACTTGAGTAGGATTCATTGGTAGCTGATGAACTTTTGGGTTCATTGGTAGTGGAAATCTTTCCAACCTGTGAGTCTTACTTGGAAGAAAAAATAACCAAGAAGCTTTTAAGTTTAAGGGGTATGGAGTCAAAGATATATTGAAATTGGTTCATTCTGATTTGTGTGATCCTATGACTATCCAGACAAGAGGTAGTATTGAATATTTCGTTTATTTTATAGACAACTATTCAAGATACAAATAAATTTAGTTAATGTACCGCAAGACTAAGTACTTTGATTAGTTCAAATAGTACAAGGCTGATGCGGAGAAATGTTAAAGTAAAAGTCACTATGGTTAGAACATAGTGGCAAGTACCTCTTGGGAGAATTTAGGAGTCACTTATCAGAAGTAGGGATTCAATTCCAACTAACTGCACCTGGTACACCCTAACAGAATGGTGTAGAAAATGGAAGGTATAGGACTCTTATGGAAATAAGTAGATTGATGAGTTATTTAGAATATTACCAAAATCATTTTTAGGATATACTCTGGAAACGGAAGTGAATATAGTACCTTCCAAAGTCAGAACTCTCTACTCATATAGAATTGCTGAATAGGAGTAAGCCTATTTCGAAGCATATTCGGATTCGGGTAGTCCAGCACATATGCTGAAGAGAGACAATGATAAGTTGGACAGAAATTCACTTGTTTGTGGGTTATCCTAGAGAAATGAAAGTAGGTTTATAGTCTTAAAAATCAGAAGGTCATTGTTAGCATCAATGACCGATTTTTAGAAAAAGACTATGTAATAAACCACGTGCCCATAAGAAAATTTGTTCTTAAGGAAATAATAAAAGACATGTCTAATCTAGTACCAATTGTACAAGATGAGATACCACAAGGAAACTGCAACACGTATCACAAATGATACACAATTGTAGAAAGTGCCTTGTCATAGTGGGAGGGTTGTTAGGCAACCTAAAAAGATTCATGTTTTGGGAGAGTTTTTGGACTCGATCCCTGGAGGACATGAACCTGATCTCCGGTCATATGATGAAGCACTCCAAGATAAAGATGCAGCACCTTGGCAAAGAGTAATGAATAAAAGAATTAGAATATATGTATTCTAATAAAATCTGGAAGCTTGTAGAATCACCAAATGGTGTAAAAGCCGTTGGGTGTAAAAAGGTCTATAATAGGAAAAGAGGGATAGACAGGAAGGTATAACTTTCAAAGCAAGGCTTGATGAAAAAGGAAACTTTTTCACTAGTAGTCATGCTTAAGTCTATCCGGATTCTTTTATCTATTTGGCAAGAGGATGTCAAGACAGCATTCCTTAATGGAAGTCTTGAAGAAAGCATCCATATAAAAAGGGTTCATTGCAAAGGGCTAAGAGCATCTTGTGTGCAAGCTCAATCAGCTATGGACCGAGGCAAAGCTTCAAGGTCTTGGAACATCCGGTTTATCAAAGTAATCCAGATCTATGGATTTAACCGGATAAGTCTTGTGTATACAAAGGTGTGATGGAAGCGTGGTGGTATTTCTTGTACTATCGTAGATAACATTTTGGTAGTTGGAAACAATATCAAAATGTTGTGTATGGTTGTCCAAACAAGTCGATATAAAGGACTTGGGAGAATATATATATTCTTGAGATCAAAGTAATAAGGGATCGCAAGAAAAAATATATTTTACTTATCCCAAGCTTGATACATCGGAAAAATCCTTGCTCATTTTAAGCATGCAAAACTCCTAGAAAGGTTTATTACCTTTTAAGCATGGAGTGTCTTTATCTAAAGAGATGTCTCCGATGACATCAAAGGAGATTGAGGACATGTAGGTAAGTTAGACAACCTAATGTATGCTATGCACGAGATCAGAAATCTATTTTACCAAGGGCATAGTTAGCAGATATCAAAGTAACCCTAGACAAGGACATTGGACCGCAGTAAAGCATATATTAAAGTACCTTAGAGGAACTAGAGATTATATGCTAGCTTACAAGGCAGTTAATTTGGTCCCTGTGGGTTGCATGGTTTTTGACTTCCAATCGGATAGGGACAATAATAAGTCAACCTCGGGGTTTTATGTTTACTTTAGGAGGTAAAGTCATAACTATGGAAGAGTGATAAGCATATGTGTTTTTCTGGACTCCACCATAGAAGCTTAGTATATGGCAAGCCTCTAAGGAAACCATAAAAGCTGAATGACTTAATTACCTCAAGATAGACTTAGATATGATTTCTAGTTTGTCCAAAGATTATTACAATTTATTGTAATAATAATGGTGCAGTAACAAACTCGAAGAAACCATGAGTCTATAAGGCGCAAGTACTACCCAATACGAGAAATCGTATAAACGAGGAGAAGTTGTTGCCGCCTAGAATGCATCAGATGATGACCTATAGATCTTTTCACTAAGGTCCTTAAGGCGAGAGCTTTTGATGGACATGTTGAAGGGTTGGGAATCAGATGTATGGTAGAAACTTAGTCTTTTAGTATAAGTGGGAGATTGTTAGAGTGTATACTAAAAGCCTAGCTTTTGGTATAAACATTTATCTAGAAATAAGAATCACATTGGTCAAATGTCTACATTTATGATAAATGTAGTTGTTCAATTAATTTATATTGTAGATAACATGGTGTGTGGTGTCACACACAGAGGATCATGTTATCAGTACCTTATAAATTATAAACAGTAACTCACGACCATAATGGAAAGGAACAAACCATTGGAAGGTCGTAGTGTAATTAGGTATTAGTTTATCTTAACTATATAATTACACTAGTACACTTAGAGTGTATTGAGTAGGACCATTAGAGGTCGTTTCTTTTATACTGACTTTATAAAGGAACAAAGACCTCAGTTATTATGGAAGTGTGTGCTCTTAATCCTAATATAATAACAAGCACATATATTTGATATTTATTTCTTTAATTTATCAATGGGTGAGATTTAGTTCGATGAATCAATAAGCCCGATAAGTTGGGAAATGATATCACTTATAGTGTGTATTGTTGATTATAGAAGGAAACTGTGTCCTAGTGATCTATGTTGAGAATGTCCTCAAGAGGAGCTCATAAGGATTGTCATGTTAAACCCTGCAGGTGGACTTAGTCCGACATGACGATAAGGTTGAGTGGTACTACTCTTGGACTAAGATATTAATTAAATGAGTTGTCAGTAACTCGCTTAATTAGTGGACATTTGACATCTTAAACACAGGGAGACTAACACACTCATAATAAGAAGGAGCCCAAAATGTAATTTGGGATTGGTGCGGTAGTTCAATAATAGTTCTTTAGTGGAATGAATTATTATTGATGGAATTAAGTTGTGTGTTCGGGGCGAACACGGGAAGCTTAATTTCATCGGGAGACCAAAACCAATTCCTCCTCTCGGTCCCTATCGTAGCCTCTTGTATATAGAGATTTATACCCACCACATACCCACCTTCTTACCCAACCAATAGGGGCCGGCCAAGCTAAGCTTGAAGCTCAAGCTTAGGACCGGCCAAGCCTAAAGGTGGCCGGCCAATAGCTTGGAGCCCAAGTTTAGGTGACCGGCCACATCATATTAAAAAGGATTTTTTTATTAAAATTATTTCTTATGTGGATATCATAGTTTTAAAAGAGAGTTTAAAAATTAAATCTTTCCTTTTAAAGCTTTCTACAAAAGATTAAGAAAAGATTTGAAATCTTTCCTTATTTGTAGATTGAAAGGAGATTTTATTTTTAAGAAAAACTTTCCTTTTTGACCATGATAATAATTTAAAAGAGAAGTTTAAAAATTAAATATTCTCTTTTATTAGTTTCTACAAAAGATTAAGAAAAGATTTGATATCTTTCCTTATTTGTAGATTGAAAAGAGATTTTAATTTTTAGAGATAACTTTCCTTTTGAAAATTATCCACATGTTTAGAAGAAGAATTTTAATTTATAAAATTTCCTTTTTATTAACTAATCATGAAGGGATAAAAATTATTGGAGAAATTTTTATAAATTTCTAGAAACAAATTAGGAAGTTTTAATTCTTGTGTGAATTAAATTTTCCTTGTTTTGGGAATTAGAAGTGGCCGACCATTATTATTAAAAGAAGAAAATTGTTTTTAATTAAAATAATTTTTCTTTTTATGACAAAAGAATTAAGGAATTTTTATTAAAATTTTCTTATTTGTCAAGACCAAGGATTATAAAAGAGGGGTAGAGGTGCCTTCAGGGTGATCAACTCTATTATTCTTCTCTCTCTTTTCTTCCGGCCCTAGCTTCTTCCTCTTATCTTCTTCTTATGGCCGGCGGCAACCTCTCTTGGAGCTCTTGATGGTGGCCGGTTCTAGCTAGGAGAAGAAGGAGAGAAAGGTGGTTTTTTTTCTTGCATCCCTTGGAGCTTGGTGGTGGTGGCCGGACCTCTACTTCTCTTGGAGAATTGTAGTGGCCGAAACTTGCAAGGAAGAAGAAGGCGCTTGGTGGTTCTCATCTCGGAAGATCGTTGCCCACACAACGTCCGAGGTTAGAAGAGGAATACGGTAGAAGATCAAGAGGTCTTTTTAGAAGGTATAACTTGTAATTTTTCCTTTCCGCATCATGCTAGTTATTTATGGAAATAATACCAAATACAAGAGGCTTACGATTCTAGTATTTCGAATATATTTTTCGAAGTTGTGTTCTTTTATTTTTCTTTTCCTTGTGATTTGATTGTTCTTTTTGGTTGACCTAAAGTTATTTTAGGAAATTAAATATTAACTTTCCATAAAAGGTTTTGTCTAGTCGGTGGTGGTTGTTCCCATATCCAAGAAGGCCATGTGCCTCGCCACGTCAGTACTGGGAACCAATTATGGAAATTAATATTTAATGGAATTAATAACTTAGGTGATTTGGATCAAACGTGTTAAGTTCCGCAGGAGATCCAAGTCTAAACCTTAAAGAAAAAATAGATTAAGTTTTGGATAAAACGTGTTAAGTTCCGCAGGCGATCCAAAATTTAATTTAAAAGAACACATGGTAGCTAGGAAAAGGTTCAGATCTTTGTACAAAATTTTTGTACAGTGGAACCTCTAGGTTTTCCGAGTAGCAACCAACATGGCTAGCCAACACATCCTTGCCAAATCATCAAGGGAGAGCAAGATTCCTAGTGTGGCTGGCCATATGAATGGAAGATTCATTGGCCGCCCAAATGAATGCATTAAGATTCATTGAGTGCAATTAATTGCATTCCTAGTGTGGCTAGCCACATGAATGGGAGTTTCATTGGCCACCCAAATGAGTGCATTAAGATTCATTGAATGCAATTAATTGCATTCCTTGTGTGGCCGACCATATGAATGGAAGATTCATAGGCATTGAATTAATTCATTCATTTTGTATCATCTTACTTACTTCTTCCTTGCTCTTTCTCCTCTCTTTGCCGAGAGCTCCAAGCAAGACAAGAAAGTTAGTGAGTTTATCCAAGAAGAAAGGTAGAGTGATAGTCACATAGAAAAATAAGAGGAGCGTTTGAGATTATATCTTTCTCTTTTCTCCTACCTTTCTTCCAATCCCACCCGAGAGCCCTAGGGAGTGCTAGCACACTTGTGGTGCTCTCTTCTCCATCCTTGAGTGTTAGAGAACACTTCTTGTTCATGTGGATACTACTAGAAGTGTGTACGCTTGAACACACTTGAGATCTGAAGGACCTTGGACGAGCGGGATTTGCGAAGGGCTTCGCTTCAAAGGTATAACACTCACCATGTAGATCTAAAGTAGATCGATCTAGAGTAGGAAATAAGTACAAGAATTTTATTAATTTTTCGCACGGATCCGTGTCTAACATTCGGGGTTTCCGCAACGCAAAAAGTTATTTTTATGGCTCGAATCGCTAACATTAGCATTGCAGGAAAAATCTTAGTGGATCAGGCGATTAGACACTGAGCAAAGAAAGTCCAAATCGGTCTGAAGATAAAATATTTGGAAAGTGAGTTGAGGTAAACTAATGGAGGTAGTGAAGTGAGGTCATGCCCCATTAGGAACAAACCTTAGGTACTGATCCCACTGAATAAACTAACGATGATTTCTAAGTTGAGATCAAGACAGTCCTAACTATCTGAATCATGCATACTATATTTGTACTAAACTTATTTTACATAATTATGTTCTAACTCTGTTTTGTAGGGAAAATATTATTTTGTTTACTAACATTATTTTGTAGAAAATGATGTTCCATCGACGGAATAAAGGTGTTCAGTCAACAGATTGATGAAATATTAGAACAGTGAAATTCGAATCAGAGCAAAAAAGAAAAAAGTTATTTAGTCGAAGGATAAAGTATGATCACTCAATGGAACAACGTAATCTTAGGGATTGAGCATATTAGATCTGAGCAAACAGGGAAGGCAAGGTTCAATCGACTGAAAGATCTTGATCCGTCGACGGAACAGTGAGATTTTCACGATCGAACGAATTAGATCAATGCAAACAAGGAAGGAATAGAGGATCAGTTGATGGATAGAGTCATCAGTCGATGGATCAGTTCAGTCGACAAAAACTCTTATCAATTGATAGAACAAGACCTATAAAAAAAGCCCTCGAGCTCCGAGCCAGATAAAACTTTTGCTTTTCAATTTTCTACTGAGCTTATTCTCTGCATGTGCAAGTTACCACTACTACGACGCCGAGAGGCCTCCGACAACTTATGCTTCATCTTCTATACGATTGTTGTTAGATTTTTTTTAAAGTTACGAGATTCACCCCCTCTCTCGTACTCTTATGATCTAACAGCCCTGGTGATCTACCCGGGCTGATTCCAGGTTGTGAGTGTTGCAAACCAAACAATCAATAGCCGGAGATTTATAGGAAATTAGCTGAATCTAAATACTCGAATTAAATTCAACTCACAGTTAACCTGAGTAGATAATATCAGGCTGCCAGCAGAGGCTGGTTTTCTGACCTCAAAGTCTGAGCAATCAAAGCGTCCGAGCAGACTGAAGGATAGACAAACAGAGTAGCGGACCGAGGCCTGCGATCGACGCAGTTTCCTTGAAACAGATTCGTCTCACCTCCGGCTGTGCTTCGAGGTTTTCTCGGATCGTCTGTTTCCCAGGATACAACGGCAAAACCACGAACACAACCAAGCACTGGTTGTTCGTGGCGAACTGAGAATGCACCTGACTGCTATCACAAGTAGTTTAGCTGAGCGGATGCACGACTGAGAGAAAAGAATCGTGGAATGAAGGTGGAGGAATTCTCTTGCTTTTGCTTCGCTTTCGCTTCGCTTTCACTTTGCTTTCGCTTTTTTCCTTCGCTTTGCTCAAGATCCAGCCTCCTTATATAGGAGTTCTCATCTTGCCTGCAATAAATGATCAAATTATAATCATTTAATGTTGATTTTAATTTCGTCATTAATGGGTTTAATGTCTTCATTAATGTCGAGACGTTACAGAATCATTATTAATGAGATTAATGTCGCCATTAATACTAAGACGTTACGAAATCATCATTAATGAGTTTAATGCCGCCATTAATGTCGAGACGTTACGGAATTAGCATTAATTTCACATTAATGCTTCCATTACACCCTTGAGCAAGATTCAAGTGGCAATATGTTGGTTCATTCTTTTGGGTAAATTTTACCTCAACCGGTCCGACATTCGACATGCGCAAGTCGTGCTCGCGCACGAGTCAACCTTGGCTCAGTATAATCCGGGCCCTAGATTTGCACCCATCCCTGCGCACTCACGCGTGAGAGAGTCTCTCCCCATGCATATGTTTACAATGCATGTGTCATAATTTAAACCAACAATAAAGCCAAGAGACTTCTAATGTGGGACTAAACCCATGCACAATAGAGTCTCTTCGTCTCCACCTCTTTATTCCATTTACATTTCCAACAACCCCCCACATGAATGGAAAACAGGGTATGTGATAGCATTCAACAGTTGAGTCAAGTATAAGATAGGTAGGTTTTACCCTTTGAACCTTCCCGTGTGAAGATTTGGTTGCTTACTGACTGATATTAGACACGATATCCTTGAACTATACTGCCGTCTATGTAAGCAGTGATAAATCTCACCCAAGACTCTCCCTGATACAACTCAGTTCTCATGAGTGTGTTCGTTCTTGGCCATGAACACGCCTGGTTCGGTGAGAAACTCTAAGAATTGTGCCTCCAATTCTCTTCGAAGCGGCCCGACTTCTTTCTCACATAGGTGATCCCTCAAGAGTTACCATCTACTCGTTTTGATCATTAAAAGCCCATCGACTTATCCTGGTCTAGTCACTGTTTCATTGGGATCCTCCCCACAATGTGTCTAGTCAGTGCAGATTAGTTGTCCCTTTGAACCTAGTTCTTGGGATCTCTAGTCAGCATAGGTTGGGTGTCCTCTGCACTGATCGCTGACAACGACATCAAGCCCATTCCTCTTGATGAGCTTGCAACTAACTCTTGA
Organism: Zingiber officinale; assembly: GCF_018446385.1. Classification (NCBI taxonomy): domain Eukaryota; kingdom Viridiplantae; phylum Streptophyta; class Magnoliopsida; order Zingiberales; family Zingiberaceae; genus Zingiber; species Zingiber officinale. The sequence goes on from NC_055995.1 coordinate 70,604,014, forward strand.
TTTAACCCTTTGGTTAGCGGATCCGCTAGGTTATCCTTTGACTTCACATAGTCAACAGTGATAATTCCAGTTGAGAGTAGTTGTCTAATGGTATTATGTCTACGACGTATATGTCTAGACTTACTATTATACAGATGGCTCTGTGCCCGACCGATTGCTGATTAACTATCGCAATGTATGTAAATCGCCGACACAGGTTTCGGCCATAGAGGAATATCTTCTAAGAATTGCCGTAGCCATTCAGCCTCTTCACCGCACTTATCAAGAGCTACAAACTCAGATTCCATCGTGGATCTGGTTATTACGGTTTGCTTAGAAGATTTCCAGGAAATGGCTGCACCTGTTAGAGTGAAGACATATCCACTCGTAGACTTAGAGTCTTTTATGTCAGATATCCAACTTGCATCATTGTATCCTTCGATCACAGCAGGATATCTCGTGTAGCGCAGTCCATATCCACGAGTATACCTCAAATACCTCAGTACTCTTGTTATCCCTTTCCAGTGCTCAACACCGGGATTACTCGTGTATCTACTCAGTTTGCTTACTACGTAGGCCAAGTCTGGTCGAGTACAACTCATCAAGTACATCAGACTTCCAATCACTCGAGAGTACTCTATCTGCGAGATACTTTCACCTCGATTTTTTGATAGATGTTGACTTGTATCTATCGACGTTCGTGCCAACACAGTATCACCCTTGGTGAATTTCTCAAGAATCTTGTCCACGTAATGGGATTGACTAAGAACAAGTCCTCCTGTCGTTCTAAGAATTTTAATTCCTAGAATCACATCAGCTAGGCCCATGTCTTTCATGTCAAATCTTGAGTTCAACATATCTTTAGTGGATTTGATTATCTTATCATTGCTCCCAATGATAAGTATGTCATATACATAGAGGCACAAGATGACATAGTCACTCTCTGTGGCTCTCATGTAGACACATTTATCACATTCATTGATCTTGAATCCACATTCCTTCATGGCATTATCAAATTTCTTATGCCACTGCTTTGGTGCTTGTTTCAAGCCATATAATGACTTCATCAATCTACAGACCTTGTTTTTTCTGTCCTAGCACAGAAAACCCCTCAGGTTGGTCCATGTAGATTTCCTCTTCTAAATCCTCGTTTAGAAAGGCTGTCTGTACATCCATTTGATGTACTTCGAGATTCCATAGAGCGGCAATAGCCAACAATACTCTAATGGAAGTTATTCTCGATACAGGAGAGTATGTATCGAAGTAGTCAATGTTTTATTATTGTCGGTATCCTTTAATTACCAATCTGGCCTTGTATTTATCGATTGTGCCATCTGATTTCATTTTCTTCTTGAAGATCCACTTGCGACCTAGTGGTTTACTTCCCGGAGGAAGATCCACAAGTTTCCAAGTGTGATTTTGCAAGATAGATTCTATCTCAGATGCAATTGCCTCTTTCCAGTGAGGTCCATCAGAAGAGCCTACAGCTTCTGAGTAACTTCGGGGCTCACTCTCTAACATGAAAGTGATAAAATCCGATCCATAGGATTTTTCTACCCGAGCTCTTTTGCTCCGTCTAGGCTCAACCTCCACGGGTTCCTCGTCATCATCATCTTCTTCTTCGCCTTGTGTTTCGGTTGCTCGTTTTGAGGAGCTAGCATCCTCACGGGTCTTATACGGAAACACATGCTCGAAGAAAGAGGCATTTCTCGATTCGATTATCGAGTTCTTGTGTATCTCCGGTACGTGTGACTCATACACACAAAATCGATAAGCACTGATGTTATGTGCATATCCAATAAAATGCAATCAACAGTCTTTGGTCCTATCTTAATCCTTTTCGGATCAGGTACCAACACTTTGGCAAGACACCCCCACATTTGTAAATATTTGTAGGACGGTTATCTTCCATTCCACAACTCATAAGAGCTCTTATCCATTTCCTTATTTAAAATGTAATTAGTGTTAACACAGCTTCCCCCACATGGACTCTGGCAATCCAGAGCTTAATAGAAGAGCATTCATCATCTCCTTAAGAGTTCGATTCTTTTGCTCAGCAACTCCGTTTTGCTGAGGAGTATATGAAGCTGTTGTTTCGTGTCTGATCCCATGTTCAGCACACAACTCAACGAATGGTGACACATATTCACCGCCTTGGTTACTTCGAACCACCTTAATTTTCCTATTAAGTTGGTTTTCAACCTCATTCTTATAAAGAACAAATTTCTCTATAGCTTCATCCTTACTTTTGAGAAGATACACATAAGAATATTTTGTGTTATCATCTACAAAAGTGATGAAGTATTTATTACCACCATATGTTGGTGTACCTTTTAGGTCGCACACATCACTGACGACCTGGGGTTTATCCCGCCATGCGCCTATGGCCTGTGTACCTGCATGAACCTCCCTCCATATCCGTGGGGCCGACACTAGGGGGGCCACTAAGGTAGCGGATCTACCTTTTTTTTTAGGTCGCACACATCAGTGTGGATTAGGCCAAGTGGTTCATTATTTCTTTCAATATATTGAAAGGATGACCTTGTCATTTTCGCTTCAACACAAATCTCACACTTGTGTTTTGGGTCAAGGTGGAATGTAGGTATGCTTTGCATGTTTATTAATCTACGCAACACATCGTAGTTAACATGTCCTAGTCTTCCATGCCACAAACACGAAGACTCAAGCATATAAGTGGAAGACCTTTCATTTTTATTTATCTTGGGTCTAATGGTCATTACATTGAGCTTAAACATCCCATCAGATACATAGCCTCTTCCTACAATCATTCCATTTTTGGACAATACAACTCCGTCCGACTCAAAAACAATGCGAAAGCCATGCTTGCTTAACAGTGATCCGGACATTAGATTCTTCCGAATCTCCAGAACATACAACACATTGTTCAGAGTGAGGTCCTTGCCCGAGGTCATCTTCAGCACCACCTTTCCTTGGCCCATGATGTCCGAGGTTGCTGAGTTCCCCATGAACAGTTTGTCTCCAGTGACTTCCTCGAAGTTGTGGAGCAGCTCCTTGTTGCAGCACACATGTCTGGTGGCTCCAGTATCGATCTACCATTGTCGCGGGTTTGAACCGATCAGGTTCAACTCAGAGACCACAGCGCAGAGGTCGTCCATTTCTGGTCCCTCGTTTAGGTTGGCCTCTTGCTTCTTCTTCGGCTTTCTGCACTCCGAAGATTTGTGACCCACTTTGTCACAGTTGAAGCACTTCCCAAAGAACTTCTTCTTGTTGATGCCTCCTCTGGGTCCCATCTTGGAAGACTTGGGGTTCTTCCGCTTCGAGCTTTGATCGAGCTCGACTACGTTGGCTTTCACAGTAGCCTGAGAGAACAGTTTCCTCTCTGAACTCTTGTTGTCTTCTTCGATGCGAAGTCGAACAATGAGTTCCTCCACATTCTTGTGCTTCAGGTAGTTCTTGAAGTCCTTCCAGCCGGGAGGCAGCTTCTCAATGATAACAGCCACTTGGAAGGTTTCACTCAGAATCATCCCTTCTGAGTGGATCTCGGGCAAGATCACCTGAATCTCCTGGACTTGGCTGATCACCGTCTTGAAGTCAATCATCTTGTAGTCCAGGAATCAGCCCACGATGAACTTCTTTGCCCCTGCATCCTCCATCTTGTATTTCTTGTCCAAGGACTCCCACAGCTCCTTAGCCGTTCTCTTCATGCTATACACAGCGTACAGCGAGTCAGCAAGGCAGTTGAGGATATAGTTTCGGCAAAGGAACTCAAAATGAGTCCATGCCTCCACTGTACTGATGGTTTGTGCATCAGCATTCTCAGTGCATTTGGGAGGGTCCTCGGTCAAGAACCGAGCCAGATTGAATGTGGTCAGGTAGAAGAGCATCTTCTGCTGCCACCTCTTGAAGTTCAGTCCACTGAACTTCTCTGGCTTTTCCCCATGACTGATTGACACAGTTCCAATCGGGGCGGAGGGGGCCTGCACTTGTTGAGTCTGTTGCACCTCAACATTTCGTCCCGTGGCCATCTCAACAGAATCGAATCTGTTTCAAGATTGTTGCAAATCAAACAATCTCTAGCCGGAGATTTACAGGAAATTAGCTGAATCTAAATACTCGAATTAAATTCAACTCACAGTAAAGATGACCTGAGCAGATAATCTCAGGCTGCCAGACCGGTCGGGCAGATCAGAAGGGTGAGTGGCCGACCCAGCAGATGAAGAGTCCAACCGAGCGGACAAACAGAGCAGCGGACCGAGGCCTGCGATTGACGCAGTTTCCTTGAAACAGATTCGTCCCACCTCCGGCTGTGCTTCGAGGTTTTCTCGGATCATCTGTTTCCCAGGATACAACGGCAAAACCACGAACGCAACCAAGCACTGGTTGTTCATGGCGAACTGAGAATGCGCCTGAGTGCTATCACAAGTAGTTTAGCCGAGCGGATGCACAACTGAGAGAAAAGAATCGAGGAACGAAGGTGGAGGAATTCTCTTTGCTTTTGCTTCGCTTTCGCTTTGCTTTCGCTTTTTTCCTTCGCTTTGCTTAAGATCCAACCTCCTTATATAGGAGCTCTCATCATGCCTACAATAAATGATCAAATTATGATCATTTAATGCTGAGTTTAATTTCGTCATTAATGGGTTTAATGTCTTCATTAATGTCGAGACGTTACAGAATCATTATTAATGAGATTAATGTCGTCATTAATACTAAGAAATCACCATTAATGAGTTTAATGCCGTCATTAATATCGAGACAGAATCAACATTAATTTCACATTAATGCTTCCATTACACCTTTGAGCAAGATTCAAGTGGCAATATGTTGGTTCATTCTTTTGGGTAAATTTTACCTCAACCGGTCCGGCATTCGACATGCGCAAGTCGTGCTCGCGCACGAGTCAACCTTGGTTCAGTATAATCGGGGCCCTGGATTTGCACCTACCCCTGCGCACTCACGCGTGAGAGAGTCTCTCCCCATGCATATGTTTACAATGCATGTGTCATAATTTAAACCAACAATAAAGCCAAGATATTTCTAATGTGGGACTTAACCCATGCACAATAGAGTCTCTTCGTCTCCACCTCTTTATTCCATTCACATTTCCAACAGTGAGCAATGGCCGCAAACTCCGACATCGTCGTCTCGGGCTAATTCCTCTTTTTCTTGTGTTTTCCATTTGTTTTTCATTGTAAATTCGAGATTCGATGTCGTCGGCCTCCGGGCTACAACCCGGATAAACCATAACCTAGCTCCGCCCTTGCAACATGATATACCAACATTCTACTAATTATGTACATAAAATATCTTACTTTTTAAAATAAAATTTTATTTAACTTAAAAAAATCATAAATTCTAAATTCAAGTCAATCCGAGTCAACCCTAACACAACTCAAACATAAATCAATCCACTCGAATCCAAAAACTCACACTCTAATCCAATATTTTTGGATCCAGATTAGATCTTTTTGGCAACCTTAAGGGTATCGATGATCTTGTACTTATGTATTTAATCAAATTCTCAATCTTTATAGGTATATATAGAGATGCCAATTATTGGGCTAGGTTGGGTTGAGCTTACTTAGCTACAAATAGGTTAAGTCATGTCAGCTTCACGTCAACTGCAAGTTATAACTTTTAAATCTTAACTAACCTAAGTCTAGTCATGCCTGGCTAACTTGCCATTTTTTATATAAATATAATTATAAGTTAGAAATATTAAAAAATTTAAATAATATTTAATCAAAATATATTTTAAGTTGTATTAATAAAATTTTAAAATACTTTAAAAAATAAGAAAAAAAAATATATTAAAACAATAGGATCTTAAGGCCCAAAATATTGGGTCCAACTAGAATCTATTTAGCAGTTGAGGTTGTTAAGTCATGTAGTTTGTATTATTAGCCTATTTAATTCAAGAGAATCAATATTTTATTATTTATAAATTCACATGAAATAATTATTAACCTTTGACTATAAAATTGACCATAAAATGTCTATTATTTATATATTTTCAGTATAGAAATTATATAAAATAAAAAATTGAAATTAAAATTTTTTAAAATGATTTGATAAAATTATAGAAATTCAATAGTTATTAACCTAGTAATTTATAATTTAAAATGAGACGACCTCTAGTTATATATTTCTCATAACATTCTCAACAGCTAAATATAGAATTATGATATCCTATGCTTTCTAAATTTTTTTTAAAATTTTGAATTAAAAAAATAATTAAAATATATTTTAAAAATTTTATTTCTAGGTTCATATTTTCTAATTGAGTTATAATTTGTAAATTATTTTTTTAAAAAAATTTATCTCTAGGTTCATATTTTCCAATTGAATTATAATATTTAATAAAAATAAAAATTAAAAATAAAATAAATTTAAGTATTTATGAAGTATTATAATGTGTTTAGGAAATATATTAGAAATATTAATTTTTAATTATTTTTTAAATTTAAAATTTAAAAAAAAATAAAAAGAAAAAAAGCGTTGATATCTTGCGCGGGCAATGCGCGATTGCGTGAGCACCTTATTTCCACATATAAATATAAAGTTAATTATTATTTTAAAATAATTTGTAAATTTAAATACATAACAACTTATTTCCTCTGTATCCGCGGCGGGTGAGCACGCAATCCACATCCATGCGGGCACATGCAACTGGCACGTGTTGGTCGCGCATGAGCGCACGAGTCCAGCAACTCCCGCCGGCATGCAGCCCATGCACGTCGGCGCGTGTCCGCCCCAACGTCATTGTCGCCGTCGTAGTCATCGGCTCCCGATTCCCCGTGCGGCCCCCACTCATTCGCGCACTCATACGCCCAGCGCGGGCCTCGGCCACTCGGGGGCTGCCGCGTCTCCCAAGGCACGCGGCGGCCCTAGCCCGCGGCTAGGATTCGACCACGTCGCTCGCCCACCGCCCCACTCCGATTCGTGACCCAAGGCTGCATCACAGGCACCCGTCGCTATCTACATAAACCGTCTTCCTTTCTTAATTTCTTTATATACCGATCGAGTTTAGTGGCTCAAGCAAACATTGCATTCTAATGCTGCTAATGACCATTCTTTATCGGTGAGGAACAACGTTACGCATGGTGTGTTGATCAGTGACTAGAGAGGTTGCATGAGACGCACACCGCGTGGTACGATCAATCATGAATCCCGTCGTGCCACGCTGTGTGCGTTCGTATGCACCCCCTAGACGTAGCCATGCAAAAAATCGAGCGCTTGTCTATGCGTTACATGAAAGGTACGTACGTAGATTTTATATATACATGATTAACTTAGTATATAAGGAGTACGAGGTGCATGTTTACATGCATGAGGTGCTAGGTGATGGGGATGGAGCTAGGTTGCATTCCTAGTTTATTGTTGCCTGTAAATATTTGTTATCGTAGTTTTAGTGGGGTGCATATCTTTATTCGTATGTATATTTTTCTACGCGTTGGAATTATTTAAAACATTTTTTTTCGATTTCTTGATTTTGGATTTTTTTTATTACGTAGAACTAGTTGTAATTAGATTTAGATTAAAATCTTTTTTTTTCTTCCTATATAAAATTAAAAAAAGAAAAAGAAGAAATATATTACGATTCAATAAACTTTTTTCTCAGCACGTACATATATTTTCATGTATTGAAATACAATTTCATCCCTGTGAGGTGATTAGGAATAGATTAGTTTTAGGGTTTTTAAGTTGTACAAAAATGTGCTATTTGGGCCTTTGGACGGATCGTTTGTAATTTAAGGATCTGGAAGGTTTATTTTGCTTAATATGGTGGGGCCGACAAGTGCCACGCTAATCGTCGTTATTGCCATTCCAAACGTGACGTTTCGTTCCGCGCTTCCGTTATAAACTCCTGGAGCTGCGCGAATCCTGTGGCAGTTCGCTACTTCGCTCCTCGCTTTTGCTGGAGGCGCTGCGGAAGTTCGCTTCTCGAGGAACTCGATCGACGTTGTTCTTACAGAACGCAGTCGGCGAGCCAGCTAACCGACACCACCGAGATGATCGGAAAACCTTCGTCGACCTCATCGTCTTTCTCGAGTCGACGGCCGAATCCTTCCTTTTTTGCTTCAGGTACCTTCTCTCGTCTTTGGCAATAACCTCATCATCCAGATCTGGGCGACCCTTCTGCATCTTTTGCCCCTCTCTCGCTCGCTGCTCTAGTGTCTTCTTTCTTCTTTTTGGTAATTTTGTGATCTGAAAAGTTACTAAAGATCAGAGAGCACAGCTGTCTTCCATTTGCTTCGAAGATTGTCGTTTTGTCAACCGGGAGGAAGCACGAAGATTCGATCAGGGCATCCATTTTCCCATTTGAATCTTCTCCTCCCTTCTCTTCGCTGTGCGATCCGATGGAGAAGGCATTAAGTTTCCAAGTCTTGCTGTCTCCATCTCTCTGCTCGTCTAGTTCTCAATTTCTTTTCAATTGGTGATTCAAATTTTGATTTTTGATTTTTAATTTCTTTAATGGGTAGTGATACGGATTATGATCTAGAAGATGGCATGACAATCAAATCAAGACAATTCTACCCAAAAGGAGTAATATTCCTATTTGGCCTGGATCAGTTTAATGTTAAAATTTTTGGATTAACCAGACCAGGTTTTAAATTAGCCAAGGGAGGAAGGGCAGTTATTAAGTTGAACGAAACAGGGAGTATATTCTACATATCATCTAGATTGTACTTTTTCCATCACCTAGCAAATTTTGACGCATGACGCCGCCTCATGAACACGAAGGTTGTGAGAGGTAGCATATAAAAAGGTATTCTCTCCGTTGGTAAGGTACAGATCATTTGCTTCTGAAACCCATGCTCCCGTAGATCACTATTGTTCTTCATTTCAATCGTCGGAGATCGTACTGACTTGAGCGTCGGAGGACCTTACCAGGGATCATTTTCTCGATTTTTGATCACTAACGCTATGTTAGATCACCTGAGTGTGCCAGGATCTGAAGGAAATCATCTTCTTGAAGCTAGAAGGTCTTCTCTTCGTCAACGATCAAGCCATCATCACCAGCACGCCATCTCTTCATCTTTCAGATAGAATCAAATTTAGCGCCGTCTTGGAAACTTTTGTTTAAATTGAGAATTAGAGATAAAAAAGGATAGAAAACTCGCCACTATCACTTTGACGCAAGAGAATCTAGATCCACTCATCATCGCAAAAGTGCAAAAGTTAATGCAACAACAACAACAACAAGGAGCTCCCGGTGGCATTTTGCTGCCATCTAATCCCGTTGCTTCAACGATGGCTCACCAAAGGGAGCGACGAGTACAGGAGGAGTGTTAGGCCCATTTACGTAGGGTATCTCATTCACCAGCTCCATACCATCGGACTCTTTTTTGCACGCTGCCTAAACATAAAGATTAAGAAGAGCCTCACCAAGAGTCTTTTTGGAGAAGCACCTATCAGGGATAAGCGAAGGGGAAAGGCTCCGACACGTTATAGTTCTCCTAGAGACATTAGCACCCCGTTCTCTCAGAGAGTGTTAGAGGATAAGTTGCCAAAGCATTATCAAAACCTGGCCTTAGGGAAGAACTCAGGATCAACTGATCCTGAGGATCATCTTGTCAAATTTGAGCACGGTGCCCTCCTTCACCAATTTACTAATGGGGGTAAAATGTCTGGTGTTCCTCACCACCTTCGGTGATTCTGCACAGAGGTGGTTTAGATGATTACCCGCTGGATCTATCCGATGTTTCAAGGATTTCAACAAGGTTTTCCTTCACCACTTTGCAAGCAACCAATGCTACCAAAAGACTCCCCTGAGTCTTTTCTCACTGAAACAGGGGCCTAAGGAGTCACTGAGGTCTACATTAAAAAATTCAACCAAGTGGCTATGGACACTCCTTCCGCCACTACCGAAATCCTGATGAGCGCCTTCTCTTAAGGGCTTATCAATAATGATTTCTTTAATTCCCTGGTCAAGATATCTTCAAGGAATTTTGATTATCTGTTGGACTGGATAACAAAGTTTATCAATGTTGAAGAGGTGCAAGCTACCTGGAGGAAAGATACTCTTGTACCCACACCGACTCTGGCACCCGAGCGCCGAGCATTGCCCACTCCTCCACCTAGAGGACCCTAAGCGGCTCCTTAGCCTCATCATCATGAGCTATAACCCCAGGCCATGCAACATGTGAGGATTAAGCAAGAAAGGTATCTTGAGTTAAGAAGACAATGGTGCACTCTTCACCAGTCGACCACCCATGACACACATGATTGCTACACACTGGCTAATCATTAATCGTTAGGGTGGCAATCGGAGATTTCATCAGCCTACTCCGTCGCCTAACCACCGATCTTCAGAGTGGGCCTAACCGCCGACCCTACTGAAGATCGAATGGCTCGCCCAGAAGAAATTAACACGAGGCTAAATGACAATAGAGGACTCCACCACCACTAGCGGACTGAACACCCACTCCCGCTCTTAACCTAACAGGAGGAAAACCGTAATAATGCCGCTAGGGTCAACATCAACATGATAGCAGGAGGTCCGACTGATGGAGACTCCAACCAAGCGAGAAAGTCACATGCTCGGCGATTGAAAATTCATGAGGTCGGTTGTAGTACAGAACATGCGATCGGGCCTGAAATCATCTTTGGACCCAAGAATCTAGAGGGGGTGGAGATACCCCATGATGATATATTAAGAATCAAGGCTGTTATAGCTAATTATAACATTTTCTCGTACTTTCGTTGACACAAGTAGTTCTGTCAACATCATCGTTAGGCAGATGTTCGAGCAACTGCAGATAGACCTGAGCGAGCTACAACCCATGGTGACTCCTTTGTATGGATTCACTAGTAATGAGGTCCAGCCACTCGACTAGATAAAATTGGCCATATCTTTAGGGGAGGAGCCTTAATGAGGATAAGCTGATTAAATTTCATTGTGGTTGACGCACCCTCAGCTTATAAAATTCCAGCCCGCCCCTAAATGAATTCCGGATGGTGGTCTCTACCTTCTGCCAAAAAATAAAATTCTTCGTAGATGATCAAGTTGGGGAAGTTCAAGGAGATCAACCAATGGTACGCAAGTGCTATGTTGATATAATCAAGACCGAAGCCCACTCTGCACGGAAAATATAGCGGATAGAAGTCAATGTTATCCAGGAGGCTCCACCCACCCTCGTCTATTAAGAAAAAGAAGAAGTATAGATTCAGCCTGACTGGTTGGAAGCTACTACTCAGATAGCGGCCGACCTAGTTCCTAAACTTAAAGAAGAGTTGATCAAATGTTTGACGCGCAACCATGATTGATCGCCTAGATGCCCAAAGAAGTGACGGGTGTGTCATCCGAGATTATGGAGCATGTGCTTCATGTCTATCCAAATGCTCGGCCGGTCAAACAAAGGAAGCAAGATTTTGGAGCCGAGCAGAATAAGATCATCGAAGATGAGGTGGATAAGCTGTTGGTCCCTTGGCTGCTAACTAAAGGGGGTGAATAGCCCTACACAATATAAACAAACACCTTTCTCAGAACTTTAGAAATAAAGCACTTGTATAAAAAGAAATTGATTAATAAACAAGGAAAAGAGGCACAATAACTTACTTGGTTTGCAATCAGGGGATTGCTAATTCAAGACATTTGAAAGTTCACTAATGTCTCATTCAGGCGGAGAAACCTCTTACAGTAGTTAAAGCTCACAATTACAAAGTTAAACTCAATTAGAATTGATTACAAGTGCTGTCTTTAGCTTATAAGATTAGAGCTATATTTATAGCCCTGATCGAGACACATACAAGGGTTCTAGGCGCCTGGAGGAGAATACAATTTTATCACCGTCGTAACGGATCACGACAGCTAGCATTTCGATAAAGTTTCTAGTCCGGACGCTTGGACCCGCTCTGAGCGACCGAACTGGGTTGAATCGGCTCGACAAGGGTGCGAGCCAGGGGCGCCCTAGGTCCGGGCAGTTTGAGCGCCTAGAGCTCAGTCAACCTTCGGTTGACTTTTCCTCCAGGTCTTTCGCTCCATCTTTGCTTGCATGGGTGATTTCATCCATCCGGAATAGGACTCACCCAAACCCATTGATGCAGTGAGGATGAAGAGCCCCACCCCGTGGCCACGATGGAGGTCATAGTCAAGGCGGTAAACGCGTAGATGGCATCAGCCGGTCGAGCGAAGCATGCCCCGACTGGGGAGAAGGCTCCAACCCACCATTGCCTTCAACACGGAGAGCATTCAAACAACCGACGCTCAAGGGAGAATGAAGCGCAAAAGCCGAGCCGAGCGGCTACCCCGCTTGGCTAGACAGCAAAGCCTAGCATCGACAGAGTTCAATTTCGGTCGAGCGGCTACCTCGCTCGGCCAGACAGCAAAGCCTGACATCAACAGAGTTCAACTTCGACCGAGCGGCTACCCTGCTCGGCCTGACAGCAGGACTTGACAGTGGTAGAGTGGAACTTTGTTCAAGCAGACAAGGAGTATCGAGGTTCTGGCCGACCGGACAGGGCACCAGAGCGACGAATAGACAGTCGAGCAACCAACCCGCTTGACCTGGTGGTACATTACATTGATATCCCTCAACATCCTTTTGGGAATTGATGTAGTCGACACCGGGCATGGGCTACCAGAAGATCATATGGTAGAAGGTTCCACTATCACTTTAGAGATATGTTCGGCCTGTTAAGGTACTATGTCAGGGACACTTTACTGACAAGTCTTTTCAAGGAAAGTTTTAAGATGCGTGCTCATCTTGGGAAGCGTACGCACACATTTCCGGAGCTCTATATAAAGGGGGGGTCCAAGTATCAGCGGAGGTATGCGATATTCACTGTTTGCGTTACAGTTCTCTTGTTGCTCCACTTCATTCTTTATCGTCGGTGACTAACTTGACCGTTGGAGGGCCAACGCCGGGACCCCTTCCCTGGCTCGACACTGATTTAGTCTGTGTTGCAGGTCTGCGCGGAGTTCACCAGAGGTCAACATGAGCGCCGCATCCCCAGCATTCCGCCTCTTTGACTTTCGGACAGGATCATATTTGGCACTGTCTGTGGGAATGCCACTTGCATCCGAACTGAGAAGATGGAGAACGTTGGACGACTCACCACCGTAATGCTCACTCAGGAGGAGCTTGAGATGCTTGTTCAGGCCTGAGCAACAAAAAGGAGGATCTTGAGATGCTCGTTCAGACCCGAGCAGCAAAAATGATCGAGTAACAACAACAACAGGCGCTAGCCGATCGACAAGCGCCACAGCTTGCAACATCGACAACTGATAGACGAGCGGGGTCGGAAGATCAAGCGGAGCAAATCTCCGTGTTGGGACAGAACTGAAGGTCGACTGACACACAGGGGGAAGCACCGCCCGCGCTGATCCCCTTCCATCGAGCTTTGTTCCAAACCCCCACGGAGATAGCCCAAGCACATCAGGAGCGAGGATCATCTTCAGATAATGCCCCGTTCGGGATGCACGGAAAGGCAAAGCGCCCTGAAGCAACACGTCTCCCAAATGGATTAACCGACAGTTCTCAGAGGAGATCTTACAAGCCCTCTGCCCCGACACTACACCTCGCTAGCGATCGGGACGTAAACGGGTCGACCGACCCAGATGATCATCTGGATCGGTTCGATAATGAAGCCACGCTGCACGAATATACAGACAGAGTGAAGTGCCATGTCTTCCTCATGACTCTCTCCGGATCGGTGCAGTGCTTGTTTAGAAGACTGTCGGACGATTCGATACAAAATTTCAAGGATTTTCGAGTTGCATTCCAGCATCACTTCGCCAACAACCGACACTACCAGAAGATGAGCGTCAGCCTCTTCACCCTAAAGCAAGGGCCCAAGGAAGTGCTCCGAGCGTACATCAAGCGATTCAACCAAGTCACCATGGACATCCCCTCGGTCTCATCTGAGACCATGATGAACACCTTCACCCAGGGGCTTGTCGAGGGAGATTTTTTCCGATCGCTTATCAGGAAACCGCCCAGGGACTTCGACCACATGCTCAAGAAGGCCAACGAATATATTAATGTAGAAGAAGCTCAGACGGTCAAAAGAAAGGAGGCGCCGACTGAACATTCGGCGTTGACCGTCCATCAACCATCAACCACCCAAGGGGCCGAGGGCTAAAGGAGCACGACAGCACCAAGAGACCAGCGCACATGTCATACAACATGTGGCGTCCGGTCGACCTAAGGCATCGAAGGGCAAGGTATGGACGTCTATGTTTTGTTTGTTCCACCAGTCGACGATCCACAACATGCGAGATTGCCGAGGACTGACACCAATTGTCAGCCGATCGACCCCAAGAGGATACCATCGTCGATCTTCTTCTCCTAATTAGCGACAAAGGCATCGATTGACCGGGCGATGAGAGGAAGACAGAAAGGATCCCGAGCACCATAACCAACATCAGCGAAGGGAGGACATCGATCCCTCCCGAGTCCTAGCCGAGCGAAATAGGCCATCCGCTCGGGAAGAAGAAAACAGGAACAACGCTTCCCGAGGAGAGATAGGCATGATTGCCGGAGGGCCAACCGACGATGACTCCAACCGAGCCAGGAAGTCATACGCTCGGTAGTTAGAGATCCACGCCATGGGGTGCAACAAAGAGAAGGCCGAAGGGCCTCAGATCAGCTTCGGCCCTAGTGACTTGGAGGGGGAGGAGATCCCCTACGATGATGCGCTGATTATCCGAGCGGTAATCGCTAACTACACAATTCATTAAACTTTTGTTGATATAGGGAGTTCGGTGAACATTATTTTCAAGAAGGCGTTCGATCAGCTGCAAATTGATCGAAGTGAGCTGCTGCCCATGACGAACCCACTGTACGACTTCACGGGGAACAAAGTACTGTCACCCAGACAGGCCCACCTGACCATCTCGCTAAGAGAAGAGCCTCTGAGAAGGACCAGGACCACCAACTTCATCGTGGTGGACGCGCCATCGGTCTATAATGTCATATTAGGCCGGTCGACCCTCAATGAGTTTTGGATGGTAGTATCTACCTATTGCTAGAAAATCAAGTTCCCAATAGACGATCGGGTGGGTGAAGTCAAGGGCGATTAGCTGGTTGCTCGGTGATGCTACGTCGAGATGGTCAAGTCCGTGGCTAGGAGCGTTCGAAAGACTCCGCGATTGGAGGTAAACACGATCACTGAAAAACCCCCTACCTTGGTATACAAAGAAAAAGAGGAGGTCTAGATCCACCCCAGCCGAGCGGAGGCAACAACCTTCATCGTCGCCGACCTGGAGGAGGAGAAAAAGGTAGAGTTGGTCACCTGTCTTAAACAAAATCACGACATATTCACCTGGTCGACCCATAAGCTTCCCGACATCTCCCCGAGCATGGCTTAGCACGAGCTTCATGTTCGACTGGACGCTCGGCCGGTGAAGCAGAGAAAATAGAACTTCAGTGTAGAGCAGAATGTGATCATCCGGGCGGAGATAGAGAAGCTACTAGAGGCCAGCCATATTAGGGAAGTTCAATTCCCAAGCTGGATAGCCAATGTTGTGTTAGTCTCTAAGCCGGGCAACAAATGACGGGTCTGCATCGACTTCCGTGATTTAAACAAGATGTGCCCGAAGGACTTCTATCCGCTGCCCAGGATAGACCAAATGGTGGACTCGATGGCGGACTGCGAGCTGATCTGCATGCTCGACGCGTACCAAGGATACCACCAAGTGTCGCTCTCCCGGGAAGACCAAGAGAAGGTCAGCTTCATTACAGCCGACGGAACATACTACTACAACGTCATGCCGTTTGGACTGAAGAACGCCGGAGCCACCTACCAGAGGCTGATGAACAAGGTATTCTAACGGTAGATCAGCTGTAATATGGAGGTATACGTCGATGACATATTAATTAAATCCCTCTGAGCTGGTGACCTATGAGCAGATATCAACCCGGATATCAACCAAACTTGTCGGATGCTGAGGACTTATGGGATAAAGTTGAACCCTGGCAAGTGTTTGTTCGGCGCAAAGAGTGGCCGCTTTCTGGGCTACATAGTGAACGAGCAGGGCATTGAAGCCAATCCAAGCAATGTCAAAGCTTTGCAAGACATGCCTCCACTTCGGAACTTAAAGGAAGCTTAAAGGCTAACCGGTTGGATCACGGCGTTGTCCAGATTCATCTCCAAGTCATCCGATTGGAGCCTACCATTCTTTAAAGTGCTTCGCTGAGCCACGAGATTCCAATGGGACTCCGAGTGCGACCGGGCGCTGGAAGAGCTAAAGGAATATCTAAACTCCCTGCATGTATTAGCCAAGCTAGTTGTTGGTGAGTCACTCTAAATTTATCTGTCATCCAACGAACATGCCGTTGGATCGGCTTTGGTTAGGCAGAACAACCAAGATCAGCAGCATGTATATTTTTTGAGCCATATATTGAAGGATGCTGAATCTCACTACACTGGTCTCGACAAACTAGCGTACGCTTTGATTCTAGCCGCTTGGAGGCTTCGCCCGTACTTCCTAGCGCACACAATCATCGTGCTAACTAACAGTATCCTGGGACGAGTCCATCTCAACCCAGAAGCATTGGAAAGGCTAATCAAATGGATGACTGAGCTGAGCGAGTTCGACATTCAGTATTAACCCCGAGCGGCAATCAAGGCTCAAGCCTTGGCAGATTTCGTCATAGAAGTCCAGAGTGATGAGCCGCTAGCAACATGGAAGATATATATGGGCGGCTCGTCCACTCGGTACTGCAGCGGAATCGACATATTGCTTATCTCACCGCGGGAGGACCGGATGCAGTTATTCGTTCGACTGGACTACCGAGCCACTAATAACGAAGCAGAGTATGAGGTGTTGATAGCCGGCCTACAGGTAGCTCGACACATGGGAGCAGTTAAAGCCCTCATCTACTTAGACTCCCAGCTTACTGCCCAGCAGCTATCCGGGGCATTCGAGATAAGCAACGCTTGGTTAAAGCTCTATGCGGAGGCTTTCGAGAAGTTGAAGGCCAACTTCCAGGAGGTCATCATATAGATTAGCGTTGGCCTTCATGCTAGTTTCAGGCGGCGGATGAGTTAGTGAAACTAGCTAGTTTATTGACGTTGATCCTTATAGGTCAGCCGATCGAGCAAGTCTCGTTTGTGGCGCATATCGACCGAATGGAAGGAATAGCCTTCCTGAATGATTGGAGGACAACTCTGACGGAGTTTCTGTGTTCGGGAACTACACCATCCGACCCAGAAGAAGCCCATTTATTGAAGAAGAGGGTCGGACGATTCACCTTGATCGGGGACCAACTTTACAAGAGAGCCTTCTCCAGGCCCCACGCATGGACTTATAACCCTAGGGGTCAGTCGACCGGAGCCATTCGATCTAGGTCACAAAAATCTAGGCTAAGATCTGATCATTGAATTTAAACCACCAAACATCACATCGGTACCCTGTCACGTCAGGCGTGTGACGGCAAAGGCAGGACACATGGCGCATCGCCACGGGTCGACATTTAATGACGGCATGGGAGCGCGCTCAACCTTAATACGTAGAGATTTTCACGATTTCTCAGAAATCTGGGTGACGTCAGCTTGGCTCGCGCTCGCTCAAGACAGTCCAAGTAGGGATTTCACAAGTATAAACCTTCGACGTGCCGATTGGATTGAGGAGTATACTTACAGTTGAACGATAAGCTTCAACAGGCCGATCGATGAGGATCAGTCTTATCCCGATCAGAAACCACACCGTGTCAAGGGTCGATTGATAACTTACTCAGACAATTATCCAGTCAGTCGGACTTATAGCCTCCTTCGACTGGACTTGAGGGGGAGGCTTGTGATGTAGTGAGGATGAAGGGCCCCACCCCATGGTCACGGTGGAGGTCAAAGGAGGTCAAAGTCAAGGTGATTAACGCATAGACAGTATCGGTCGGTCGGGCAAAGCATGCCTCGACCAAGGAGAAGGCTCCAACCCGCCATCGCCTTCGACACGGAGAGCATTCAAACAATCGATGCTTAAGGGAGAATGACGCATAGAAGTCGAGCTGAGCGGCTACCCCGCTTGGCCAGACAGCAAAGCCTGCATCGACAGAATTCAACTTTGACCGAGCGGCTACCTTGCTCGTCCAAACAGCAAAGCCTGGCATCCATCGGCTGAACGGCTACCCCGCTCAGCCTGACAGCAGGACTCGACAGTGGCAGAATGGGATTTCGTTCAACCAGAGGTCGACTTCCGTCTCTTCGACTTTTGAATAGGATCACCCATTTCCCGTCTTCTCAAGCAACCTTCTGCTTCGGCTTCTCGTCTCTCGAAAATGCTGTGCGCATCCTTCTCGTCTGCCAGCATACTCTTTTGCAGCGTCTCATCCCTCGAACGCACAGATCCCGTCGGCTCTCTCTTGTGCCATCCTTCTCGCTAGCTGCGTCTTTCGCTCGACTTCTTGTACTCCTAAGTTCCTGCACAATTAGACACAAGGTTATCAAAACATAACAGGACCTAACTTGACTTTGTTGATCACATCAAAACTACCACAGGGTAGTTACAATCTTTCCTTTTTTTATGTGAGTAACTCAAGTTAAGTTAAGGTAATCAAACATAAATAGCAATAAGGTAATAAGTATAAATTTTATAATTTTTAATAATATGTAAAAAAAAAACTCAATGTTACCCTCCGCTAGACTTAACTTTTAACACTCCCCTTTTGATCATATTAAAAATAGGGATAAAGCAATAATATAACTTTGAAAAAGTAGTGTCGAATGGATAAAAAAAAATGTGGACTAATATCAAAAAAAAAAGTGAATTTTTAAATTTAGGATAAAGACATAATTTTTTTAATTTTTTTTTAAAGAGATAATTTAAAAAGTATTTTAGACTTAAAAAATTCTAAAAGTTTTATAAAAGTTGAACAAATATATTTAAAGTAGATATAAAATTTTTCACAAAAGATTAAAATTATTTTAAGTGAAAATAAATTCTTTTCGGCATAAATATATATTTTCTAAAAAATAATAAAAAATAGTTATTAATTTCAAAAAATTATGAAATATTTTCTGAGAATGTATTAATATTCCAGAAAAAATAAATTTTAAAGAATTGAATTTTAAAAAAAAAATTAATGTTAAAAATTTATTTTTAGAAAAATAATTCATAGAAAATTCACCAATGGTAAAAAAATTTCAAGAAAATTTTATTAGATAGATAAAAGGATAAAGTTTCATAAAAAAATAAATTTTATAAAAAATAGCACTGCAAGATATTTTTAAATCTAAGAATATGAATTTTATTTAAAAAATATTTATAGAAAAATAATACAATGGTCAAAAAATTTAAATTTTTTTCTGTAGATAAATAATGAAATTTTCTTTCTCAGGAAAATTTAATTTTAATTAATTTCTAACAGAAATTATACAGAATAATTTATTTGATATTTTTAAGCAAGAATATGAAATTAAAATAAAATATGCATAATATTTTTTCAATTTAAGCATGATTTTGGAACCCAATATAGGTTCCTCCCAACTGGTTTAATCACAAATTTCTTAAGAATATATATTTTGTTGAATTTTTTTTATTTAACCCTTATGATATTTAAAGTGCCAATTTAGTTTTTGATAATTTTTTAAGTTAGAAATAGCTATATTCGAACATGCAGAATTCTTTAGATTATCTATTTCTATTTTTAAATTTTCAATTTTAATTTGTATCTTGTCGAAATCCTCTTGTTGACAAGATGCTACTAAGGTTAAATTTTAACTCTTCATTTTTTTTAATTTATAGGCATTTTTCAATAATATTTTTATAAACTGAAATAACTTATTAGGAGGTAGAGACCGTACCTGACTTACCTTATCGACCTCGTAATCTGAAGCTTCCCCTGAAGTGCTACTTCCTTCTGATCTGTCTCCCCCTTCATCGATGCTCTCAATACTTATTTTAGATGAGCTTGCTCCGTCTTCATCTTCTTGGTGACATGCTACTAGCGCAAGTCCGGTGATGACTTCGATCTCTAACTCGGACGACGTTTTGTCCCACATCGCCTTTAGATTTCGATGCTTTGTCTAGACTGGTCTTTTGTCCTTCTTCTTATCCTTATCCTTGTCCTTGCTCTTTAATTTAGGGCAGTTATCTTTCACGTACCTTTCTTCATTGCAGTGGTAGCATCTTACCTTTCTTCTTCTTATCCTGTACTTGATTAAATTTATTAGTTTTAAATAACTTTTTAAATTTCCTTACCATGAATGCCGTTTTGTCATCATCAAGAGAAGTTTTGGATTCTAGTTCATTCATTTTTGCTTTTAAAGCAATATTGTGCTTGGACTCCTTCTTCAGATCTGGACATCTAGTTTCATGAACTTCAAATATAAAAAATAACTCTTCTAAAGTACTTACCTCTAGATCCTTAGAGGTGTAATATGCATCTACTAAGGATACACATTCAGAAGTCCTAAGAAAGTTGTTAAGTGTGTACCTTAGCGAATCTTGGTTGGTTACCTTTTCTCCTAGATTCGTGAGTTCGGTGATGAGTTCCTTGATCCTTGAGTGAAGGCGTGCAACGGTTTCACTTTCTTCTAATTTGAGGTTGCTGATTTCGTTCCGGAGCGGATCCCGTCTCGCTACTTTTACCTCCGAGGTCCCTTTGTATAGTTCTAGGAATTTCTCCTAGAGCTCCTTAACTGACTCATAGGCTCTGATTCGGTTGACTTTTTGAGGTGGTAAAATGTTAAGCAGATGAAACTCTACTTTACCGTTTGTCACGAAGTCGTCTTGCTCCTTTTTTATCCATTGATATTCTTCTTCTCCTTCTGGTACTACAAAAATAAATTTTATAATTAGTAATAAATTACAATCTGTCTTAAAGAATATCTCCATCTTTTTCTTTCAGTTCGTGAATTTCCCCTCAAACTTCGGTGGATAGATACTCGGTCTGGTCATCTCTTGTGCTTTGGTCGGCGGTTAATCCTTCTGAAGCATCCTCGAGATGATATCACTTGTTGGTCCCTTGGCTGCCGGCTAGAGGGGAGTGAATAGCCCTGCACAATAAAAATAAACACCTTTCTTGGAACTTTGAAAATAAAGCACTTGTATAAAATGAAATTGATTAATAGACAACAAAAAGAGGCATAACAATTTACTTGATTTGTAATCAGGGGATTGCTAATCCAAGACGTTTGAAAACTCACTAATGTCTCATTCAGGCAGAGAAGCCTCTTATAGCAGGCAAAGCTCACAACTACAAAATTAAACTCAATTAGGATCGATTACAAGTGTTGTCTTTAGCTTCTGAGATCAGGGCTATATTTATAGTCCTAATTGGGGCGCCTGGAAGGGTTTCAGACGCATGGAAGGGGATAAAATTTTATCCCCATGCAACGGATCATGACAGCTGGTATTTCGATAAAGTTTCTCGTCTGGGCACTTGAACCCACTCTGGGCACCCAGACCAGGCTGAACTGGCTCGACCAGGGCGCGAGCCTGGGGAGCCCTGGGTCCAGGTGGTCCGGGTGCCCGGAGCACAGTCAACCTCAAGTTGACTTTTCTTCCAGGTCTTCCACTCCAGCTCCACTTGCTTGGGTGATTTTGGCCATCCGGAATAGGGCTCACCCGAACCCATCTTCTGGCCTTCTCGAGCAACCTTCCACTTCGGCTAATCATCCATCGGAAATGCCGCATGCCTCCTTCTCATCTACTAGCATACTCTTTCGTAGTGCGTCATCCCTCAAATGTACCGAGCCCGTCTAATCTCTCCTGTGCTGTCCTTCTCGCTAGCTGCATTTTTCTCTTGACTTCCTGTGCTCCTAAGTTCTTGCACACTTACACACAAGGATATCAAAACACAACAGGGTCTAACTTGACTTGGTTGATCACATGAAAACTACCACGGGGTACTTACATAAACTGCTGGAGGCGAGCTACATTCATGAAGTTTAGTTTCTGATCTAGTTGGCCAATGTGGTCCTAGTCTCAAAGCTGGGAAATAAATGGCAGGTCTGTATCGATCTCAGAGATCTTAATAAAGTTTGCTCGAAAGATTATTATCCGCTCCCTCGCATCAATCAGGTGGTGGATTCCACTTCCAGGTGCGAGTTCATTTGTATGTTGGATGCATATTAGGGATATCACCAAGTCCCTCTTGTCAAGGACGATAAGGAAAAGGTTAGTTTCATAACTGATGAGAGCACCTATTGTTATAATGTTATGCCATTTAGACTGAAGAATGCAGGGCTACCTAACAACGCCTCCTGAATAAGGTCTTTCATAAGCAGATAGGGCGGAATATGGAAGTGTACTTGGATGACATCCTCATTAAGTCTCTTCGGGCGGCTGATCTATGTGTAGATGTGGAGAAGACTCACAACACTTTACGGCAATGTGGGTTGAAGCTCAACCCCAGCAAGTGCCTATTTGGAGTTAAGAGTGGGAAGTTCTTGGTTATATTGTGACCGAGCGAGGGATTGAGGCTAATCTGAGTAAGGTGTTGTTAGGATCTAGCCTGCTAAACACACAACAGAAAAATAAACTAGATCCTCTCAAGAAGATCCATTCGAAGGAGAAAACCACATATACTAAGTTTGATAAGAGGGAGTTATACCTTTGTTGCGTGCCCTTCGCAATCCCGACAATAACTTTTCTTTGAATGAAGATCTTAGTGCAATTAAGTGTTCACGCCTCTACGGTACCCACACGAATATGTTCGTTTGTTGCATGAACATGGCTTCAGAGAAGAACCACCTTCTTGTGCTAGCAAGCAAAAATGGTTCGGCCAAGCATGAAGAAAAGGGAGGAAGAAGAATGAGAAGCTCAAGAGTCACCCTTTTTCATCTAATGAAAAATTCAATAAAAAATCCTATTTATATTTATCCAATGAATACCAAGTGTTTTTGTCTCTTTATCTTCCTCTTAATGGGTTGGATTATTATATTAGATTAATTATTAATCCAATAATACAATAACCCAATGAGTCTAACCCATTAATCTAATATATCTAATTCAGATTGGACTCAATCTAATGAGTGGATTCATTTGAGTCTAACTCAATGAATAACCCAAAAAATCTAATCATCTCATAATTGCCTCTTAGGGCTAATACTAACAATCTCCTACTAGCACTAGTGTCAATTATTATAAAGATGACACTAACACTTTGGATTAATCCATTATACTTAAGATCTTCAGTATTTTAGTCAAACTAAAATACTCATCTCCAAACCAACATGCTTTTATGTGTGACCCAATAAGCTCTCGTAACGTTGGCAATGTATCTAAATCAATATTTTTAATACATAAGAAATGAGTAGCATCTATCAATGCATCATTGCTACCCAAGTGACGAGAATGTCGAGATCTGACTTAAGCTTTCTGTGTCTATTATCTTTTATGACTCAGTCCCTCTATTCTTGATATCTAGATTAATCAATGAGGTATAGACAGTGTCATTCTCTTATCAAATTTTGTGTTTCTTGATATCTAAGTAGACACACTCATACAAATAAGCTCAATATCTCATATTGACTCATTTGAGCATGACCATGCATTCTTG
Source organism: Zingiber officinale (assembly GCF_018446385.1). Taxonomy (NCBI): domain Eukaryota; kingdom Viridiplantae; phylum Streptophyta; class Magnoliopsida; order Zingiberales; family Zingiberaceae; genus Zingiber; species Zingiber officinale. The sequence continues at coordinate 70,627,422 of NC_055995.1, forward strand.
TGTCTTACTAAACAAGGGGCCCACAGATATCACTTCCGTCATATGGAAGGGATAGATCTCATCTATATCACCCATATCTCTCTATATAATTCATTGCATACCCAGTGATCAACTTTATAGTTCACCCTATTATATGTGACATTTAACAATACCAAAGTACATAACTTCTTATGTAGGGAATCTTAGTGACTTCAGGTCTAAGGATTATTCATACCAATAGTCACATGAGAATGTTTATACACTCATATAATGATCCATGAAACATTCTCATGACGAGTCATTCAGTACATATTTTCTAATATATACTCATGTATCAACGTGATATCTCCTATCCATAACTTGTGGGATTAAGTCATCAATTGACCTATATACTAGTCTCAATGCATTAATATTGCCCTTGTATATTAATGCTTGATTAGGAATAGTTAAGAGTAGTGTCTATGTGTATCTACAGGCTCCTACTATCAATTCAACCAATTGATATGTTGTAGACTAGAACCTACTATTCTAAGACATTATTATACTTATTCATTCGACATTGAACTGAAATAAATATAATAACCCATTTAACCTTTTTATTAATTAAATAAAATATGATACAATAATGCTCTATCAATTATCTCATAATTGATATTAGGGCTAATACTAACAATCTCCTTATGTCACTAGTGTCAATCACTGAGATATCTAATATCCATTGACCTAGTATGACTATCATGCTTTCTTTGTGACAAAGCATTGGTTAAAGGATCCGCAATGTTAGCATCGGTCAATATTCTACATAGTCTCACATCTTCTCTATCGATGATCTCTCAAATGAGATGGAACCGCTAGAATATCTAATACCCAGTATCACCATTTAAGTAAAATATATACCCGGATTACGATATGGAAACATCCTTGTCGATTTGGAAGCTAGCATCGGTGTAACCCTTTACAACAAGCTCTTCATTGCCTCCAAAGATCAAGAAATAATCTTGAGTTCTTCTCAAGTACTTAAGAATATTCTTGATAGCTGTTCAGTGACCTTCACCTGGATCTAACTGGTATTTGCTCATCATGCTTAATACATACGAGACATCTGGGTGAGTACAAAGCATGACGTACATGATAAACCCTATAACAGATGCATAAGGAATCTGATCCATGCAGTTCCTTTTGTCCTTAGAAGAGGGGCATTGAGCCTTCGAAAAACTCACACCATGTGACATTAACAAAAATCCCTTCTTGGAATTCTGCATGGCAAAACGATGAAGTACCTTGTCAATATATGTACTCTGACTTAAACCAAGCAATCTCTTAGATCTATTTGTAGGACCATTGCGGTCGGCTAGGAGGGGGGGTTGAATAGCCTGAAAATAAAAAACAAACCCTTCTCGAGCTCCTAAACTAACACTTGCATAAATTAGCTAAGCAGAAAGTAAATCAGAAAAGATGAGGCACTGGATTTGACTTGGTACAACCGGGGAGGTTGTTAATTCAAGGAAGATGATCATACTAAAAACTCCTTCAGGTGGAGAAGCCTCGTACAACGTTGAAGCGCAAAACAGAGAAGCTAATCTAGAAATTTAGCATACAAGTGTTGGAATTACAGTTTCTGAGTTGTTGAAAAGCTTCTGGACCAAGGCTGTATTTATAGCCTTGGTCGGGGCGCCCCGAAGGGATTCCGGGCGCCCTTGGGGGGGGATAAAACTTTATCCCCCAAAGTTCAGATCGTGATTGACGCATTCTATTCAAAAAGTCAACTTCGGGCCCTCGAAAGGGTTCCAGGCGCCCCGGAGGGGTCCGAGCACCCCCGGACAGCTCTGGGCGCCCTGGCTAGAAAAGTCAACCCCGTTGACTTTTTCCAACCCGAGTCTTCTGCTCCGGCTCTGTTCGCCTCAGTCCGAGTCTTCCGCTCGCTTGGGTGATCTATACCATCCGGAATAGGGCTCACCCGAACCCAACTTCCGGTCATTTCGAGCAGGCTTCCGCTCTGGCTTTTCATCCCTCGAAATTACCACGTGCTTCCTGTTGGTGCAACATCCCTCAGGTCAAGGTTGACCTGGTTGACCAAGCTGAGTCTTGGTTTGGGTTTAGATGTTTGACAATAAGATATTGATTGAAGAAGAGTCAAGTAGGTCAAGGATGACCGGATACTTGACTGGGAAGTCCTAACTGGGATGTTAGGCAGGAGGAAAATCCTGGTGAGTGAAGCCAGGTGAAAGACCTAGTGAGTGAAGCTAGGCAATTGGGAAGTCCTAGTGAGTGAAGCTAGGCAGGAGAAAAATCCTGGTGAGTGAAGCCAGGTGAAAGACCTAGTGAGTGAATCTAGGCAATTGGGAAAGTCCTGGTGAGTGAAGCAGGGAAGAGAAATCCCGGATGGGTCGAGGTTGACGGACATCGGAGAGTCCAGTAGGTCAAAGGATTGACCGGATACTGCACGAGGAAGAAAAGTCCAAGTAGGTCTTAGGGAGTGACCGGATACTTGGCAAGAAGAGAAAGTCCAAGTGGGTCAAAGGATTGACCGGACACTTGGTGAGAGAGTCCTAGCTGGCCAAGGGTGACCGGATGCTAGGTCTTATGTACCAACAAGTCATGGTTGACTAGATGTTGGTTTAGGGGCTTGGTTTGGGCAAAACCAAGGATCATCCGTGGATTGATCCGTGAGGTTTGGATTGATCCAGTGGATTGATCCAGTGGGATCGATTTCGATGGATCGATCTAGAGAAGATGGATCGATCCACCGATCGATCCGGTGAGTCCCCATGAACAATCTTTGGATCGATCCGTGGATCGATCGATCAGAATCGATCTCGGGATCGATTGCGGCTACCTGTCGCACTGATAAGTTCGGATCGATCCATGGATCGATCCAAAGTTTCGAGCCAGGAGCTCTGGATCGATCCGTGGATCGATCGATCATCCTCAATCGATTGGGAGCAATCAATTCGAGGATTCATAATCGAGTTGGTGTGCGATTTCTTCAGCGAACTTCACCGATTCATTCCAGATTCAACACACCCTCCCAGCTCTCTAAGCTCCTCACCGCCAGTTCTTGAAGGTTCTTGGAGGTTCATCCAAGTCAAGAGGCGAGTTGCAACGAGAAGAAGAAGAAGCTAGGGTTTTTACTGCATTTCTTGTAAGCTTTTGCTTATTCTTTACTACCCTTTCTTCTTCTTGTACTGAGAGTCTTGTAGCGCCTTCGGTAGTTACCGAAAAGGAGTGTTTTCATAGTGGAGGGTGCGTGCGTGGTGTGGATCCTTGGATTAGTCATCTCGTTGGAGGTGGATACCAAGTAAACTCCTAGTGTTAGCGTGTTTGTGTTTGTTTATGTATTTTCCGCTGCGCATTCTTGAAGAAACAAGCAACACCGAGCAACGAGCACGCGACGAGCTATTCACCCCCCCTCTAGCTACTTTTGGTCATAACAAGTGGTATCAGAGCGAGGCCGCTCTTCACCGGAATCATCGCCGGAAGGGTCAAGCATATCAAGAAAAGTTAGAGGGTGAAGAAGTTGAAGCAAATTCTTCAAGTTCAAGACTTTATCAAGCTCAACTTCAAGATGCAATTCCAAGATGGACTTGGATTTGACACAAGGGTGGCTCCACCGTACACTTCCACAAGTTTCGATTCTTGGAAATCAAGAATCGAAAATTTTCTTATGATGGAGATAGAGCAATGGTTTGCTCTAATGGAAGGCTTCAAGGCTCCAAGAAATTCAAAGGGCAAAGGTCTAAAGAAAAGCAAATGGAGCCCGGAGCAAGTCCAAAGGTGCGAGGCAAATGACAAAGTGACCAAGCTTTTGGTCAATTTATTGCCAAGCACCATCCTTTGCAAAATTGGAGAATTTGAAGATGCAAAGGAACTATGGAGCAAATTGGCCAAGCTTCATGAAGAGATCCCCTCCACTGTACAAGAGAAAGAAGAATCCAGAGAGGGTGACTCTTTGGAGCAAGACCAAGAGGAGGACTCCGAGGTTGAGAGATGCTCAACCTCCGAAGAAGAGGAAATCCAAGAAGCTTTATCCTCAAGGGAATGCAACGAACAAGGAGGAGCATACTCCTTGTTTCATATTCAAGATGATGAAGCCTCCACCTCTAGGATTGAGGGGAGCAATTCGTGACACCGGATCAAGAAGAAGGAGAAGCTTCTACATCCGGGTCAAGTGAAGAAGAAGAAGATGGTGCCACCTCCGAAATTCAAGAAATAGCAAATGGAGAAAGTGCCATCCCTACACAAGAAGGTATAAATGTTTCAATTAAAAATAAAAATCATATAATATGTTTTGAGTGTAGGGAAAGTGGGCACTACAAGAGCAAGTGTCCCAACTTGGCCAAGAAGAAGGGTCAAGTGACGCAAAAGGGCAAGGAGAAGCCCGAGGAGACCATTCCCGGAACAAAGAAGAGCAAGGAGCATATCATATGCTTCTCTTGCAATCAAAAGGGGCATTACCGGAGTCAATGCCTCAAGGGGAAGAAGATGGTCAAGGCTCAAGGAGGCATTAGTCAAGGGGGAGCCTCCAAGGTAAAGAAGAAGGTAACATTTATTGAGCCTACTCCTTTACATTATAGTAAAAAGCATGATAGTTCTAATTTTTATCATTTTAATGCGATTTACCATAAGAATAGGAAGCATGAGGGCTTTAAGGAAAAGCATGTGGCCCTACATGCCAAAACTACTACACCTAAGGCTAGGAATGTAGGTAAAAGTCTAAGCAAGAACTCTAAGGATTGTAGCTACAAGCCTAGAAACAAAAATGCTCATGGACTTAATGGAAAACCAAAAACTAAGGACTTAGTGATGGAAAATCAAGTCTTGAGGTCAAGACTTGATAAAATGGAAAAGACCCTAAGAAGGATGGAAAATATCTTATTAGGCCAAAATGAGCATAGCCTAGGTCTAGGAGCACGAAGGTCATCCAATGGTCATAGAGGTTTGGGATACAAACCGAAAGCTAAAAAGGATGTGCCTAGTTATCATAGGGTTCCATATAGCTATGGAATAAACCCTAAGTCTAGAGGTCAAGTCCAAGATACAAGGGAAGATATCCCTAGAAGTATCTTTGCAACCAAAGTGACTAAGACTTCTAAGAAGTCTAAGAAAGTCACTAACAAGGTCACAAGAGAGGCTATCCCTAGAGTTGACCTAGAAAATGTGACCAAGGCTTCTAAGAAACTCAACAAGGTTACTAGGAAGGTATCTAGGGAAGTTATCCCTAGTGAGTACCTAGAGCATCCAAGGAGCACCAATAGGTGTTGGGTTCCTAGGAGCATCTTCTCTACCCCATAGATGGGTTAGAGAGTGTCAACTCCGATTAGAAGGGTAGTTAACCCAACTTTGAGGAAATTGACACTCAAGGAGCATTTTCAAGGTTTTTGTTAACCTTTGAAAATGAAATGGAATTATTATTTACTTCTTGAAAGAGTAAAATGTGCCTAATGGTGGAAAATTGATTTTATCTTAAAAAGGCATAAATTGGGAAAACCTAGAGAAATACCAAGTTGGGATTTTGGTATTCTCTTATAAATTTTAAGGCACTCCGGGCCTTGATTTATGTGATTACTCTTGAGGAAAAATGAAATATGCCAACATTTGAGGATAAGCTTAATTTCAATTGGCATAAATTAATCAAGAGAATTAGAAATGCCCATTTAGGTTTTGGCACTCTCTTGAAGCACTTTGGGCAATCTAGGGTTTAAGTTTTAGGATTAGCTAAGATTAACGATACTTAGATAGGTAATCTAGGTATATTTTATTTATGCTAAACTTTGCCATGATTGTTTGCTCATAATATGCCATGACATCATATTTTATCTTATTTGTATTTTGCATTCATGACTTATCATGAAAAATACAAAAATACCATGTCATGCCATACATACATCATGTAGTTATAGAAATCTTTCTTTTGAAAGCTATTTTATTTTGATGTATGCCATAACATTATCATGCATTATGTTTATTTCCTTAAAAATTAAGGACATATGGCATTAGTTAAACAAGTGGCATTTGTTTACAACAAGTGGAATAAACAAGTGACATTTGTTTAACAAGTAAATCAACAAGTAACATCCTTTGTGGATGTCTACCTCTCAAAATGCCTAGATAGATATGCATGATCCCTAGAATAGGGCAAAACCAAAATCTTACATCTCACAAAGACCTATAAGATGACTTGTATGTGTTTCAGTGCACATTAGATACAAGTGAGATGTTAGGATGATGAACAAAACTCAAGATGTTGATTTAGTGCATTCTTTTGAGTTTTAAGTTCATCAAAACACATAGTTATGTGTTTTCCCATCATTGGAAAAGCTAATGTACAAGTCATGTGCATTATGCCCAAGGAACATGATGGGATATTGGTTTTGAAAATGTTTTTAAAATGTTTTTGGAAAACTTTGGTGAAGGCTATCTTTTGATAGTAATCACCATTGAATAGTTAGACACAAACTTGAAGAAAACGCTAAAGTTTTTGCAAGTTTGTGTCAATCTTTGAAAATATAAAGTATTTTCATAGAAAGCTATTTTTCCATGATTAAGTATGCCCTAAATAATGTCTACACGAAATTTCATGATTTTTGGATTTTTGTAGAATTTTCTAGGGTTTCGTTGACCGAAATGGAATTTCAGCAACTATCAGAACTCCGATCGATCCATGGATCGATTGAGTTCTGAATCGATCCGTGGATCGATTCGAAGTAAATCTCGCAGCGCGAGAGCTCGCTGGATCGATCAGTGATCGATCGATCCATTAATCGATGATCGATTCGGTTGGTTCAATCGATTGGACCCAACTCCAATCGATCCAAGTTGCTGATTTTGGCTGGGAAGGCCTGACTTCACATCTTTGAACCATGGTTAGTCTATGTAACCATTCCAAACCCTTAAAATACATTTGTATACATAAAAGGGTGTTTTCGTGTTGAAAACAAGGATGGAATGGTTAAGGAAGACTTCATTGAAGTTTAGGTTGAGGTTTGTTTCAAATTTTGAACATTTGAACCTCAAAACTTCTAAATCTGGGTTTCCTAAAGGTTTAGGGTCATTGTTGGTGCAATGACGAAGTTACCACCATGTCTTTAGGGGAGGGACTCTTTAAAGGCATGAAAATTATTTTCATGAACCTTGGAAGGTGGTTAACCTTCTTTAAAGAAAATGCTCATGGGCGAGCTTTTGAACTTGAAATGGGGAGTGGATATCCTCATTATTTCAAGTGGGAACTCAAGATATTAGAAAATGCTCAAGGTTGGGTATTTGTCTACATTGAGGAAGAAGTTAAGGATAAATGAAGGGTATGGACCTTCATTATCATGTTGGTTCAACGAAGTGAAGTTGTAACCAATGATGAGCAACTCTTCAGGAGAGTTTTCAACAAATGGATGTTAGAAGTGCAAAGAGGGGAGCATTGATGTGTGTGCAATAGGGGAGAATGAAAGGAGAAAGGGAGTAAGTTTCATTATCTAAGAGGAGTTTTCCTCTTGGGAGAATGAAAAGCTTAACTTATGCTTTCATTACCTAGTGGCAAGAATGAGGCTATGGGATTAGCCTAACTTACATGTGGCATTGTAAGTGTTATTGTGGTATTGTCAAACATCAAAAGGGAGATTGTTGGTGCACATCCTCTCAGGTCAAGTTGAGACCGCTGAGTCTTGGTTTGGGTTTAGATGTTTGACAATAAGATATTGATTGAAGAAGAGTCAAGTAGGTCAAGGATGACCGGATACTTGACCGGGAAGTCCTAATGGCGGGATGTTAGGGAGGAAAACTCCGTGGCTGTGAGTGAAGCTAGGCAATGGGAAGTCCTAGTGAGTGAAGCTAGGTAGGCGGAGAAAAAATCGTGAGTGAAGCCAGTGAAAGACCTAGTGAGTGAATCTAGGCAATGGGAAAGTCCGTGAGGGAAGGCAGAGAAGAAACAGATGGGAGGTTGACCATATGGTGAGAGTCCAAGTAGGTCAAGGAGATTGACGGATACTTACGAGGAGAAGAGTAGGTCTTAGGGGGACCGGATAGTCTGGGCAAGAAGAAGTCCAAGTGGGTCAAAGGATTGACCACACTTGGTGAGAGAGTCCCTGGCGCCCCGGATAGGTCTTATGTACCAAGTCATGGTTGACTAGATGTTGGTTTAGGGCTTTGGGCTTGGTTTTGGGCAAACCAAGGTTGGATTGATCCGGGATTGATCCAAAGAGTTTGATTGATCGGTGGATCCGAAGGTTGGATTGGATGATCCGTGGATTGATCCGGCGAGTGGATTGATCCGTGGATCCGGTTTGATCGATCGGATCGATCAGATTCGAGATCCACGATCTCGCAATCGATCCGACCCTCCGGATGAGTGGCGGATCCGAACCACCGGATTCTTTCCGATTGATCGGTCCAGATCCATCGATCGATGATCGATCGATGAACTTTCAGCGTCTTGTGCCGGATCGATCCGTGGATCGATCCGGTTCGAGCAGCACAGATCGATGTGGAGCAATCCAATCGACCGCTATTCGGCGCAACCATTCCAGGCAAGCCAACTTCAGATTCATTGATTCACACGCCTCAACACTCAAGAGCTCTCTTAAGCTCCTCACCGCCATCTTGAAGGTTCTTGGAGGTTCATCCAAGTCAAGAGGAGTTGCAAGAAGAAGAAGAAGCTAGGTTTTTCATGCATTTCTTGTTTGCTTATTCTTTACCCTTTCTTCTTGTACTCGAGAGTCTTGTAGGGCTTCTCCGCCCCACCGCGAAAGTAGTGGAGGTGCGCGTGGTGGATCCTTGGATTAGTCATCTCCGTTGGAGGTGGATACCAAGTAAACTCCTAGTGTTAGCGTGTTTGTGTTTGTTTATGTATTTTCCGCTTCTTCGAAGAAACAAGCAACACCGAGCAACAAGCACGCATTGAGCTATTCACCCTCTAGCTACTTTTGGTCCTAACACTTCCTTCTCATCCGCCAACTCATCCGTCAGTCTTCTTGTCACACTCGAGTCTTACTTCGTCTTCTTTCTGCTCTCGAGAACCATCGTCCTCGTCCGTCTTGGCGCCGCTCTTCCCTGCGCAACCATCCTCCTGGACTCATCACTCCCACTCCGCATCTCCTGTCTAGCCAAGCTACGTACAAGGTCTTAACTTAACTTGACCGTGCACGCACCCTACGCCCGTAAAATAAACTTTGGGGTTCCAACAATCTCCCCATTTTTTATGTGAACAACCCAAATTAAGCTAGGGTAAAAATAGACATAATAATAAATTAACTAATTTTTCAATTAAGTGCAAAAAGATAAAAAATTTAAATTTTGGTCTACCTCCCCCTAGACTTATACTTTTCCTTCTCCCCCTTTGATCACATAAAAAAATGGGGTTCCAAGAAAAAAAATCTAAGGGTTATAACTTAAATTTTGAAAACTTTAAAAGTTTTGCAATAATTTTCACAGAAGTAATCTAGAAAAAATTTCTAAGTAAAGTTTTAAGTAAGAGAAATTAAAACAATCTGACTTAGGCAACTTTGCAGAAATTTCTAATTTCAGAAAAACTTTCAACTTAGATAAAAAATAATTTTCTTTTATTTTCCTATTTTTTACTTTAAATAAAATTTGTTCTCAAGTTATTTCCATTTCTTTGATATCATTATGATATTTAAATTTTCATTTTAATTTATCATAATTTCTCAAATCATAATTTTTTAGATTTGAAGCAAACAATATTAAACATGCAAAAAATTGTATATGTTATTTGCTATTATTAGTTTGTCAAGATTCTTTAGTTGACAATCTATTGCTTGAGTTTCTTTTAACTCACTATTAGTTAATAATTTTTTAGGTTTTATTTCGCAACATTCTTTCGACAAAATAATTGGAAAAAAAATCTTTCGGCATTGTTTCTGATTTGCAAGATTCGTTCGACAAAATATTTTGTAACTTATAAGAATCTTTTGGCAGTGCTTCTGATTTGCAAAATTCTTTTGAAAAAATAGTTTCTAATTTGCAAAATTCTTGCGGCAACGTTTTGATTGGATAAATCAACTGGCCGGGAGATGGAAATCATGCCTGACTTACCTTGTCGACCGTTGATTCTCCCCCTGTTGAATTGCTTTCTTCCAAAGATTCTCCCCCTCCATTGATGCTCATCTGGGATGAGTTTTCTATGTCCTCGGGATGGAATTCGACTGTCTCGATAGTTTCCTTGTTCTCGGACTGTTCTGATGGTGACTTGGTGTCCATCGAGGAGTTGGATTCAACTTCAGCTGTTTCATCATAGATCTTCAAAAAAATTTCCCAGAGTTCTTTGCGCTACTGTATTCTCCGATTCTGTTGAGATCTTCATCTGGTATTACGCTTAGAAGATGAATTTCAGCCCAAGCGTTTGCCATAGACTCGTTACGTTGCTTCTCATTCCAGAGTTATTTCTTGAGATCTTCTCCATTCGTTGTCTTTGGTGCTTCATAACCAAATTTCATAATTAATGAAATACCAAATCGGCTTCCAAAAAGCAACTCCCCTCGAATCGTGGGTGGTGGGTGTAGCTCCTACCATGTTTCTACCTCCGAGTCGTGATCTGGAGACAGTCCATCTCGGCTCGATACCACTTGTAGGAACCTAGAAAAGGAAAACAAACTAGAAAAGGAAAACAAACCCTTAAACTAACTAACACTTGCATAAATTAGAAATAGTAAAGAAAATCGGAAACGAACTGGATTTGACAATCCAAGGAAGATGATCTAAATGTTGAAGCGCAAAGAATAAGCTAATCTAGAAATGTTAGTGTACAAGTGTTGGAATTAGCTGAGTTGTACGAAGGAAAATTAGTCTCGGACTTACATGCAAATGGGGAATGGCGGCCTGGAATTTATCCTCCAACGTTCGATCACGATTGACTCGTTTTGGTCAAAAGTCAAGGGCGCTGGGGTTTCGGACACCCGGAGCCGGGGCTTTAAAAGGCGGGCCGGAAAAGTCAACCTTATTGACTCTTTTTCCACCTGGTTCTCTCGCCGACTCTTCGGTCTTCGCTTCGCTATCGATTTCGCGGTGATCTTTGCCATCCGAATAGGGCTCACCCAAACCCAACTTCCGGGTCTTAAGAGCGGCCTCTTCTTGTCCTTGTAATCATTGTGTGCTTCCTTCTTGTCCGCTAGTGTACTCAACCTAAATTTTGATAATGGCAAAGGGATTCAAAGTTAAGATTCCTTGTATCTAATGTGCTTAAATGAGATTGCAGGAAAGTCCTAACTGCGGTTAGGCAGGTGAAAAATCCTAGGGGGTGGTAACCATAGGTCCTAGTGGGTGGTAACCCTTGGTAGAAACCCAAGGGCGGTAGCTTGGATTTTCGAACACCGCTTCTCTGTCGAAACCCCGAATCACCCTAGCCAACGGATCTCGTGCGAAGAAAATTTGAAAACATACGAGTACGAGTTACAAAACTTCTAGATCTACATGATGAAGATTTACCCTTGTATGCCCTTTTGTATCCGCTGGTCCCTGCGATGCCAGATCTCGTTGTCAGTAGACAACTCTCACACGTATCCATACGAACACACTAGGTGGAGGTGACCAAAACCAAGGTGTGCTAGCACCTAAGGAGGAGAGAGAGAGCTTGAGAGGAAGAAGATGCAATAATACCACTTGAATGAAAAATGAATCCATTTCATTCAAAAATGTGGCCGGCCACTTCTCCATGTGTAACCCCAAATTAATTGCATTAATTGCAATTAATGTGAAGCCATTAAGAGAATGACTTTGTAACTTCCATGAGGTGGCACCCATGATGATGTGAAGTAACATCATTGGTCCACATCAATGCCAACTCACCAATGAGGTGGCATAAAGTCAAGTCAAACTTGACTTTTAATCTTTCTCTCAAGTCAATTCAAACTTGACCAAATCTCTTCCATGGTTGATCTAATCTAACCATTTGATTCAAGCCAACTTAATATAATGAATCTAATTCATTAAATTAAGTTGATTTAATGAGTCATAATCTAAATTAGACTCATTGAATACATGAATCCACTTGAGTCCAACTCAAGTTAGCCCAATTAGGATTACTCTTAATCTAATTTGATTCATCAAATGAATCTAATCCTCTTGGTTCATCATATGAACCTAATCTCCATCTAATTGTCCTTAGTGTGTGACCCTATAGGTTCTTGTAACGTTGGCAATGCCCTAAACCCATTTAGGAGCATAAGTAATGAGCGGTATCTAGCAACACATCATTACTGTAGGATCGAAAAGAATTTAGATATCTCCACAATGACATGATATTGTCCACTTTAGGCCTAAGCCCTCATGGTTTTGCTCTTGGGCTCTACACAAAAGCCTCATGCCAATAGAGATATCTTTTCTCTTATAAATCCATGATCTTTCCCATGTGTTTCCAATATGGGACTATGTTTGCAACCTTGCAACCCCAACAATCCCCCCCTCAAACAAAGGACCATAGGCTTCCCACGTCCGATCCTCGACCCACTTTGCCCCTCGGTCCACCCGACCTACTAGAACTTCCTTGCCTAGTCGCAACTAGGACTTCCGTCTGCTGTCCTCCTTGATCCGAACATAGAGCTCCACTTTCTTCGAGGTCAATATTGTACCCACATGGTTCAATCAAACCATAGCTCTTGTGCACAAGGTTAAACCTTCCGCGCAACCGGCTCTGATACCAATTGTTGGATCGAAAAGAATTTAGATATCTCCACAATGACATGATATTATCCACTTTAGGCCTAAGCCCTCATGGTTTTGCTCTTGGGCTCTACCCAAAAGGCCTCATGCCAATAGAGATATCTTTTCTCTTATAAACCCATGATCTTTCCCATGTGTTTCCAATATGGGACTATGTTTGCAACCTTGCAACCCCAACAATTACTACCCAAGTTACAAGAATGTCGAGATCCGACATCACCTTGTGACTACTAATTGTGACTCCTCACAAAAATATGACAAGTGTCCTTCTATCCTAGACATCTAGATTGATTAATGTGAGGCATAGACTGTGTCATCCTCTGACCAATCTAAATCTTGAACTCAGAGTCTAAATCAAATGAGCTCAATATCCTATATTGATCTGCCACATAATGCTTCTGTGGTCTCACTCTATCAAGAATACGATGTCTCTCGTCAATATAGAGGGATAGATCCCATCTACATCACTCACATCCCTCCATAATTTGTTATATACCCAAGAATCATCTTTATAGTCCACCCGCATTTGATTGTGATAAACCAAAGTACATAACCTCCTATGTAGGATCTATGGTGACTTCAGGTCTAAGGACTAGTAGTCATACTAATAGCCACATGAGAAAGTATATGACACTCTTATAACGATCCATGATACTTTCTCATGGCGGGACATTCAAGATACATTCTCTAATGTTTACCCACGTGTCAACTTGATATCTCTATATCCATGACTTGTGAGATCAAATCATCGAGTTGACCTCATGTAGTCTTATTGCATTAACATTGTTCCCAATGTTAATACTGACTAGGAATAATTAAGAGTAGTGTTCCTATATCATCTCACTACCATTCAACTAACCGATTGATATGGATGAACCATCTACTAGGACATTATTATACTTTATTTATTAGTATAATAACCAAAATCTAAATACCTTTATTTATATAGAATATGATACAATAAGTCCAAAATACAATTATCAAATGATTGGCTCTAGGGCTCTAGCTAACAGTAACCTTAGGTCCTAGGGGGTGGTAACCCTAGGTAAAGGAAAACCCTAGGGCGTGATAACCCTAGGTCCTAGGAGGTGATAACCCTAGGTGGAGAAAACCCCTAGGGGGCGGTAACCCTAGGTCCTAGGGGGTGGTAACCCTAGGCAGAAAGTCCAGTCGATCTGGAGGACCTGACTGACACCAGGTAATCTGTCCTGAGGGGAGTAGTTGAGGACACATTCCCCGTAGAGGGAACAGTAGGCGTCAGGTCGACCTAGAGTTTCCGGTCGAAAATATGAAGTCAGACCCGGACAGTCCAGAGATTGTCAATTACTGTTCTTACTATATTTTATGTGTGATTGTTAGGATGTATACTAAAAGTCTAGCTTTTGGTATAAACATTTATCTAGAAATAAGAATCACATTAGTCAAATGTCTACATTTATGATAAATGTAGTTGTTCAATTAATTTATATTGTAGATAACATGGTGTGTGGAGTCACACACAGAGGATCATGTTATCAGTACCTTATAAATTATAAACAGTAGCTCACGACCAAGATGGAAAGGAACAAACCATTAGAAGGTCATAGTGTAATTAGGTATTAGTTTATCTTAACTATATAATTATACTAGTACACTTAGTATAACTAATTAGGTATTAGTTATCTTAACTATAACTATCTTAACTGTATTGAGTAGGACCATTAGAGGTCATTTTTTTTTATACTGACTTTATAAAGGAACAAAGACCTCAGTTATTATGGAAGTGTGTGTTCTTAATCCTAATATAATAATAAGCACATATATTTGATATTTATTTCTTTAATTTATCAATGGGTGAGATTTAGTTCGATAAATCAATAAGCCCGATAAGTTATCACTTATAGTGTGTGTTGATTATAGAAGGAAAATGTCTAGTGATCTAGGTTGATAATGTCCCCAAGAGGAGCTCATAAGGATTGTCATGCTGGTGGACTTAGTCCGACATGATGATAAGGTTGAGTGGTACTACTCTTGGACTAATTAATTAAGTGAGTTGTCAGGAACTCATTTAATTAGGGGACATTCTAAACACAGGGAGACTAACACACTCATAATAAGAAGGAGCCCAAAATGTAATTTGGGATTGATGCGTAGTTCAAGAATGAATTATTATTGATGGAATTAAGTTGTGTATTCGGGCGAACACTTAATTTCATCGGGAGACCAAACCAATTCCTCCTCCTCTCCTATCGTAGCCTCTTGTATAGAGATTTATACTCACCACATACCCACTTCTTCACCTATAGAAGGGTCAAGGCCAGCTGAGGGTCACCAAGCCTCAGAGGTTGAGTTTAGGTTTTGTGTCCTTGCTTGGAGCCCAAGCTTAGGTGGCCGGCCACATCATATTAAAAAGGATTTTATTTATAAATTTTTCTTATGTGGATTCTATGGTTTTAAAAGAGAGTTTAAAATTTAAATCTTTCCTTTTATAGCTTTCTACAAAAGATTAAGAAAAGATTTGAAATCTTTCCTTATTTGTAGATTGAAAGATAGATTTTAATTTTGAGAAAACTTTCCTTTTTTTTAACCATATTCATGATTTAAAAGAGAGTTTAAAAACTAAATATTCTCTTTTATAAGTTTCTACAAAAGATTAAGAAAAGATTTGATATCTTTCCTTATTTGTAGATTGAAAGGAGATTTTAATTTTTAGAAATAACTTTTCTTTTTGGAAATCATCCACATGTTTAAAAGAAAGATTTTAATTTATAAAATTTCCTTTTTATAATCCACCATGAAGGGAAAAATTATTGGAGAAATTTTTTTATAAATTTCCGGAAACAAATTAGGAAGTTTTAATTCTTGTGTTAATTAAAACTCTCCTTGTTTTGTTTTTAAAAGTGGCCGGCCATTATAAATTGAGAAGAGAAAATTATTTTTTATTAAAATAAATTTTCCTTTTCATGGCAAAAGAATTAAGGAAGTTTTTATTAAAATGTCCTTATTTGCCAAGACCAAGGATTATAAAAGAGGGGGTAGAAGTGCCTTCATGGGAACAACTCTATTTATTTTTCTCCTCTCTTTTTCTCCTTGGGTGTGGTCGACCCCTCCTCTTTCTCTCTTCTCCATCTTGTGGCCAAACCTCATCTCATCCTTGGAGTCCTTGTGGTGGCCGGATCTTGCTTGGAGAAGAAGGAGAGAAAAGGAGGCGATATTTCTAGCATCCCTTGGAGCTTGGTGGTGGCCGAACCTCTTCATCTTTGGAGGAGCTCTTGGTGGCCGAAACCTAGAAGGAAGAAGAAGGTGCTTGGTGGTTCTCATCTCGGAAGATCGTTGCCCACACAATGTCCGAGCTTAGAAGAGGAATACGGTAGAAGATCAAGAGATTATTTTTGCTTACAAAGAAAGGTATAACTTGTAATTGTTTTCCGCATCATACTAGTTTTCTTTGTATAGTTATTTATAGAAATACCAAACACAAGAGGCATATGATTCTAGAGTTTTCGAAATAGTTTTTCAAGTTTGTGTTTTCTTCTTTTTCGAATTTGTGATTCGATTGTTCTTTTTGGTTAACCTAGAGTTATTTAAGGAAATAAATATTAGCTTTCCTTAAAAGGCTTTGCCTAGGCAGTGGTGGTTGCTCTCATATCTAAGAAGGTCATGTGCCTCGCAATGAAGTCCTGGAAGCTAATTTTGAAAATTAATATTTATGGAATTAATAACTAAGGTAGATTTGAATCAATAGTGTTAAGTTCCGCTTGCGATTCAAATCTAAACCATTAAGAACAGATAAGTTAAATTTGGAATTAATGATGTTAAGTTCCGTTTGCGATTCCTAATTTAACTTCTAAAGAACACAATATATTATTTAAGGAAAGGTTCGACACTTGTAAAAAAATTTTTTGTATAGTGGAACCGATACGATTTTCTTAGGACTAATCAACAGTGCTAACATTGTCTTGCAGGGTATGCTGTTGTTTTGGGACTAACGCATCTTACAGGTATAGAAAACCAACCATAAGCCTCAGATGAATAGTGTCCGAGGCGCCTCTATGGAGCTTGGAGGTGCCTCGGGTGCAAAGCTGGAGCCGGCTGCAATCGAGGGCTGGAGGCGCCTCGGACGTAGCAGGAGGCGCCTCGGACGTAGCAGGAGGCGCCTTGGACTAGGGATTGGAGGCACCTTGGATGACCATGGAGGCGCCTTCAAGCTGATAAGGTGCGACGAGTTCAGTAGTGATCCACGCGGCTGACTCGGAGGCCTGGAGGCACCTTGGATGGTGTCGGAGGCGCCTCCAGCACTGTATAAAAGAGGAGTTCGAGTAGCTCCTTCAACAATCAATCCTCTAGAGCTCTTTCTCCTGTGTGCTGCTAACAAGACGATCCGGCTGAGCTACGGCAAGACCCTGAAGACTCGAAGCTTCAAGATAGTGATTTTCATCGTCGGTATAATTTGTATTCCAGTTTTAATATTGTATTTCAAAGTTATACTCTCATTTACGATATTATAGTTGTTGCCCACCGAAAGCGATTAACGATCGCGGGCCTTGGAGTAAGAGTCGCCACAGGCTCCAAACCAAGTAAATCTCTTGTGTTCGCGTGTTGATTGTTTTACTTCTGCTGCGTTACTTGCATTCTTTACGAAACCAAAACGAGTGGAAGCCACGAGCGCTATTCACCCCCCTTTAGCGCTTTCGATCCAACAATTGGTATCAGAGCGGAGTAGTGTTGATCTGGTGCAACAACCAATCACACAATTTTTTCGTGGTGTTTTCTATTTTCGGAGTCAATTGGAAATTAGCATAATTGCTATTTTCTGATTAAGTTCTTTTCGTTATCGTACTTTTTTTTTGAAGTCGGTGCAACACCACTCGAGAACGCAATTAATTATTGTCTTTCATACAACACTACTAATCCAGGATTAAGTCCTGGGATATTTTCATTCTTTCTTCTCTCTGCGGCAGATCTAAAATGGCCCAACAAGAAGGCTACAGCACTGTCCGTCCCCCGCTCTTCACCGGAGAGGACTTCAGTTACTGGAAGGGAAGAATGGAGAACTTCTTGAAGATCCAGTTCGAGACGTCGATGATTGTCAAGACTGGATTGAAACTACCAACTGATAAAGACGACAAACCTACACTCTGCAAGGACTGGGAACCATCATTAATCAAGAAGGTGGAGGCAAATTCCAGAGCAACTTGTACCCTCCAGTGCGGACTAACAAAGGAGGAGCTCAACCGCGTCGGCCCATTCTCGAGCGCTAAAGAGCTATGGGAGAAGCTGATCGAGCTTCACGAAGGGACCTCCGATACCAAATTAAGTAAGCGAGATTTGTTATTCAATAAATTGTATAACTTAAAAATGCAGGAAGGTGAGACGGCTAGCCAGCTCCACGTCCGAATTCAAGAACTACTCAATGGACTCCATGCAATCGGATAGAAGGTAGATAACCGAGACATCATAAGGTACTCCTTAAACGCCTTTCCGAGGAACACCTTGTGGGCATCCATGGCAGATGCCTACAAAGTTTCTAAGGATCTCTCTACTATTAAATTAGATGAGTTGTTTTTTGAGTTTGAGCTTCATGAACATACTAACTCACGTCCGGCCGAGAAAGGGTTGGCTTTGATTGTAGGTACAGGAAGAGCACGCGAGTCAAAATCAAAACGTAGAACCAAACAAGAATCAAAAGAGGAACAAGATTTGGAAGACGACAACGAGCTCACAACCGAAATCGTCAACCTGATGAAGAAACTCTACAAAAAGAAGGGCTTTAACAAAAAGGATGTCAAAAAGGCTATCCAAACCAAAGAAGCCCAAACAAGCTCAAAGGTTAAATTGAAGGTGACTTGCTACGGGTGCAATCAGAAGGGGCACATCAAGGCGAACTGCCCAAACCAAAAGGATCCAAAGAAACCAAGAAGGAAAAAGGCTCTGAAGGCAACTTGGGACGAATCTTCGTCCGAGGAATCCGACGACGAAGAAGTCGAACAGACAAGCTTCCTCGCATTGACAACCCGGGACTACACTAGAAGCGAGGACAAATCGGAAGCCGAGTCCGAGGAAAGCCACGGATCCACATCCGTTTCCGAAGGGCCAAACTCCTCTGTAAGTAAATGTCATTTATATAGTTTAATCAATTACTTAATGCATAAAGTCGCTAAGTTCAAAGTTTGAATCAAGTCACTTCTAAAGGAGGTAACACTCCTTAAAGAAGTGACTAACACCGAATCCTTGACTGATCCAGTTTAGACTGGAACCTCAACTCAAGTTCAAAAACTTGAGGAAGAGAATTCCAACCTGAAAAGTCAAGTCAAGGATTTGAAGACTGCTTTGGAACGGTTTAGACTGGGCTCTAAGAATCTTGACTTGATTCTTGAGACACAAAGAGCCGTTTATAATAGAACTGGACTAGGTTTTAAATCCAAAAGGAAATATCGATCCTATCTATCCTTAGTCAACAGACCAAATAGTAAACTAGTCTAAGCATGGGTATCCAAGTTCAACTTAGTCAATCAAGTTGGACTTGGTCAATATTAGGTCCCCAAGGATCAAGTTCATTACCTTGATAAACCTTATCGAGGCTATGATCTAGGGGGAGCAAAAAGAAAAACTGTCCTAATAAATTAATAAATAAATAAAAACCATCTTAATAAATTAATAAATAAATAAAAACCATCTTAATAAATAAATAAATAAATATATATATATATATATATATATATATATATATATATATATATATATATAATTTAAACTTTAAATTAAATAAAAGTTATAAAGGAATATTAAGGGAGGCTCCAGAATAGCTGGCACCTCCAAAAGGAATCTACCCGACTGGGTAACTAAACGCAACCTACCCGGCAGGGTAATTAGGACTAGAATAAAAAGGGCTAAGTTTAACTTGACTCACGGTACTGGTGAAGTATTGGATGATAGTACGTTAGGGAAGCTTAATCTATGCATGTCTAGGAAGATATGGCTTCGACCTGGTGCATTTGGCTAAGTGGAACTGACCGAAACTACCCTTTATGGATCCTAACTAGTTAGACCATGATTTTGTACTAAGTTCAGTGGATAGGACTATTTGGAAAACCTCGAAGGCATGGTTACTTTAATGATGTCCAAGTGGCTCACCATAGCGCAGAAGTTTATCCAAAAAATGTCTATTTGTTGAGCCTAAAGCTAAACCTGAATCTAACATAAAGTTAAAACAAACCCTACAATTGAACCTAATTCATCTCACAAAATTATAAGATCCCCTGATTGAAAAACTTAGATCGGGTGAGATGATTAATATTAGAATTGAAATTAAATAGAAATTCGATTAAATTAAATTAAATTGAAATTAAATTAATTCAATTAAATTGAAAAATCGGTTAATTTACTTAAAATTAACTTAATATTTTTCAAAATTTAATTAACTTTTCAAATTTTAATTAACTTAATATTTTTCAAAATTTAATTAACTTTTCAATTTTTTATTAACTTAAATATTTTCAAAATTTAATTAACTTTTCAATTTTTTATTAACTTAAATATTTTTCAAAATTTAATTTAACTTAAATATTTTTCAAAATTTAATTAACTTTTCAATTTTTTATTAACTTAAATATTTTTCAAAATTTAATTAACTTAAATATTTTTCAAAATTTAATTAACTTTTCAAATTTTAATTAACTTAATATTTTTTAAAATTTAATTAACTTTCCAAATTTTTATTAACTTAAATATTTTTCAAAATTTAATTAACTTAAATATTTTTCAAAATTTAATTAGCTTAAATATTTTTTAAAATTTAAATTAACTTAATGTTTTTTCAAAATTAAATTAACTTAATGTTTTTTCAAAATTAAATTAACTTAATATTTTTCAAAATTTAATTAACGTTTCAAAGTTTAATTAACTTAAATATTTTTCAAAGTTTACTTAACTTAAATATTTTTTAAAATTTAATTAACTTAAATATTTTTCAAAATTTAATTAACTTAAATATTTTTCAAAATATAATTAAATCAAATATTTTTCATTTTAATTAACTTTAATATTTTTCAAAATTTAATTAACTATTCAAATTTTAATTAACTTAATATTTTTCAAAATCTAATTAACTTTTCAAATTTTAATTAACTTAAATATTTTTCAAAATTTAATTAACTTAAATATTTTTCAAATTTTAATTAAATTAAATATTTTTTAAAATTTTAATTAACTTAATGTTTTTTCAAAATTAATTAACTTTTTTTCAGAACATTATACATGCGTCTAGTACAGTCACATCTGGAGTAGTCCACATGCCCTACTCTCATATCTTGACTCAGATCATTTCTACTTTCAGGATAGACACGACCATAGGGACACTTATCCCACTTACACCATACGACGAGTTAGGGCAGCGTAGTCTTCGGTTAGCCAGTATAGAGGTCACCGCTGAGGGGATTCTAGCCTGGAAAAGTCGGCCACAGCCAGTTGCCGCTCCAATTGATCCAGAGGCCAAGGATGCACCGCCCGACATTGTCTCGGGTATGGAGTGGCCCGACTTCTTAGCCGAGGAGTTTTTCGGAGATCCATTACCTTCCACCTGCGCCGGGCCTTCCACTTCAGCCGGGTCTTAAACTTCGGCACCACTTTTTGTTAAGGACAGACTCGCTCGTCTCGAGGTACAGTCCATTCAGATGCGACGGGCTGTTCTAGATAGCCATCGCTTCCTCTGGCGCCAGGGATAGCCACAGCCTGCACCCGAGCAGCCCCTTGCACCACCTCCAGCTGACGACCCTCCAGCTGATGACCCTACTCTTTGACTCTATCATCTCATGCATTGTACCTTGGATTTTGGAAACATACACTTTCATTTCCTAGTCTAGTTGTACTTATGCTTAGAAGAATTCAGTTACTCTGCTTATTTCTACTTACCCGTCTTTTTATGTTCTTCTATTTTCTTGGTATGTGTTGAGTAGAATAGATCTTGATCCTCAAACATCTAATTTTAAATGCTTTTCTCAAAATTGCTTAATTTTAAAATTATCTTTTAAAATTCTAGGAAAAATGAGGTTTTCAAAATCCCAATCTTATTAGTCTTTCAAAATTTGGACTTAGCCTAGAATCTACCCCTTAGATATCATGCTCCCCTAGCTTCAGCCAGAGCATCTCACAAACACACTAGGCATAACTTGTTTGTGTTTGAAAGAAACTTAGACCGGCGTGAGATGCATAGGGTACAGCTTGGACTCCAGAATGCTTATATCTATGCATCATAGTGAGTCTGGGCGTTAAAAACTAACGTTACATTAATCAAGTTAAATGATCCAGCCCTAGTCAAATCTAACTAGATTACTAATTTAATTTGACTAACCAAGTGAAAACTGTTGCCCTCTAGGCATTCAGTCAGTAGCTAAAGGTTAGACAGTTTGTGGAGGATATTAAAATTTCAAATTAACTCAGCTTGCACTTTAAGGCTCTGATACCCTACTAAAGGAAATCGATTAATTTTCAACTCATGCTTGGACATTAGGGTTTTAAGCTTACTGCTCCTCCCTTGCCTTTAAGAATTTTCAAACCTCTTAATTTATTTTTTTTTGACTTCTATAGCCTTAATCAAGAATAACTAAGTCATATCAAAACACTTTTTGAACTTTATTTCAAAAATTAAGGTATCCAATTAACCCAATTTTTTAAAAGCTTTTAAACTAATTAAAAAAGGCTATTCAAAATTAATGGTTTTTAAAGGCTTTAAGAATTTAATGAAATATTTTTTTAACAAAGCCTTTTTCAAAATCTCTCTTTTGCAAAACTTAGCCTACTATTTTCGAAACGTGCCTTTCAAAAATTCTGGCTAAGTAAAAAGAGTTCTTCAAACACTAATTTTCAAGTAAAACCTATAAGAAATGTCGTTTTAAAGTACAACTTTTTGGTTGAAAACGTAATTTATTGGTTTTAAAGACTTAGACCTTTCATCTTGTCTCTTTCCTCCTACAAAGTTTTTTTTGATAAATGACAAAGGGGGAGAGTAAGACAAATTCAAAATATTAATTCAAAATTAAGTGATAAGAAAAACAGAGCTCTCATTCCTGCACTGTCTATAGCATGCTTATCTTAATTTTGTGCATCTTGTTTTACTTAACTTTGAATTTTTGTTGTCATAATAAAAAAGGGGGAGATTGTTGGTGCGGGAAGCATCCGACGATCAAACCTAAGTTTTGATAATGGCAAAGAGATTCACAGTTAAGATTCCTTGTTATCTAATGTGCTTAAATGAGATTGCAGGAAAGTCCTAACTGCGGTTAGGCAGGTGAAAAATCCTAGGGGGTGGTAACCCTAGGTGGTAGAAAACCCTAAGGGGCGGTAACCTTAGGTCCTAGAGGTGGTAACCCTAGGTGAAGGAAAATCCTAGGGCGCGGTAACCCTAGGTCCTAGGGGGTGGTAATCCTAGGTGGATAAAAACCCTAGGGGGCGGTAACCCTAGGTCCTAGGGGGTGGTAACCCTAGGCAGAAAGTCCAGTCAATTTGGAGGACCTGACTGACACCAGGTAATCTCTCCTGAGGGGAGTAGGTGAGGGCGCGTTCCCCGTAGAGAGAACAGTAGGCGTCGAGTCGACCTAGGATTTTCGGTCAGAAATCTGAAGTCAGACCCAGATAGTCCAGAGATTGTCAATTACTGTTCTTACTATATTTTATGTGTGCTAACATTGTCTTGCAGGGTATGTTGTTGTTTTGGGACTAACTCATCTTGCAGGTACAAAAAACCAACCATAAGCCTCGAATGAACAGTGTCCGAGGTGCCTCCATGGAGCTTGGAGGCGCCTCAGGTGCAAAGTAGGAGCCGGCTGCGATCGAGGGCTGGAGGCACCTCGGACGTAGCTGGAGGCACCTTGGACCAGGGATTGGAGGCACCTTGGACGACCATGGAGGCGCCTTCAAGCTGATAAGGTGCGACGAGTTCAGTAGTGATCCACGCGCCTGACTCGGAGGCCTGGAGGCACCTTGGATGGTATCGGAGGTGCCTCCAGCACTGTATAAAAGAGGAGTTCAAGCAGCTCCTTCAACAATCAATCCTCTAGACCTCTTTCTCCTGTGTGCTGCTAACAAGACGATCCGGCTGAGCTACAGCAAGACCCCGACGACTCGAAGCTTCAAGATAGTGATTTTCATCGTCGGCGTAATTTGTATTCCAGTTTTAATATTGTATTTCAAAGTTGTACTCTCATTTACGATATTATAGTTGTTGCCCACCAAAAGCGATCAACGATCGCGGGTCTTGGACTAGGAGTCACCACAGGCTCCGAACCAAGTAAATCACTTGTGTTCGCGTGTTGATTGTTTTATTTCCGCTGCATTACTTGCATTCTTTACGAAACCAAAACAACTGGAAGCCACGAGCGCTATTCACCCCCCCTCTAGCGCTTTCGACCCAACACTCACCCGCAGTCTTTGTCCCTCGTTCGCACCCCGTGCCGATCTTGTTGCTAGCTGCGCCTCTTGCTCCTCGAGCAATCTTCCGCTCTGGCTTCTCGTCCCTCGAAACCACCGCACGCTTCCTTCTTGTCCGCCGACGTACTCTTTCGCAGTGCCTCATCCCTCAGACGCACCGCGTGCCATCCTTCTCGCTAGCTACGTCTTTCGCTCGACTACCTATGCTCCTAAGCTCCTGCACACTTAGACACAAGGTTAAAAACACATAGGACCTAACTTAACTTGTTGATCATACCAAAACAAACTTTGGGGTTCCAACACTATCTCTATTGATCTTAATACCTAAAATGTAGCCTTTTTCACCTAAGTCCTTCATTGAGAAATAATCCCAAGCCATGTTTCCACTGACTGAAGAGTAGAGATATCATTTCCAATGAGAAGTATGTCATCTACATACAATATGAGAAAGATGATTGCGCACCTACTAACCCTCTTGTAGACACAAGGTTCATCTTTATTCTTGATGAAACCAAACGCTTTGATTGCATCATCAAATTAAATATTCTAGCTTCTAGAAGCTTGCTTTAATCCATAATAGATCATTGTAACTTACATACCTTTCCAGCATGCTTTAGATCGACAACCCCTCAGGTTGTGTCATGTACAATACACATCCTCGAGTAGATTTTCATTTAGAAATTTAGGTTTAACATCTATCTGCCAGATCTTATATTCATATTAAGCTGCAATAGCAAGTAAAATCTGAATAGTCTTAAGCATCACAACTAGTGAAAAGGTTTCATCATAGTCTATATCATGAATCTGCTTGAATTTGTTTGCTACCAATCACCCTTTATAGGTATGCAGATGACCATCCATGTCAGTCTTTCTTTTAAAAATCCACTTACACCCAATGGGTTTAATCCCTTTAAGTGGATCAACCAAAGTCCAAACTTGGTTAGTGAACATGGATTCCATTTCAGATTTCATGGCCTCTAGCCATTTCTCTGAATTTGGGCCCTGTATAATTTCCTGATAAGATTTAGGCTCATTGAAACTAATAAGCACTACATTACCATGGTCAGACAAGATAAAAGAATATGTCTCAAATTAATGACGGGTCCTATCAGATCTGTATAGAGCTTGTGCTACTTGAACAAGTTATTATTCCACAACTTTGTGTGGTGTAACAAAATCATGATCCACAACATCTTGTGGTACCTGTTCAATTTCCATTAAGGCTTCGATGCAAGATTGTGTATCTTGAATTTCTCCAAGATTGTCTGTACGCCCACTAGTGTTTCTAGAAATAAACTCCCTGTCTAGAAAGACACTAATAATGAGTATTTTGGTGCATTATTTTGGCTCTTATACTTAGTATTTTTACCTTCTCATATGCTTAATGTTATATTTATGTTATATTTATGAGTATAATCTATTTTGGACTTAATTGTAATTTTCCTACAATTACGACATTATTTCTTATATTTTGAATTTAGTTTTGTAGGAAATCTAAAGTGCCAGAATCTGAGTCGAGTCAGATCAAGTTCAGCTTAATTTGAAGGGAAAAGGAGGAGATCACATTTGTGTTGGGTTCGTCGGGCCGCGAAAATCGCTTTTTCGCGTCGCGGAAACCCCGAGTCACCCAAAGCCATGGATCTCGTGCAAAGATTCGTAAACAAAACTTTTCAAAAAAAAACTTTTTCTTGTACGAGTTTGTAAAAACTTTAGATCTACACTAAAGATAAGATCATTACCCTTGTAGCGAAGCCCTTCGCGTTCCCGCTCGTCCAAGGTGCCGGATCTCTAGACCGTCAAGTGTACGGTCCTCTAGAAGTATCCACACAAACAATCCTTGATGGAGAAGACCAAACAAAGGTGTGCTAGCACCTTGTCTTGTTCGGCCAAGAGAGGAGGAGAGGGAGAAGAGAGAGCTCTAGAGGAAGAAGATGACTTAATCACACTTGAATGAAAAATGAATATTTTTCATTCCCCACTAGAGTGGCCGGCCACTTCTTGGAGGTGTAACTCCCCACATTAATTCCAATTAATATGGAGACCATTAAGAGTTGTAACCCCCATGAGGTGGCACTCTAGGATGATGTGGATCAATACTATTGGTCCACATCTTGCCACCTCACTAAATGACATGGCAACAAGTGTAACCTCCTCATTTAATGTGGGCCAGCCACATTAAATGCTATGGAGGCTTGTAACCTCCATGAGGTAGCACACATTGATGATGTGGAGCAATCCTATTGGTCCACATCTTGCCAACTCACTAGTGATGTGGCAAAAGTCAAGTCAAACATGACTTCTTCTCTTCCTCTCAAATCAAGTCAAACTTGATCAAATCTCTCTCATGGTTGATCTAATCCAACCATATGATTCAAGCCAACTTAATATAATGAATCTAATTCATTAAATTAAGTTGATTTAATGAGTCATAATCTAAATTAGACTCATTAAATACATGAATCAACTTGAGTCCAACTCAATTAGCCCAATTTGGATTACTCTTAATCCAATATGATTCATCAAATGAATCTAATCCTCTTGGTTCATCATATGAACCAAATCTCCATCTAATTGTCCTTAGTGTGTGACCCTATAGGTTCTTGTAACGTTGGCAATGCCCTAAACCCATTTAGGAGCATAAGTAATGAGCGGTATCTAGCAACACATCATTACTACCCAAGTTACAAGAATGTCGAGATCCGACATCACCTTGTGACTACCAATTGTGACTCCTCACAAAATATATGACA
This sequence comes from Zingiber officinale, assembly GCF_018446385.1. Taxonomy (NCBI): domain Eukaryota; kingdom Viridiplantae; phylum Streptophyta; class Magnoliopsida; order Zingiberales; family Zingiberaceae; genus Zingiber; species Zingiber officinale. The sequence continues at coordinate 70,654,217 of NC_055995.1, forward strand.
TTGTCCTTCTATCCTAGACATCTAGATTGATCAATGTGAGGCATAGACCGTGTCATCCTCTAATCAATCTAAATCTTAACTCTAAGTATCAAATGAGCTCAACATCTAATGTTGACTCACTTGGGCATGGCCATGCACTTAGTGGTCTCACTCTATCAAGAATAGCGATGTCGCTCCCGTCATATGGGAGGGATAGATCCCATCTACATCACTCACATCCCTCTATATAATTCGTTACATACCCAGTAATCGCATTTCTAGTCCACCCAGTTACGGGTGACGTTTGACGAAACCAAAGTACATAACTCCTTATGTAGGGATCCATGGTGACTTCAGGTCCAAGGACTAATAGTCATACTAATAGCCACATGAGAAAGTATATGACACTCATATAACGATCCATGATACTTTCTCATGGCGGGTCATTCAGTATACATTCTCCAATGTATACCCATGTGTCAGTTTGATGTCTCTATATCCATGACTTGTGAGATCAAATCATCGAACTGACCTACATGCTAGTCTTATTGCATTAACACTGTCCCTGAATGTTAATACTCGACTAGGAATGATTTAGAGTAGTGTTCCCTATATCATCTCACTATCGATTCAACTAATCGATTGATATAGGTATGAACCTTCTACTCAAGGACGCTATTACACTTAGTCTATTTGGCACTAATACAAATAAGTATAATAACCAAACAAATGCCTTTATTAATATACAAGAATATGATATACATGAGTCCGTACAATCATCAAAAATGATTGGCTCTAGGGCTCTAACTAACAATCTCCCACTAGAACTAGTGCCAATCAGTATAGGCTCTAAGGCCTAAAGACCTAGTGTGACCATCATGCTTCCTCTGTGCCAAAGCCTTGGTCAAGGGATCTGCGATGTTAGCCTCAGAGGGTACTGCAAATCTTCACATCTCCTATATCGATAATCTCGAAGAGATAGAAGCGCGTAGTATGTGCTTGGTCCGTGTGGTGAGCGAGGATCCTTTGTATAGCTCCATTGTTGTCACAATAGAGCTCAACTGGGTCGGCGATGCTAGGAACCACCCCAAGTTCGATGAACTTACGGATCCAAAGCGCTTTTCCGTGCCTCGATGCAAATATACTACTCCGGCTCTAGTAGAATCACCATCGTGTCCCGCTCAACTCTTCCACTCACACCACCATTTAAGCAAAACACGAACCTCGAATGCGATAATCATCCCGATCGGTTTGGAAGCTAGCATCACCGTAACCCTTTACAGCTCATCAATGCCTCCATATATCAAGAAATATTCTTTAGTCCTTCTTAAGTACTTAAGAATATTCTGACCGCTATCCATGACTTTCACCGATCCGATTGTATCGCCGTCATGCTCAAAGCATAAGAGACATCAGGTCGAGTACATAGCATGGCGTACATGATCGATCCTATGGCCGAGGCATAAGGGATCTGATCCATGCGATCTCTCTCTCCTCTCTAGAAGAGGGACCTTGAGTCTCGAAAGACTCATGCCATGTGACATCGATGGAAATCCCTTCTTGGAGTTCTGCATGGCAAACCAAGGAGTACCTTGTCAATGTATGTACTCGACTTAGGCCAAGCAATCTTAGATCTATCTCTATAGATCTGAATCCTAGAATGCGGATGCCTCACCTAAGTCCTTCATTGAGAAGCAACTCCCAGCCGGGTCTTGACAGATCAAGCATAGGGATGTCCTTCCATGAGTAGTATGTCATCCACATACAATATGAGGAAGACAACTATATCCCCTACAACCTTCTTGTAGACACAAGGCTCATCTTCGTTTGATGAAACCAAACTGTTTGATTGCATCATCGAATCAAGATTTCAGCTCCGGAAGCTTGCTTTAGTCCATAAATGGACCTATGCAGCTTGCATACTCTCTAGTATTGTGGATCTACAAAACCCTCAGGTTGTGTCATGTACACATCCTCGAGTAGGTTTCCATTCAAAAACGGTTTTGACATCCATCCGCCATATCTCATAGTCATGGAAGGCTTGCAAGCATGATCCGAATAGACTTAAACATCGCATGAGAAAAGGTTTCATCATAGTCAATACCATGAATTTGGTTGAAACCTTTAGCTACCAACCCTTATAGATAAGTCCATCCATGTCGGTCTTTCTCTTAAAGACCCACTTACACCCAATGGGTTTTACCCTTCGGTGGATCAACCAAAGTCCATACTTGGTTGGTGTACATGGAATCCATTTCATCTCATGGCTTCTAGCCATTTCTCAGAAATCTGGTCTCATCACAGCTTCCTGATAGGTGGTAGGCTCATCCTCTATGAGCACAACGTCATCATGGTCGACAAGAGAAATGAGTATCTCTCAGTGACGACGTACTATCGGACCTGCCAAGAGGTATGTCTACTTGAACCTGTTGTTGTTCCTCTTTGTGGAACAACATCATCCACAACACTTTGTGGTTCCAGTTCAACTTCCATCGAGGCATCCATCAGTGCTATTGTTCGCATCTTGAACTTCTTCAAGATCGAACGCCCTCCTAGTCTTTCTAGAAACAAAGTCCCTTTCTAGAAAGACCCCAGCCTTGCCACAACTACCGTTGGCTGGGAATGTAAAAGTAATATCCTTAGTTTCCTTGGGATATCCGATGAATAAACACCTATCTTGTGTCCTATGTCATGCGACTTGACATCGCATATAGCCTCCACCCAAATCCTCATGAAAGACACCAGGCATCTCTCCCACCATATCCTATATGGTGTCTTTATCACGGCCTTGGATGGAACTCGGTTGAGAATGAAAGCTGCCGTGTCTAGAGCATATCCCCATAGATATGTCGATCCGTGTGACTCATCATAGATCGTACCTATATCTATAGAGTACGATTCCTCCTTTCGATACACCATTCCATGGTGTTCCAGAGGAGTGAGTTGGGATAGAATCCACTAGGTAGTCACGAAACTCATGGCTAAGGTATTCTCCACCTCGATCTGATCGAAGTATCTTAATACTCTTGCCAAGTCGGTACTTCATTCTTGAATTCTTTGAACTTTTCAAAGGATGACTTATATGTCATCAAGTACACATAACCATATCTACTGAAAGTAAATGTGATGAAGTATCTATAACCGCCTCTAGCAACAACATTGAAAGGGCCACATACATCACTATGTATGAGTCCTAACAGATCAGTCTCTCGCTATGCCCACTAAAGGAGTCTTGGTCATCTTGCCTCGTAGGCATGACTCGCATATCTCATATGATTCAAAATCAAATGAGTCCAGAAACCATCCTTATGGAGTGGGATAAGCTATGACCTAAGCGACAGTGCCAGAGATAGGTGTGGTTCATATCGTTCGATTTGAACCTCTTAGTACTAACGTTATAGATAGAGCTCTCAAGGTCTAGAATATAGAGTCCGTTCATCAGAGGTGCACTACAATAGAACATATCGTTTAAATAGACAGAATAACATTTGTTCTTTATTATAAACGAGAATCCTTTCTTGTCCAAACAAGAAACTGATATAATGTTCTTAGTCAATGCAGGCACATAACAACAATCGTCTAACTCTAGTATAAGCCCAGAGGGCAGAGATAGAAAATAAGTCCCTGACAAAGAACATGCAAGCTCCATTGCCTACCGTAGGTCTATCTGCCCTTTGTCAATGCTGCTATTTCTCGGTGCTTGTACATTAGTACAAATGTGCGAAGCACATCCAGTATCTAATACCCACGACGAAGAAATAGAGAGGTTGACTTCTATAACATTTATACCTGAAGTAGAAATCTTATTTCTCTTGTTAAGATCTTCCGGTGTCCTGTGAATCTCTCTTGCCGCTCTTGTCCTTGATATAGTTGACGAAGATGTGCAACCATATCGTAAGCACCCATCAACTCATGTTGCTTCCGAAGCTCGGAGTTAATGGTTGCGAGCATTACACAGACACATCTAATGCGTCATCTTGATGCTTCTTGTAAGCATCCGCCAGCTGTGGCGGTGGCGGGAGGAGCCTCGAAATGGGCCTGCAATGTACAGATGACGTTCGAGTGAGAACTATTCTCGGGTTCCTGTACAGATCCGGGAAATTTGCTCTTGAGCTTGTCCTTCTTAGGACGATCGCAGAGAAAGTGTTCGGATGATCATGGATATTCTACAATGAAATAAATGCGAAATAAATATCATATTCTTTTAAAATCATTTAATTAGGCTTTTAATTAAATGATGCTCCCACCTGAATTCTATAATTCTTGTGGGACAAGATCCACATCATACTAACCCTTGAGTTAGCTTTGGCTACGCCCAAGGCTTCGTATGATCGGTAGGTAACGATTACCAATTACATCTCTATGCAACTCTTGTTTATAGAATCAATATCCGCATTTATATTAAAACTCGAGTTAGCTTTGGCTAATATGCCCGAGAGTTAATATAAACGTGATTTTGTCCTACCTTTCCAACTATTGGAAGAATGCCTATAGTTGACTCGATCCAACCGAGTAACTAGGAATACTCAATCTAATTGAGTTTGTATTCACCCATGCATTGATAGGCGGGACCAAGATCCCTCCGCACCTTACCAAGATAATATGTATTGCGCTGCTTATTCAACAATACATGTGATCGAGGTAGTGATAGGTATCACTGGCACGGTTAGGCATTAGAGTTGAGTCGATTGAGATCTAATCTAATCAAAAGGATGCATCTTGTGCACGACTTAGATCTAATCTAATCGCAAGGGTGCATCATGTGCACACTTAGATCTAATCTAATCGAAGGGCACTAATTAATTAACTACTTATTAAATATGCATCACATACACAAGCAATTAATTAATCTATTTGTGATTTAGTCATGGCCCTACTACGATCTTCTCAAGCCAATGAGAAGATCGATTGGTCAACCTAGGGTCAACAGCTTCTCCTCCCTTCGACCACCTTGTGTTGCTCGTGCCCGCCTCGGAACTCCGTCTCGTGTGGACCCTCCACCGCTTCAATTTGTACATTACAATTTGAAACTCGAGTTACATTCGAGTCTAAATCTAATTTACAACAAGAATATAAGAGAAGGCACGACGCGCAGGTCGCGAATATAATACAACACTCGCAAACACATAACTACACGCAGGCCGTATTATGAATTACAACACAACCAAACTTATGACTATCACAAAATAATATATAATTCAAAATTATATATTTTCATAATTTTCTATAATTTTAAAAATAATTTTACAATTTTATGAATAAAATTTCCGGCGGTCCCTTTTGGCGTGATCAAGAATCGGATCGGATCCCTGCGGGCCCAGGGCAGCGCCCAAGCGATCTAACCATCGCGAGGGTTCCTTTGATCCAACAGCACCTAAACCCGCTGTCCCAAAACGATTTGGGTCGAGACATTGCCGTTTCGGAAAAATCTTCCCGGCGGGTTCGTTTTTAGCGATTTCGGGTGCAATCGCGGAGCAAATTCCCTTGCGGGGTTAGGGGCTATGCCCCTACCCACGATCTAACCATCGTGAGTTGCTCCTTTGCGATCTAATGGCACCCGACCCCGCTGTCCCAAACGGATTTGGGGCAAACGCCGAGAAAAGAAACTTTCCAGAGAGCCACAAGTGCCGAGACACTTGGCTTCGCTTTCTGAAAAAATTACTCATAAAACTCTAAAACTCAATTTTACAGAAAATCACAGAAGGTATATTTTCATAAAAATATACAACCGAAACTCATAAGTCTTTGCCGTGACTCGATACCCCTGGTCGCTGTCAAAAACCGCTGCATGAAACCCCGAGTCACCCAAAGCCATGGATCTCGTGCAAAGATTCGTAAACAAAACTTTTCGAAAAAAAAACTTTTTCTTGTACGAGTTTGTAAAAACTTTAGATCTACACTAAAGTTAAGATCATTACCCTTGTAGCGAAGCCCTTCGCGTTCCCGCTCGTCCAAGGTGCCGGATCTCTAGACCGTCAAGTGTACGGTCCTCTAGAAGTATCCACACGAACAATCCTTGATGGAGAAGACCAAACAAAGGTGTGCTAGCACCTTGTCTTGTTCGGCCAAGAGAGGAGGAGAGGGAGAAGAGAGAGCTCTAGAGGAAGAAGATGACTTAATCACACTTGAATGAAAAATGAATATTTTTCAATTCCCACTAGAGTGGCCGGCCACTTCTTGGAGGTGTAACTCCCCACATTAATTCCAATTAATATGGAGACCATTAAGAGTTGTAACCCCCATGAGGTGGCACTCTAGGATGATGTGGATCAACACTATTGGTCCACATCTTGCCACCTCACTAAATGACATGGCAACAAGTGTAACCTCCTCATTTAATGTGGGCCAGCCACATTAAATGCTATGGAGGCTTGTAACCTCCATGAGGTAGCACACATTGATGATGTGGAGCAATCCTATTGGTTCACATCTTGCCAACTCACTAGTGATGTGGCAAAAAGTCAAGTCAAACATGACTTTTTCTCTTCCTCTCAAATCAAGTCAAACTTGATCAAATCTCTCTCATGGTTGATCTAATCCAACCATATGATTCAAGCCAACTTAATATAATGAATCTAATTCATTAAATTAAGTTGATTTAATGAGTCATAATCTAAATTAGACTCATTAAATACATGAATCAACTTGAGTCCAACTCAATTAGCCCAATTTGGATTACTCTTAATCCAATATGATTCATCAAATGAATCTAATCATCTTGGTTCATCATATGAACCAAATCTCCATCTAATTGTCCTTAGTGTGTGACCCTATAGGTTCTTGTAACGTTGGCAATGCCCTAAACCCATTTAGGAGCATAAGTAATGAGCGGTATCTAGCAACACATCATTACTACCCAAGTTACAAGAATGTCGAGATCCGACATCACCTTGTGATTACCAATTGTGACTTCTCACAAAATATATGACATTGTCCTTCTATCCTAGACATCTAGATTGATCAATGTGAGGCATAGACCGTGTCATCCTCTAATCAATCTAAATCTTGAACTCCAAGTAGACTCGCTCGATCAAATGAGCTCAACATCTAATGTTGACTCATTTGGGCATGGCCATGCACTTAGTGGTCTCACTCTATCAAGAATAGCGATGTCGCTCCCGTCATATGGGAGGGATAGATCCCATCTACATCACTCCATCCCTCCGCATAATTGTTACATACCCAGTAACGCCTTTATAGTCCACCCGCCACGGGTGACGTTTAGCGAAACCAAAGTACATAACTCCTTATGTAGGGATCCATGGTGACTTCAGGTCCAAGGACTAATAGTCATACTAATAGCCACATGAGAAAGTATATGACACTCATATAACGATCCATGATACTTTCTCATGGCGGGTCATTCAGTATACATTCTCCAATGTATACCCATGTGTCAGCTTGATATCTCTATATCCATGACTTGTGAGATCAAATCATCGAACTGACCTACATGCTAGTCTTATTGCATTAACACTGTCCCTGAATGTTAATACTCGACTAGGAATGATTTAGAGTAGTGTTCCCTATATCATCTCACTATCGATTTAACTAATCGATTGATATAGGTATGAACCTTCTACTCAAGGACGCTATTATACTTAGTCTATTTGGCACTAATACAAATAAGTATAATAACCAAACAAATACCTTTATTAATATACAAGAATATGATATACATGAGTCCATACAATCATCAAAAATGATTGGCTCTAGGGCTCTAACTAACAATTTGGAGCATCTAGGTCATTGATTGAGAGCTCAAGGCATCCAAGGGTTCATTTAGAGCTTCAATTCAATTTGGATCTAAAGAAAGAACATCCCAATCCAATCACAAAAGTCCAACTTTAAAATCCCAACTCATCCAATTTGAAGCCCAATTTGAACCCTGCCCTTAATGAACCAAATATAAGCTCTAATGGATATCCTTTCCTTATCCCAAACCCAAAATCCATTAAGAATTTTCCCCTTACCTTTACCCGGGCGGCACATTATCGAGCATCCCTTCTCTTCTCTTTGCGATTTTCGGCTAGGGCTCGTGATAGCGCCACCCGTGCCTCCTTCCTCTTTTCTTTCTCCTCACCACCGATCGGCGACCTCTTCTCTTACTTGCACTACCGTCAGCCGGCCATCCCTTTCCATCTTCTCTGATCTGCTCAACTCAGTGACGATAGTGGCTCCAACAACTCCTGTGAGCAGCAACGATTTCATCCCAGTGTCCTTTTCCAGTGGATGGATTCATCTCTAGCACGATGGGGTTCCTTTCTTTCCTATTCCAACCTGGCAACGGTGGTTTGAACTCAGAGCTAGGTTCCAACCGAAGTGGTTAGCTCCAACAGGGCTCTTCATCAGGAGGAAGGTGTTCCTTTCTTCATTCTTTCCACTATGGAGATCCCTTGCGGGCGGTGTTGCAAAGGTAGAGACTCCACAAAGGAAGTCGACTAATTCATCTTCTCCAGTGAGCTTCTCCTCAAACTTCATCACTGAGTGTTGCTGGTTCTTCTGTGGATGTCGTTCCAAAGCAGAAGTCTCCTCAATCTCAGTGCACATTCCAATTTTGAAAGATCACTCAAGAAAAGCTATTGGTGATCAGGGGTAGTCGTTGTGTTGTTGTTCACCAGTGTTGGTGTTCTAAATCTGGGCCCTTCGTGGATGGCGAAGGGTAGTTGACTTTGTGTATGATCGTGGAAGAGCGTTTGGTTAGCTTAGTTAATTTACTTGTTAGTTTGATTATGTTATTTCCTTATTTATGTTTGATTGTTGTTATTGCACTTTGTTAGTTCAGTATGCATGATTGTTAATTTTGTATCATTGTAACGACCCGCCCTCTACTGACTAGGCTGTGAGGCCGATCGCTACATTATGCTGTGCTAAATTACTATTGCGGAAATTTGGATTGATTAAAATTTTACTAAACTGATTACTGTAAGATCTGAACTTAATATTCTAGGTGTACCTAGGAGTTGTACACATGCTAGGGAAGATAATCTATGCCTCTCGGATGTCCTGCTAGCTGTAATCAGGCATTTCAATCGGTCCATGAATCGATTGGGCTGTCGAATCGATCCAGTGATCGATCCAGATGATCGCAGCGGAGAAAAACTGGATCGGTCGGGTCGGACCGATCCATACGCCATTGCTTAGGGGTCGTCGATCGGCCTGCCCCGGCCGATCTAGGAGATCACCCGACGGTGCGTGAGGCTCACGATCGGGTTCAGCTCTGGTCATCGATCACCGTCGGTGAGCTGTTTATCTGGTCCGGATCGACCGGCTGCCCGATCCATAAGACGCTAACTCTACAACCGGTTCGATCGGTCAATGGACCGATCAGGGATCATCCTGATCGATTCCCGGATCGATCAGGTTTCTCGATCTCACTGTACCGATTTCAGCACTATTTCGTGCCTCAATCACATTACATGTTCTAAGATGGCTAGGAAACACTCTAACAACCACAACTAACATTCTAACATCATAAAGAACAATGTTCTAAGCATAATAGATTGCATGGTTAACTAATTCATAGTGATCAACATACTAAAGTGCAAATTGCTAAAACACTAAAAAAGTACTAATGTTTAAACAAAGCTTGCTAGAGTTCCCTAAGATCTTCTTTCCAAGTTCCTGCCCACACACATCTTCGTAGCATTGTCCTCCAGCCCCCGCTAGTCCATCTTTCCTTTACCTTTATCTGCAGTATAAGGAAAAGAAAGTATCTATAAGCTTTCGCTTAGTAAGAAACCATCTACCTCACTAAAACATGCATTCGATGCAATATGCTTTTAAAACATGTTGTTTGAAAGTGCACTGATTAGACTGAAACATGGCATGTTATCATACATAGAAATCAAAGCTAGTCATGGCATACTATCATCTAAACATGTGTAATAAAAGCTGAACATGAACACCAAAGCATGGCATACAAAGCTAACCATAACTATCATGTGTAACAACAAGGAAAACTGAGCTGAACATGAATTAAACTAGTCTGGAACTGAATTCAAACTCAACTAACATAACTGATCTTTGTGAGTTTTGAAAAACTATAATATAATAGATTAAAATACATAATCATACTGCTAATGGGCCCGGCAACTGTACATGCTATGCGCGCATCCTTAACTAGACCCGGGGTTGCAAATCCCGAATTTAGTAAGGTTTACTAGGTTATCTAAACCTAGGGACCGACTATGGGAGCCCAGCCCAATATCTAATCCTGTACAGTGCCACTACTGAAAATAAAATACTGAATCATAGCTAATTAATTTACCTTGCTTCTACTAGGTTATCTGAACCTAGAGGCGACTGTGGGTGCCCACCCATTGGACCGTAGTCCCATATATGCTGTGGCAAGGCTAACTAAACTATTTAAATGCTTCTATTGCATTTACTGAGCTATTAAAATGCCTAAGTTGCATTTTTCTGTGCTAAATAATTTAATCGAACACTTAGTATGCACTAATTCGCATCCTTGTGCCGAAAGTCTACATATTACTAAACTAAAACATGGAATTCACACGGAAGCTACTTATACTGCAGGTGAGGGGTTTCTTACCTCCTGTTTGGATTTTCTTACGATTCTAATCGCTGGATTTCCGGAGGAGACGATCCTTTCGACGATCTTCTCGCGTCTATGCGTTCCTCTCGCGGAGGGGAGCGTCCTCGTGTCGAAGTCGTCGCCGGAAAGTGTCCTTGGGCCGAACCTCAGCCTTCCTTGTGGTTGGCGCCGAGAGAGGGAGAGGAGAAGTGGGCGGCGGAATTAGGTTGTGGTGGAGAAAGCTAAGATCCAAGAATTTAACTCTTCACCTAATTATTTCCTATTTATATTAAGTGATAATTCCGGCCCAACTCCAACTTAAATAAAATTGTTTCCCTTTCCTTTCAGCACGACCCTGCTGGGTTCACTTGGTTACCATGGCTCACCATAAGTCATAGGACCAATTAGGTCTCGGGTTCAATTCCCGTGTAGGCTATTTTACGGTCCTATTTATTTTTGCTACTTCCACTACTCGGAAAATTCCGTAAAAATATTCTAAAATTTCAGAAAAATAATAGAATATTTCTAAAAATAATTTGAGAATTTTCGGGCGTTACAACTCCCCATACCTTATAAAAAGTTCGTCCTCGAACTTAGAATAACTCTGGGTACTTCTGTCTCATGCTGGCTTCTGTCTCCCAAGTTGCCTCTTTTGCTGTGTGACTGTGCCAAATGACTTTGACTAATGATACTTCCTTGTTCCGTAATTTCTTAACTGCTCGGTCTATTATAATAGGGCATCATTATTCATGAGGTCTTGATGCAGACGATCTTGACTCAGGGCTCAATCACCAGGTGGCATCGATATGCTTCTTCAATAGAGATATGAAATACATTGTGGACAGTGACATTTCACAGGTAGCTCTAGCTTATATGCTACCTTGCCCACCGATAAGGTATGGTCCCACATATCGGGACTTAGCTTGCCCTTCTTCCCAAAACACATTACTCCCTTCATGGGAGCTACTCTAAGGAACACTTGAATCCCAGTGAAAACTCCAAAGGTAGGTATACATAGCTTTTACGGCCTCGAGTCCTATCCTCGCGGTATCTCTTTGTTGTTGGTAGTTCCGCTACTAGATCAAGTTCTAGCTCTTTCTCACCACTCTCATACCAGTCGAGATCTACACCTCCGCCCATAGAGAGCCCTCATGTGCCATAGATAGTGGCTCGATAGCTGTTTGTTGTATGCAAATTGCCTAAACTCGGATATTTGCACCAACTTCCTGAAATCTAGGGCACATGCTTGGCATATCCTCGAGTACTGATTTACTCTGCCTCCTGTCATCGCGCAGGATGGAAGGCTATGCTAAACTTTAACCGTGCCAAAGCTATCCACTCCCAAAGTGTGGACGTGAACTCTCGCCTCCGTCAAACTCAATGTAATCAACGATCTCCTTGAGATACAACTGAGCTAGCTGTTCCATGGAGTAGGATATCCCGATAGCTAAGTGGGCTGATTTAGTCAATCTATCGACTATTACCCGATGGTATCAAAACCATTCGTGGTTCCGGGTAATCCCACTATAAAATCCATAGAAATGTCTTCCACCCATTCCGGTGTATCCTGTATGCCAAACTCCTCTGTTCTCATGCTTTAACCTCCGGTAGTTGTGTAGAGTCGGATTATATCGAGCGATGTCTCTCTTCATCCCGGCCACCAAAACATTTCTTCATGTCTGGTACATTTTGGAGCCAGGATGCATCACATAGGAGTCTTGTGAGCCTCGTCTAGGATTTTCTCTCAGTTCCTCCGATCCGTAACACATAGCTGCACCAAAATACAACACCCCGCTATCCGATATTCGAACTCTCCACCTTGATTCGATAAACCTTGCTTGATTCTCAATTTCGTGATCCGCTGCCTAGATGTCACCGGCAAGGTAGACTCTAATGTCATAGAGAGAGCTGTCCGACTATGAGCTCGAGACCAGATCTCCTTCCGTAGGCGGTGACATGGTCGTAGAGATAATAGGGTAGCTCGGACTTCTGTCAGGCGTCGCTACCTATTCACTTTTCCGGTGGTAGAGGATATCTATGTTGTAGTCTTTGACCAGTTCTAGCCATCTGCGCTGTCATATTCAGATCCTATCCGCGTGAAGAAGTACTTCAAACTCCGATGATCCGTATACACTCTACACTGAGCTCCATACAAGTAATGTCTCCAAATCTTGAGAGGCGAACACCACTGCTGCAAGCTTAAGGTCATGAGTAGGATAGTTCTTCTCATAATCCTTAAGTTGTCTGAGGCATAGGCGATCACCTTGCCATCTTGCATCAAGACCTTCCTAGTCCCAACTTTGAGGCATCACTATATGTCAAAGCTATCTGTTATCTGGTGAGTCGTAATAGGTGCACGTCAATCTCCTTTCACACCCATTTGCTGTCTCATAGTCCTCGTCCACTGGAAAATTTTCTGCTTTTTTCGTAAGATCTACGGTGGGGAGGCTATCCCGAGAAGTCCTCTCATTCACCTAACCGCCTAATCCTAGAAATCTTCAGTCTCACTCGTGTTCTTGGGTCTTTTCCGATACTCATAGCTTCTATCTTTGGGTCTACCATGATACCATCCTTTGAGATGATGTGACCCAGAAGGACACTGATCTAGCCAAAATTCACATTTGGTGAACTTGGCATACTGGTGATTCTCTTGAAGAGTCTGCAATCTATTTTCAGGTGCTCTACGTGTTCTTCCCGAGTTCGAATAGATAAGGATGTCATCGATGAATACGATAACTAACCTATCTAAATATTCTCCGAATACCACGTTTTATAAGGTCCATGAAAGTAGTTGGAGCATTTGTCATGCCAAAGGGCATGACTACGAACTCGTAATGTCTGAATCTGTCTTGGGTATGTCCCCTTCTTTAACCTTCACCGATGATAACCTGATCCGAGGTCTATTTTTGAAACATCTCTGCCTCCTTTAGGTGATCAAAGTCATCTATTGGGAAGAGGAAACATGTTCTTGATTGTGACTTGGTTCAATGCCTTAGTCTATACGAGGCGTAGCATGCTCTCGTCTCTTCTTCACAATAGGTGCTCCCATGGTGAGTGACTAGAGGATGAAGCCTTGTCAAGCGGCTCTGGTTGCTCAGTTCCTTCAGTTCTGCTGGAGCCATGCGGTAAGGTGCTTTGGAGATAGGATTTGTACGGAATGAGCTCTATCTCAAATTCGATCTCCCACGTGCTAGGCACGGTAACTCTTCGGGAAGGCTACCATGTAAGTCACATACCTCTTCTTCTGGTCCTTGTCCCGTCGACTGACTCGTGTCCTAAGAACCCGTAACATCCCGAATCCATCAACCTCTACTTGTAGCGGAGAGAAACTTCTTGGCCTTTCTCACGGGTTCTCCAAGCGATGTCCTCTTCGCCTGTGTTGGAATATGACTTTCGCTTCCTCACTGATGGCACCGTATTTGATCAAGAAGTCCATCCCAAAGATGACGTCGTAGTCGATCATATTAATCACTATCGGATCGCAAAAGAGCCATGCATGCGCTATAGTAGTGTGACATTGCCTCGAGCCGGTGCATAGATGATTTCCCTAAAGGTAACGTCGTAAGGAAGGCTCTGAGTACCTCGAGGTACGCTAACTTCTCCAAAGAATGCCCACGGATATGTATGAATGGGTTGCCCCGAAATCAATAGAGCGCTAGTAAATCCTAATCGACTGAACAAGCCGAGGCACGGCCCTGGTGAGTGAGTAGATCCTCGCATTGGTCGTAGCTAGAGGGCTTCTAATCTCCGGGCGATATGTGACCATCTAAAGAGGCCTACATCTATCTGGGTGTCTCCATACTAAATCGTGGCGAGGAAGACGGTCTTGTTTGACCTTTGCTTGCCATATGCCCTTCTGTCGCATTCAAAGCATCCTCGTGTGCCCTTCGACAAGCTCAGGATGGAATTTCCCACAAGTAGCACACTTTGGATAATGGCTGTGGCTGCTGTTTCTCCTTTGGGTAACTCCACGGTTTCGCTTGCTGGGTTCCCTTTCCGATTAGAGTGGGGGCCCTGTTTACTCGAGTGCAGGCCTCCTTGACCTTTAGCTTTGAGAGGACTTGCTGGCTTGCGCTGCTATTCCAGTAATGCTCGGTGATTGAGAACCTGCTCACTAATTACGCTATGCCACATACGTTCATTGCTATTTCCTCGCACATCTTGAGCATCAACCGGATTCGCCCCTTCTCTCTTGACTAATTGTGGCATGGACGAGGCCGACTGGTAATTTCTTCACGGCTTCCTCACTGATAGGTTTTGCCTCAGAACTTCGTGAACTCAGTAGTGACTGGTGACCCGCGTGAAAGAACTCCTCAAAAATTCCTTCTTCGGCCGCCCCATGATTCCCAGCGCCCTTTCGCATGCATCTCATACGTCATGAACACTTCACCTTCTCTATCAAGTCGAGAGCTCCATCCGATTTGTTTTGAACCATGCCAGGCATCCCATGGTTCATTCTGTGCTGAAATTCTTCTGCTCTGCCACCGGATCGAAGACTCTCTGTTCCCTTTGGGACTCTCCGGTCGTACGGATTAGTGGAACCTCTAAGACCACCGTGGTCGCTAAGTTAGGCTCCGGGTGATGGAGTGGAGTTTACCTAGCCTTTAAGGTGGCTATTTCGCATCTTAGGCCTAGCTGCTGCATCGAGCCACTAGTGTCTTAGAGAGCTGGGAGGCACCTTGAATTCATCTGCCCCGTGGTTACGTGCCTTCTAGTCTGCCTTCCCGTGCCATTTCTAAAGACATGTAGGACATACATGACAAACACAAGCATAATAGAGAAACTATTGTTATCATGTTAACTACTATCATAAACAAGCATGCTTTAGTTATCTATAACGGAAAAGTAATAAACATACAAAGTGAGAGGTATTCTTACTTGGAAGCTGATGTGTGTGTAGGAAGTATGGAACTTCGATACACCATAACGACACCCTCACCGACTAGGCCGCGTGACGATCGCTACATTATGTCGGTACAAATTACGCGCGGATTGATTAAATTTTACTAAACGGACATCTGTAAGATCTGAACTTAATATTCTAGGTGTACCTAGGAGTTGTACACAAGCTATGGAAGATAATCTATGCCTCTCGGATGTCCTAGCTGTAATCAGGCATTTCAATCGATCCATGAATCGATTGGGCATCGGGATCGATCCGGTGATCGATCCACCGATATCGGAGAGAAACTGGATCGGTCGGACCGATCCATATACATTGCTATGCGCTTCGTACGTAGATCGGTCTCTGAGTCGAGTAGTAGGGAGTAATCGATCATGTAACTGCTATCGGTGGTACCGAGCGAGCTCGCTATCTGTTCACTTTGTTGATCGGATCGGTGCCGATCCGTCCAGATAAGCACAACAATTCCGATCGATCGTGAGATCGATCTCGTTCGATTTCGAACAACCCCGATTTCAGCACTATTTCGTGCCTCAATCACATTACATGTTCTAAGATGGCTAGGAAACACTCTAACAACCACAACTAACATTCTAACATCATAAAGAACAATGTTCTAAGCATAATATAGTGCATGGTTAACTAATTCATAGCGATCAACATACTAAAGTGCAAATTGCTAAAACACTAAAAAGTACTAATGTTTAAACAAAGCTTGCTAGAGTTCCCTAAGATCTTCTTTCCAAGTTCCTGCCCACACACATCTTCGTAGCATTGTCCTCCAGCCTCCGCTAGTCCATCTTTCCTTTACCTTTATCTGCAGTATAAGGAAAAGAAAGTATCTATAAGCTTTCACTTAGTAAGAAACCATCTACCTCACTAAAACATGCATCCGATGCAATATGCTTTTAAAACATGCTGTTTGAAAGTGCACTGATTAGAACGAAACATGGCATGTTATCATACATAGAAATCAAAGCTAGTCATAGCATACTATCATCTAAACATGTGTAATAAAAGCGGAACATGAACACCAAAGCATGGCATACAAAGCTAACCATAACTATCATGTGTAATAACAAGGAAAACTGAGCTGAACATGAATTAAACTAGTCTGGAACTGAATTCAAACTCAACTAACATAACTGATCTTTGTGAGTTTTGAAAAAAACTATAATATAATAGATTAAAATACATAATCATACTGCTAATGGGCCCGGCAACTGTACATGCTATGCGCGCATCCTCAACTAAACCCGGGGTTGCAAATCCTGAATTTAGCAAGGTTTACTAGGTTATCTAAACCTAGGGACCGACTATGGGAGCCCAGCCCAATGGATATCTAATCCTGTACAGTGCCACTACTGAAAATAAAATACTGAATCATAGCTAATTAATTTACCTTGCTTCTACTAGGTTATCTGAACCTAGAGGCGACTGTGGGTGCCCACCCATTGGACCGTAGTCCCATATATGCTGTGGCAAGGCTAACTAAACTATTTAAATGCTTCTATTGCATTTACTGAGCTATTAAAATGCCTAAGTTGCATTTTTCTGTGCTAAATAATTTAATCGAACACTTAGTATGCACTAATTCGCATCCTTGTGCCGAAAGTCTACATATTACTAAACTAAAACATGGAATTCACACGGAAGCTACTTATACTGCAGGTGAGGGGTTTCTTACCTCCTGTTTGGATTTTCTTACGATTCTAATCGCTGGATTTCCGGAGGAGACGATCCTTTCGACGATCTTCTCGCGTCTATGCGTTACTCTCGCGGAGGGGAGCGTCCTCGTGTCGAAGTCGTCGCCGGAAAGTGTCCTTGGGCCGAACCTCAGCCTTCCTTGTGGTTGGCGCTGAGAGAGGGAGAGGAGAAGTGGGCGGCGGAATTAGGTTGTGGTGGAGAAAGCTACGATCCAAGAATTTAACTCTTCACCTAATTATTTCCTATTTATATTAAGTGATAATTCCGGCCCAACTCCAACTTAAATAAAATTGTTTCCCGTTCCTTTCAGCACGGCCCTGCTGGTTTCACTTGGTTACCATGGTTCACCATAAGTCATAGGACAAATTAGGTCTCGGGTTCAATTCCCGTGTAGGCTATTTTACGGTCCTATTTATTTTTGCTACTTCCACTACTCTAAAAATTCCATAAAAATATTCTAAAATTCCAGAAAAATCATAGAATATTTCTAAAATAGTTTTTGAGAATTTTCGGGCGTTACAATCATAGTGTGACAATGTGATTAGGTTATCAATTATGCATACCTAGGTTTTGTTTATTCGCTGTTAAGTTTGTTTAGTTTATTTACACTTATTTTACTATTGTTTTTCCTTTATGCATGTTTGAGTACTTGTTGTTAGTGAGAGCCCTAGAGCCAATCATGTCATGATTGTTATATGGACTCGATGTATCATATTCTTTTATATTTATAAATGTATTTCTTTATGGTTATTATACTTACTTGTATTAGTGCCAAATAACTAAGTATAATAACGTCCTCTAGTAGAAGGTTCTTATCTATATCAATCGATTGGTTGAATCGATAATGAGATGATATAGAGAACACTATTCTTAATCATTTCTAGTCAAGTATTAACATTCAGGGACAATGTTAATACGATGAGACTAGCATGTAGGTCAACTCGATGACTTGGTCTCATAAGTCATGGATATAGAGATATCAAGTTGACACATGGGTATGCATTGTAGAATGTATACTGAATGACCTGTCATGAGAAAGTATCATGGATCGTTATATGAGTGTCATATAATTTCTCATGTGACTATTAGTATGACTATCAGTTCTTGGACCTGAAGTCACCATGGTTCCCTACATAATGAGTTACATACTTTGGCTTCGTAAAACGTCACCCGTAAATGGGTGGACTATAAAGGCAACTACTGGTATGTAACATATTATGCAGAGGGATGTGAGTGATGTAGATGAGATCTATCCCTCCTATATGACGTGAGTGACATCATGATTCTTGATAGAGTGAGACCACTAAGTGTATGTTGATTCCCAAATGAGTCAATAGGAGATATTGAGCTCATTTGATTATAGTAAGTCTACTTGAAGTTCAAGACATAAATTGATTAGAGGATGACACAGTCTATGCCTCAATTGATCAATTTAGATGTTAATAATAGAAGGACATTGTCACATATTGTGAGAGTCACAATTAGTTGTCACAAAGGTGATGTTGGATCTCAACATTCTTGTAACTTGGGTAGTAATGATGTGTTGCTAGATACCGCTCATTAGTTATGTTTCTAAATGGGTTTAGGAGCATTGCCAACATTACAAGAATCTATAGGGTCACACACAAAGGGAAATTAGATGGAGATTAGATTCATATGATGGACCAAGAGGATTGGGTTCATATGATGAACAAAATTGGATTAAGAGTAATCCAAATTAGACTAATTGAGTTGGACTCAATTTGATTCATGTGTTGAATAAGTCTAATTTTGACTATGATTCATCGAGTCAATTTAATTCAATGAATAGAGATTCATTAA
Organism: Zingiber officinale; assembly: GCF_018446385.1. Taxonomy (NCBI): domain Eukaryota; kingdom Viridiplantae; phylum Streptophyta; class Magnoliopsida; order Zingiberales; family Zingiberaceae; genus Zingiber; species Zingiber officinale. Next base: position 70,673,164 of record NC_055995.1, read on the forward strand.
ATTAAATTGACTTGAATCTGTTGGGTTATCGGGCCGCGAAAACAGCGTTTTCGCGTCGCGGAAACCCCGAGTCACCCATGCCACTGGATCTCGTGCGAAGGATAGATTTCAAAATTTTAAATACGAGTACGAGTTTCTACTTAGATCTACTCCTAGATATACATAAAAAGGGTTATACCTTTGAAGCGAAGCCCTTCGCGTTCCCGCTCGTCCAAACGGTGCCGGATCTCAAGAGTATCAAAATAGATACCCCTCTAGAAGTATCCACACGAACTAATTAGGTGGAGAAAGACCTAAACAAAGGTGTGCTAGCACCTTGATAGGTCACGGCAAGAGAGGAGAAGAGGGAGAGGGAGAGCTTGAGAGGAAGAAGATGGAATAATGAGGCTTGAATGGAAAAATCAAATTCACTTCCACACTAAAGTGGCCGGCCACATTAGAATGTGTAACCCCCATTCTCATTAAATGTAGCCATTAAAGATAATGACTTTGTAACCCCCATGAGGTGGAACACTTTGATGATGTGGAGCATCATCATTGGTCCACATCTTGCCATCTCACTAATGATGTGGCAATTAGTCAAGTCAAACTTGACTCTTCCTCTTCCTCTCAAGTCAAGTCAAACTTGACCAAATCTCTTCCATGGTTGATCTAATCTAACCATTTGATTCAAGCCAACTTAATATAATGAATCTAATTCATTAAATTAAGTTGATTTAATGAGTCATAATCTAAATTAGACTCATTGAATACTTGAATCAACTTGAGTCCAACTCAATTAGCCCAATTTGGATTACTCTTAATCCAATTTGATTCATTAAATGAATCTAATCCTCTTGGTTCATCATATGAACCTAATCTCCATCTAATTGTCCTAAGTGTGTGACCCTATAGGTTCTTGTAACATTGGCAATGCCCCTAAACTCATTTAGGAGCATAAGTAATGAGCGGTATCTATCAACACATCATTACTACCCAATGTTACAAGAATGTTGAGATCCAACATCACCTTGTGACTACTAATTGTGACTCCTCACAATATATAACAAGTGTCCTTCTATCCTAGACATCTAGATTGATCAATATGAGGCATAGACCGTGTCATCCTCTAATCAATCTAAATCTTGAACTCCAAGTAGACTTACTAAATCAAATGAGCTCAATATCCCATATTGACTCATTTGGGCATGGGCATGCACTTCGTGGTCTCACTCTATCAAGAATACCGATGTCTCTCCCGTCATATAGGAGGGATAGATCCCATCTACATCACTCACATCCCTCTGCATAATTCATTACATACCTAGTAATCGCCTTTATAGTCCACCCAGTTACGGGTGACGTTTGACGAAACCAAAGTACATAACTCCTTATGTAGGGAACCATGGTGATTTCAAGTCTAAGGACTAGTAGTCATACTAATAGCCACATGAGAAAGTATATGACACACATGTAACGATCCATGATACTTTCTCATGGCGAGTCATTCAGTACACATTCTCTAATGTATACCCATGTGTCAACTTGATATCTCTATATCCATGACTTGTGAGATCAAGTCATCGAGTTGATTTACATGCTAGTCTTATTGCATTAACATTGTCCCTGAATGTTAATACTCGACTAGGAATGATTAAGAGTAGTGTTCCCTATATCATCTCACTATCGATTTAACCAATCGATTGATATAGGTAAGAACCTTCTACTCAAGGACGCTATTATACTTAGTTTATTTAGCACCAATACAAGTAAGTATAATAACCAAAATAAAATACCTTTATTTATATAGAATATGATACAACAAGTCCAAAATACAATCATCAAATGATTGGCTCTAGGGCTCTAGCTAACAATCTCCCACTAGCACTAGTGCCAATCAGTATAGACTCTAAGCCCAAATGACCTAGTGTGACCATCATGCTTCCTCTGTGCCAACGCCTTGGTCAAAGGATCTGCGATGTTAGCCTCTGTAGGTACTCTACAAATCTTCACATTTCCTCTCTCGATGATCTCTCGAATGAGATGGAAGCGCCGTAGTATGTGTTTGGTCCGCTTGTGTGAGCGAGGTTCCTTCGCCTGTGCTATAGCTCCATTGTTGTCACAATAGAGCTCAATAGGGTCAGCAATGCTAGGAACCACCCCAAGTTCAGTGATGAACTTGCGAATCCAAACTGCCTCCTTTGCTGCCTCTGATGCAGCAATATACTCGGCCTCTGTCGTAGAATCAGCTACTGTGTCCTGCTTCGAATTCTTCCAGCTCACAGCACCACCATTAATGCAAAACACGAACCCCGACTGCGATCTATAGTCATCCTGGTCGGTCTGGAAGCTAGCATCACTGTAACCCTTTACAGCTAGCTCATCATTGCCTCCATATATCAAGAAATATTCTTTAGTCCCTCTTAAGTACTTAAGAATATTCTTGACCGCTATCCAGTGACTTTCACCTGGATCTGACTGGTATCTGCTCGTCATGCTCAAAGTATACGAGACATTAGGTCGAGTACATAGCATGGTGTACATGATCGATCCTATGGTTGAGGCATAAGGGATATGATCCATACGGTCTCTCTCCTCTCTAGAAGAGGGACCTTGAGTCTTCGAAAGACTCATGCCATGTGACATCGGCAGAAATCCCTTCTTGGAGTTCTGCATGGCAAACCGAAGGAGTACCTTGTCAATGTATGTACTCTGACTTAGGCCAAGCAATCTCTTAGATCTATCTCTATAGATCTGTATCCCTAGAATGAGGGATGCCTCACCTAAGTCCTTCATTGAGAAGAAACTCCCTAGCCATGTCTAGACAGACTGAAGCATAGGGATGTCCTTCCCAATGAGCAGTACGTCATCCACATACAATATGAGGAAGACAACTATGCCCCCTACAACCTTCTTGTAGACACAAGGTTCATCTTAGTTCTTGATGAAACTAAAATGTTTAATTGCATCATCGAATCGAAGATTCCAGCTCCGAGAAGCTTACTTTCGTCCATAAATGGACATATGCAGCTTGCATACTCTGCTAGTATGATGTGGATCTACAAAACCCTCAGGTTGTGTCATGTACACATCCTCGAGTAGGTTTCCATTCAGAAACGCGGTTTTGACATCCATCTGCCATATCTCATAGTCATGGTAGGCTGCAATAGCAAGCATGATCCGAATGGACTTAAACATCGCTACTGGAGAAAAGGTTTCATCATAGTCAATACCATGAATCTGCTTGAAACCTTTAGCTACCAAGCGACCCTTATAGATAAGTCTATCCATGTCAGTCTTTCTCTTAAAGACCCACTTACACCCAATGGGTTTTACCCCTTCAGGTGGATCAACCAAAGTCCATACTTAGTTGGTGTACATCTATTCCATTTCGGATCTCATGGCCTCTAGCCATTTCTCGGAATCTGGTCTCATCACAGCTTCTTGATAGGTGGTAGGCTCATCCTCTATGAGCACAATGTCATCATGGTCAGATAAGAGAAATGAGTATCTCTCAGGCTGACGACGTACCCTATCAGATCTGCGAAGAGGTATGTCTACTTGAACTGGTTGTTGTTCCTCAACTCCTTGTGGAACAACATCATCCACAACACTTTGTGGTTCCAGTTCAACTTTCATCGAGGCTTCAGTGCTATTGTTCGCATCTTGAACTTCTTCAAGATCGAACGTGCTCCCACTAGTCTTTCTAGAAATAAAGTCCCTTTCTAGAATGACCCCAGTCTTTGCCACAACTACCTTGTGTTGACTGGGAATGTAGAAGTAATATCCCTTAGTTTCCTTGGGATATCCAATGAAATAGCACTTGTCGAATTTGGGTCCTAATTTGTCTGAGACTTGACTTCGAATGTAAGCCTCACAACCCCAAATCCTCATAAAAGACACCTGGACATCTCTCCCAGTCCATATCCTATATGGTGTCTTTATCACGGCCTTGGATGGAACTCGGTTGAGTATAAAAGCTGCCGTGTCTAAAGCATAGCCCCAAAGGTATGTCGAAAGATCTGTGTGACTCATCATAGATCGTACCATATCTAATAAGGTACGATTCCTCCTTTCGGATACACCATTCCACTGTGGTCTTCCAGGAGGAGTGAGTTGGGATAGAATCCCACACTCAGCTAGATAGTCACGGAACTCATGGCTAAGGTATTCTCCACCTCGATCTGATCGAAGTATCTTAATACTCTTGCCAAGCTAGTTCTGTACTTCATTCTTGAATTCTTTGAACTTTTTAAAGGATTCAGACTTATGTGTCATCAAGTACACATAACCATATCTACTGAAGTCATCAGTAACTGTGATGAAGTATCTATAACCGCCTCTAGCAGCAACATTGAAAGGGCCACATACATCACTATGTATGAATCCTAACAAATCAGTTACTCTCTTGCTGTGCTCACTAAAGGGAGTCTTGGTCATCTTGCTTCGTAGGCATGACTCACATATCTCATATGATTCAAAATCAAATGAGTCCAACAAACCATCCTTATGGAGCTGGGATAAGCGCTTGTCATTTATATGACCTAAGCGACAGTGCCAGAGGTAGGTTTGGTTCATGTCATTTGACTTGAATTTCTTGGTATTTATGTTATAGATAGGGCTCTTAAGGTCTAGAATATAGAGTCCATTTATCAAAGGTGCACTACAATAGAACATATCGTTTAAAAAGACGGAACAACGTTTGTTCTTTATTATAAACGAAAATCCTTTCTTGTCCAAACAAGAAACTGAAATTATGTTCTTAGTCAAGGCAGGCACATAACAACAATCATCTAATTCTAGTACAAGCCCAGAAGGCAGAGATAGATAGTAAGTTCCTACAGCAATAGCAGCAACCCGTGCTCCATTGCCTACTCGTAGGTCTACCTCACCCTTCGTCAATGCCCTGCTATTTCTCAGCGCTTGTACATTAGTACAAATGTGCGAAGCACATCCGGTATCTAATACCCACGATGAAGAAATAGAGAGCTTGACTTCTATAACATGTATATCTAAAGTAGAAATCTTATTCCTCTTCTTCGTAAGATCTTCCAGGTATTCTTTGGAGTTCCTCTTCCAGTGCCTCGCTTGTCCTTGATATAGGTGACAAAGATGTTCAACCATATCGTAAGCGCCCATCAACTCATGTTGCTTCTGAAGCTCAAAGTTCATGGCCGCGAGCATAAGACAGGACACATCTAATGCGTCATCTTGATGCTTCTTGTAAGCATCTCGGTCTGCTCGCGTGGAAGTGGCAAGAGGAGCCTTCGGAATGGGCTGCTCCAGAACGTACAATTTACGTTCTTGGATGAGAACTATTCTCAGGTTCCTGTACCAGTCCAGGAAATTTGCTTCGTTGAGCTTGTCCTTCTTAAGGACAGAATGCAGAGAGAAGTTGTTCGTGTTTGACGTCATGAAAATTCTACAACAGAAATAAATATCATATTCTTTAAATCATTTAATTAGGCCTTCAATTAAATGATGCTCCCACTGAATTCTATAATTCATGTGGGACAAGATCCACATCATACTAACTCTTGAGTTAGCTTTGGCTAATACGCCCAAGACTTAGTATGATCGGTAGGTAACGATTACCAATTACATCTCTATGCAACTCTTGTTTATAGGATCAAAATCTGCATTTTTATTAAAACTCGAGTTAGCTTTGGCTAATACGCCCGAGAGTTAATATATATGTGATTTTGACCTATCTTTCCAACCGTTGGAAGAATGCCTATAGTTATACTCGATCCAACCGAGTTAACTAGGAATACTCAATCTAATTGAGTTGTACTCACCCATGCGTTGATAGGCGGGACCAAGATTGTCCCTCCGTACCCTACCAAGATAGTATGTGTTGCTCTGCTTTGGCAGATTCAACAACAACATGCGATCGAGGTAGTGGTAGGTATCACGGCATGGTAGGCATTACGAGTTGACGCATTTTAGATCTAATCTAAACGATGATGCGTATCAAATACTTGATTTAGATCTAATCTAATCGTGGGGTGCATCATGTGCACGATTTAGATCTAATCTAATCGCAAGGCACTAATTAATTACTTAATTAACTAGCATGCATCACATACACACAAAACAATTAATTAAATAATTAATCAAATAATTTTGTGATTATGTCATGGCCCTACTACGATCTTCTCAAGCCAATGAGAAGATTGGATGGTCAACCTAAGGTCAACAGCTTCTCAAGCTTCTTCGTTTGACCACCTTGTGTTGCTCGCGCCCTCCTCGTAACTCCGTCTCGTGTGAACCTTCCACCACTTCAAAATTTACATTACAATTTTGAAACTTGAGTTACATTCGAGTCTAAATCTAATTTACAACTAGAATATAAGAGAAAGGCACGACGCGCAGGTCATGAAAATAAAATAAAATAAATACAGCACGCACATCACATAACGGCACGCAGGCCGTATTATGAATTACAACACATTTCCAAATCCAATTTGAGTCTTTGGGCCATGACTATCATAAAAATAATATATAATTCAAAATTTAATATTTCTATAATTTTCTGTAATTTTTCTATAATTTTTATAATTTTTACGAGTACAATTTCCCGGCGATAGTTTAGCGGTTGCAATCGGCGATCCTCAATGGGGCAGGGCAGCGCCCCTACCGATCTAACCATCGCGAGGGTTCCCTTGCGATCTAACAGTGTTAGCCCACTGTCCCAAAAGATTTGGGGAAACCAAGCCGCTTTGAAAATTCAGGCTCAAGTGAGAGACAGAACACGCTTCAGGCCTTTCTCGAGAAAATTACCCATAAAACTATAAAAACCTAAATTTACAGAAAATCACAGAAGCTATTTTTCATAAAAATCAAAACAAACTCGTACACGCCTTGGCACGTGGCGTTTTCGCGTCACGGAAACCCCGAGTCACCCATGCCACTGGATCTCGTGCGAAGGATAGATTTCAAAATTTTAAATACGAGTATGAGTTTTTACTTAGATCTACTCCTAGATATACATAAAAAGGGTTATACCTTTGAAGCGAAGCCCTTCGCGTTCCCGCTCGTCCAAACGGTGCCGGATCTCAAGAGTATCAAAATAGATACCTGTCTAGAAGTATCCACACGAACTAATTAGGTGGAGAAAGACCTAAACAAAGGTGTGCTAGCACCTTGATAGGTCACGGCAAGAGAGGAGAAGAGGGAGAGGGAGAGCTTGAGAGGAAGAAGATGGAATAATGAGGCTTGAATGGAAAAATCAAATTCACTTCCACACTAAAGTGGCCGGCCACATTAGAATGTGTAACCCCCATTCTCATTAAATGTAGCCATTAAAGATAATGACTTTGTAACCCCCATGAGGTGGAACAATTTGATGATGTGGAGCATCATCATTGGTCCACATCTTGCCATCTCACTAATGATGTGGCAATCAGTCAAGTCAAACTTGACTCTTCCTCTTCCTCTCAAGTCAAGTCAAACTTGACCAAATCTCTTCCATGGTTGATCTAATCTAACCATTTGATTCAAGCCAACTTAATATAATGAATCTAATTCATTAAATTAAGTTGATTTAATGAGTCATAATCTAAATTAGACTCATTGAATACTTGAATCAACTTGAGTCCAACTCAATTAGCCCAATTTGGATTACTCTTAATCCAATTTGATTCATTAAATGAATCTAATCCTCTTGGTTCATCATATGAACCTAATCTCCATATAATTGTCCCTATAGGTTCTTGTAACGTTGGCAATGCCCCTAAACTCATTTAGGAGCATAAGTAATAAGCGGTATCTAGCAACACATCATTACTACCCAATGTTACAAGAATGTTGAGATCCAACATCACCTTGTGACTACTAATTGTGACTCCTCACAATATATGACAAGTGTCCTTCTATCATAGACATCTAGATTGATCAATATGAGGCATAGACCGTGTCATCCTCTAATCAATCTAAATCTTGAACTCCAAGTAGACTCACTAAATCAAATGAGCTCAATATCCCATATTGACTCATTTGGGCATGGCCATGCACTTCGTGGTCTCACTCTATCAAGAATACCGATGTCTCTCCCGTCATATAGGAGGGATAGATCCCATCTACATCACTCACATCCCTCTGCATAATTCATTACATACCCAGTAATCGCCTTTATAGTCCACCCAATTACGGGTGACGTTTGACGAAATCAAAGTACATGACTCCTTATGTAGGGAACCTTGGTGACTTCAGGTCTAAGGACTAGTAGTCATACTAATAGCCACATGAGAAAGTATATGACACTCATATAATGATCCATGATACTTTATCATGGCGGGTCATTTAGTACACATTCTCTAATGTATACCCATGTGTCAACTTGATATCTCTATATCCATGACTTGTGAGATCAAGTCATCAAGTTGACCTACATGCTAGTCTTATTGCATTAACATTGTCCCTGAATGTTAATACTCGACTAGGAATGATTAAGAGTAGTGTTCCCTATATCATCTCACTATCGATTCAACCAATCGATTGATGTAGGTAAGAACCTTCTACTCAAGGACGCTATTATACTTAGTTTATTTGGCACCAATACAAGTAAGTATAATAACCAAAACAAAATGCCTTTATTTATATAGAATATGATACAACAAGTCCAAAATACAATCATCAAATGATTAGCTCTAGGGCTCTAGCTAACAGAATCAAAGGTTAGGTTTGATCAACCATGGGAGATAAAAAGGTCAAGTTTAACTTGACTTGAGAGGGAAGGTGTGTTAGAGTGTATACTAAAAGCCTAGTTTTTGTAAACATTTATTTTTGAAATAAAAGAATCACATTGGTCAATATCTATATTTATTTGTTAAATGTAATTGTTCAATTAATTTATATAGTAGACAACATGGTGTGTGGTGTCACATACAGAAGATCATGTTGTCGGTTCTTTATAAGTTATAAACAGTTGCTCACGACTAAGACGGAAAAGAACAAACCATCGGAATAGTCGTAGTGTAATTAAGTATTAGTTTATCTTGATTAATAAATTGCACTGGTACACTCTAAGTGTATTGAGTAGGACCATTTTAGGTAAGTTCTTTTTGTACTGACTTAATAAAAGAACTAGACTTTAGTTATTATGGAAGTGTGTGCTCTTAATCCTAATATAATAACAAGCACATATATTTAATATTTATTTCTTTGACTTATCAAAGGTGAGATTTAGCTCGATAAATCAATATGCCCGATAAGTTGAGAAATGATATTACTTATAGTGTGTGTTGTTGATTATAGAAGAAATCTGTGTCCTTGTAATCTAGGTTGAGAATGTCCCCAAGAGGAGCTCATAAGGATTGTCATGTTAAACCATGCAGGTGGACTTAGTCCGACATGACAATGAAGTTGAGTGGTACTACTCTTAGAGCTAGATATTAATTAAGTGAGTTGTCAGTAACTTACTTAATTAGTGGGCATTCGTTATCTTAAACACAGGGAGACTAACACACTCATTATAAGAAGGAACCCATAATGTAATTTGGGATTGGTGCGGTAGTGCGATAATAATTTTCTAGTGGAATGAGTTATTATCGATGAACTTGAATTGTGTGTTCGGGGAGAACACGGGATACTCAAGCTCATCGGAAGGCCAAAACTAATTTCTCCTCTAGGTCCCTGTCATAGCCTCATTAAAGCCTCAAGTCCATCTAAAGAAAGGCCCATCTTGGTGTCCAAGAAGGGGGTCGGTCCATTGCTTGGTGACCAAGCAATGGTTGGCCACATCTCCTCTTAAAGGGTCGGCCCTATGTTTGGTGCCCAAGCATGTAGGGGTCGGCCACAATAATTCAAACAAGGAGGGGTGTTTTGAATTTTTAAAATCTTCTCTTTGTAGAAAACTACAAGTTTGAAAAGAGAGATTTTAAATTTTAAAACTTTCCTTATTTGAATTAGGCCGCATGTTTTAAAAGAAAGTTTAAAAGTTTTAAAACTTTCCTTTTTAACCACCCTCATGGTTTAAGAAAAAGAGGAAGAGAAGTTTTAAAATTTAAATTTTCTATCACCATGTTAAAAAAGGAAATTTTATAAGAGAAGTTTTAAATTTTAAAACAAGCTTTTAATTTTTAAAACTTTCCTTTTTTAACCTCCGCTTTAGGAAATTAAAAGAAAGCTTGTAAAATTTTACAAGAGTTTGTAAAATTTTATTAAAAAAATTATATCTTTCCCTTGATGAGGTGGCCGGCCACCTTGCTTGGTGCCCAAGCAAGGGGCCGACCAATAGAGTTAATAAAACTAATCAAATTAAATCATTGATTGGTGATTGATTCAATCAAGAAGAAAGAAAAGGAAAAATAAAATGGAAAAGAAAAAACTAGATGAAGATTTTAATTTTTGTAAAAATTCTTTCCTTATTTGCCTTGGGCAAGTAATATAAAAGAAGGGGCGAGGAGGCTTCATGAGACATAACTCTTATTCTCTTTCTTGGAGGATCTCTTGGTGTGGTCGACCCTCTCTCTTCTCCCTTTCCCTTTGCTCTCTTCTCCTTGGTGGTGGTGGTGGCCGGATTTTAGAGGAAGAGGAAGGAGGCTTTTGGGTGATGTTCATCTTAGAGGATCGTCGCCCACACGACATCCAAGGCGGGGCGAGGAATACGTATGAAGATCTCAAGGTCATTAGCATACAAAGAGAAGGTATAATTAACAATTGTTTTCCGCATCATGCTAGTTATTTCTTTTTGTAAGAATTCCAAACACAAGAGGCATTAGATCTAGTTTTTTGAATTAGTTTTTCGAGTTTGTATTTTTTTTGTTTTTCGAATTTGTGATTCGATTGTTCTTTTTGGTTAACCTAGAGTTATTTAAGGAAATTAAATATTAGCTTTCCTTAAAAGGCTCTGTCTAGGCGATGGTGGTTGCTCCCATATCCAAGAAGGCCATGTGTCTCACCATGCAGTTTTGGAAGCCAATTTTGGAAATTAATATTTAATGGAATTAATAATATAGGTGGTTTTGAATCAATAGTGTTAAGTTCCGCTTGCGATTCAAATCTAAACCATTAAGAACAGATAAGTTAAATTTGGAATCAATGATGTTAAGTTCCGTCTGTGATTCCTAATTTATCTTCTAAAGAACACAATAGGTTATTTAAGGAAAGGTTTTACACTTGTACAAAATTTTTGTACAATGGAACTGGTATGATTTTCCTAGGACTAACCAACAAGATGAAGGGTCAAGTTTGACTTAACCAAATGCCAACTCATTTGTGACTTGGCATGGGTTGGCCAATGATGGTGTTTCACATCATCAAGGCCACATCATTGTGTGTCACCTCATGAGGAAGACCAAGAGCCATGACTCTTGGTATTACATGGAGGTATAAAGCACACAATAAAGTGGCCGACCACTTTGATGATGGTGTAAGTGCAATTGTGTGCTCATTCACTTCTTCTTTTATCTCTCTAGTTTTTCTCTCCCTCTCATCCTCCATTTCTGAGACTTCTCAAGGGTGCTAGCACACTCTAAGTTGTTCTCTCCACCTTTCCGTGTGGATACATGTAGAAGAGTGTTCACGTGACACTCTACGAGATCCGGCAACCTTTGGACGAGAGGGATAAGTGAAGGGCATCGCTACAAGGGTAACGCTCTTTTTTCATGTAGATCTAAGGTAGATCTAGTGTAGACAAACATGTACAAGATTATTTTATATATTTTCGCACGGATCCGTGGCTAGCTTCGGGGTTTCCGCAACGCAAAAAGCGATTTTTGCGGCTCGAAATGCTAACACTTGTTATGTTTTTATATTATGTATATTGATAGTTGTTCTTGTGTTGTAGGGTTGTTCTTGTGTCGTAGGGTGACAAAGAAGTGCAAGAGTGTCTTCGATAGTTAGATAGGATAGTTGGTTAATTTCTTTATGCATGTTTTTTTGCAGAAGGGATCCTTATAGCGTAGAGTGACATTACGCCGTGAGTTCATTTTTGTTGGTTAGTTAGGATTTCACTATTTGCATTAGGTTTAGAAGACCCCAAAACAATCCCATTGTTCGATTTTGTCTAAAAATAAATGTCCTATCACTGGGTTTATGAGAGAGACGACCTGATCCTTTACTATACTACTTAGTGTAGGTTAAGGGGGTCGATAGATTAGAAATGAATTAATTTGATGTGAGCAAGTGGCAGTCACTTAATCGTGGTCAGGCAAGAGAAAAGAATATCTCTCAGGTTGACGACGGGTCCTATCAGATCTACATAGAGCTTGTGCTACTTGAACAGGTTGTTATTCCACAACTTCTTATGGTGTAACAAAATCATAATCCACAACATCTTATGGTACCTGCTCAATTTCCATCAAGGCTTCGGTGCTAGATTGTGTATCTTGAATTTCTCCAAGATCGACTTTATGCCCACTAGTATTTCTAGAAATAAACTCCCTTTCTAGAAAGACACCATCTCTGGCAACAAACACTTTATCTTATGTGAGATTATAAAACTAATATCCCTTTGTTTCTTTGAGATATCCTATAAAAAACACTTATCCAATTTGGGTCCTACTTTATCAGAGACTTGTCGTCGAACGTAAGCCTCATAATCCTAAATCTTTTTGAAAGATATCTTGGGGCTCTTCCCAGTTCATATCGTATATGGTGCCTTTATGACGGTCTTAGATGGAATGTGATTAAGTGTGAAACTCGTAGTCTTTAGAGCATGTCCCTAGAAAGAAATAGGATATCCCAAATCTTTATCAATCATACCATATCTAATAAAATATGATTTCTCCTTTCAGATACATCATTCCATTGTGGTGTTCCAGGTGGAGTGAGTTGAAATATAATCCCACACTCAATGAGATGGTCATAAAATTCTTGGCTCAGGTATTCCCCACCTCGATCCAATCGAAGTATTTTAGTACGCTTTTCAAGTTAGTATTGTACTTCATTCTTGAATTCTTTAAACTTTTCAAAAGATTCTGACTTATGTCTCGTCGATACACATAGTCGTATCTACTGAAATTATTAGTAAAAGTAATGAAGTAATGATAGCTTCCTCTAGCTGCTATTTTGTAAGGGCCGTATACATCAGTATGTATGAGTCCTAACAAGTTATTAGCCCTTTCGGTGTGTTCACTAAATGGAGTCTTTGTCATCTTGCCTTGAAGACAAGATTCACATATCTCATATAATTCAAAATCAAATGAGTTCAAAAGTCTATCCTTATGAAGTTGGGATATGCGAGTCTCATTTATGTGACCTAAGTTACAATGTCAGAGATATGTTTGGTTCAAATTATTAAACTTAGATCGTTTGGTATTTATGTTATAGATTGGGTTGTCAAAGTCTAGAACATAAAGTATATTCACAAAATGTGCACTACAATAGAACATTTTATTGAAATAAATAGAACAATATTTGTCCTTTATTACAAATGAAAAACTTTTCCTATCCAAACAAGAAATAGAGATAATATTCTTAATCAAGGCAGACACATAACAGAACTCTTCAAGTTCTAAGACAAGTCCAGTGGGCAAAGATAAGGAATATGTTTCTACAGCAATAACAACAACTCTTGCCTCATTGCCTACTCATAGGTCCACTTCACCCTTTGTCAATGATCTACTATTTCTCAATCCCTGCATATTAGTACAAATGTAAGATACACACCCGGTATCTAATATACATGAAGAAGAAATAGATAGATTGATTTATATAACATATATACCTAAGGCAGAAGTCTCACTTCTCTTCCTTTTTAGTTCTTCTAGGTATAACTTGCAGTTCCTTTTCCAGTGTCCAGTCTCACCGCAGTGGAAGCAGGTTCCTTCCTTAGTAACCCCGCCTTTGGGTTTCAATGCATTAGTCTTGCCCTTGCCTTTGGCTTGCATCTTACCCTTACCTTTGGGCTTCTATTTGCCTTTTCCCTTCAGCACTATCAAAATTCTACTAGGCTTTGCCTTTTTAAGGTTGAGTTCAGCAGTTCTCAACATGCTCAACATCTCAGGCAATGGTTTATATGGTCCTACCGGACTGCCTTCTTGCATTTTGCATTAAAATAGAGCCTTAGAGATCTCAAATCTCTCATGCCTTACTTGTCCTTGATATAGTTATCTTAGATGTTCAACCATATCATAAGTATCTATGTTCTCATGTTATTCTGAAGCTCAAAGCTCATGGTGGTAAGCATAAGGCATGATACATCTAATGCATCATCTTGATCCTTCTTATAAGCATCCTTATCAGCTCTAGTGGTAGTAGTGGGGGGTGTGTCATGAATGAGCTACTGTAGGACGTACAGTTTTCTTTCTTACTTAAGAACTATTCTCAAGTTTTTGTACCAGTCTAGGAAATTAGCTCCATTGAGCTTATCCTTATCAAGGACAGATCCCAAAGATAGTGTATTCGACATACTAGACAATATGGTGATCTACAACAATAAAATGTAGAAATAAGTATCATATTCAGAGCATTTAATTAAGACTTTAATTAAATGATTCTCTTACTGAATTTAAAAACTTGGTAGGAGCAAGTCATTACTATCTCTAAACCCAAAAATAAAGACATTCAATTGGGACAAGATTCATATTATACCTCATCTTGAGTTAGCTTTGGCTAATCGCCTAAGACTTGTATAACTTAGGCAAGCAACGTGTATCAATTGGACAAGATTCATATTATACCTTATCTTGAGTTAGCTTTGGCTAATTCCCCAAGACTTGTATAACTTAAGTAGACAATGTTTACCAATTATATGCTATGTAACTCTTGTATCATTGGGTGAACAAGACTATGTGTTCGTTTGCTCATTTTATGAAATCCATATTATAACTCATTTTGAGTTAGCTTTGGCTATCGCTCAAGACTAGTATAATTTGAATTACATCGCATGAGATATGCCTATAAGTTCTCAATCTAATTAAGTTAACTTAGTTAAGGCACACCCAAGTCTAATAATCGGACATCACAATTGCCTTGTCACACTCTACCAAGATAAAATGAGTCACTTTGCTTTGGCAAAACCTGACTACAAATGATCAAGGTAGTAGTGAGTACCAGACTTTGGTAGGCATATGAAAAGGACCTAATTACGATGGCTACACATGTATCACATTCATTTATGACATATCATGACATACGCTAATTAAACATGACATGGTTATGACCCCATCAACTACGATCTTCTCAAGCCAATGAGAAGATCGAAAAGTCAACCCAAGTTAAAACATCTTCTCTAAGTGCTTCCTTTGTCGTCGTGTATTGTTGTCCTTCTCCCTTTTTCACCATCGTCCAGTAGACTGGTTCTTTCTCTAATTTGTACATTATAAAATCTAAAGAAATCTCAAGTTATATTCGAGGGTAGTCCAAATTTACAATAATAAAAAAAAAGGAGAGGCATGACACGCACGCCGTATTATGAATTACAACACACACATCTAATCACATTGGGTTAAAGGTCATAATCATGCACTATGTCATATAACATTCACAATATCTTTATGATATAAAATCTACTATGATTTCAACAAAGACTTATGAGCCGCAACGCTAGGGCGGCCCCGATGTAAAATTATTTTGCTTACTCATTGTATAAGTTGCTGCCATACCTGTGACCTTGCTACCTACAAAACCTTTGGCCAAAACCTTACTATTCACAACAATGTTTTGGCTAAGACCTTTGGCCGAAATCTAACGCATAATAATGCAAATCATAGTAAATCTCTCATACAATTTCTATATCCCATACAAAATCTAACTACAACTTAGTATACGCCTTCGTAAGTGGCTTTGATACTACTGTTAGGATCTAGTGCACTAAATACATATAAAATGCAACGAAAAAACAAACTAGATCCTCTCCAGAAGATCCATGCGAAGGAGAAAAACTACATATACTAAGTTTGATGAGAGAGAGTTATACCTTTGTTGCGTGTCCTTTGCAATCTCAACAGTAACTTTTCTTTGAATGCAGATCTCAGTGTGATCAAGTGTTCATGCCTCTACAAGTCACACGAACACGACTTCGGAGAAGAACCACCTTCTTGTGCTAGCAAGCAAAAATGGTTCGGCCAAGTATGAAGAAGGAGGAAGAAGGAGAAGCTCAAGAGTCACCCTTTTTCATCTAATGAAAAATTCAATCAAAAATCCTATTTATATTCTTCTAATGAATACCAAAGGTTTTTGTCTCTTTTTCTTCTCTTAATGGGTTGGATGATTATATTAGATTAACCATTAATCTAATAATCCAATAAGTCTAACTCATTAATCTAATGTGTCTAATTCAGATTGGACTCAATCCAATGAGTGGATTCATTTGAGTCTAACTCAATGAGTAACCCAAAAGCCTAATCATCTTATAATTGACTCTTATGGCTAATACTAACAGGTCAAAGTGCTGCAAGATATGGCCCCTCCACGCAATCTGAAAGAAGCTCAAAGATTAATCGATCGAACTACTGCCCTCGCTCGTTTCATCTCCTCTTCAGCCGATCTAAGCTTACCTTTTTTCAAGATACTCTATCGGGTGACCAAGTTCAATGGGATGTCGACTGCGATAAAGTTTTTGAAAAGCTAAAGAATTACCTATCTGCCCTACCTATACTTGCAAAGCCCATAGCAGGTGAGACATTGTGGGTGTATTTATCAGCTAATGATAATGCGGTCGGGTTAATATTAGCGAGACAAGAGGGGAAGGAGCAACAACCTGTGTATTTTTTAAGTCATTTAATAAAAGGAGCTGAGTGTTGTTATACCGCACTCGAGAAGTTGGCCTACGGATTAGTGTTAGTTGTCAGGAGGTCACTGATAACGAGCATTTTGATGCACTATTTTGATTCTTATACTTAGCATTTTCACCCTCTCGTATGCTTAATTCCTCATTTATATCATATTTTGCGAGTTGATATCTATTTAGAGTCTTGATAAAATTTTTCCTATATTTTCTAATTTTCCTTAGAGTTTTGTAGGGAAGCATCTAGGCCGTTGATCTAGATCAAGAGAAATCTTATTCCTTCATCCAGATCAAAGCATCCTGCCCTTGATCTAGATTTGAAATGATATGCACTATTGGATCCAAGCAAAAAGATAACTTGATCCAGACCACTCATCTCTTCATTAGCTAGATCAAATGGTCAGATCTTCATCTATCTCCCTCACAAAGATGGACGGCTCAGATTAATGAAGGAGAAACCCTTCTCCTTTATCATTTCACGTGGATGCACAGTGATCTTTGGCTAGGGTTCGCGTTTTCCTCTCCCACACGCCCGACGCCCCGATTCTCTTCTCCCAATCAAAGATGACAAAGCTGACGGTGGCATTTTCGGCGGATCTGAAGTGATGGCGATCACAGGCCTGGCTGGAGAGGTTTCTCTGATGAGGTTCTCATCCACCTTGCACCCCCTTCGAGCTCTCCATGTCTGATGCGGTGAAGAAAGCAGTGGCACTCTGACGGGGCAATGAGTTCAGTTCTCCTCCGGCACTATTTCCTCTCCCTACACCAACCAGGGTTTCAGTTCTTTGGATCATTTCTTCCTCCCGAGCTCTTCCCCTTTTGAGCGAGTTGTTGACGGGCATGGTGGAGAAAGCAGTAGCTTCATAATAGGGCTTTGAGATTCGGTTCTTTATCAGCATTCCTCCACTAGGCATTTCCCCTCTACAGCGGCAACAGAGCTCGAGTTTCTACCAGGCACGGTGAAGAAAGCAATAGCTCCAAGTTCTGGTGGCTGTTCTCACCTTTGTTGGAGGAGTTCCGTAGCTATCTCTAAGCTCAGATTCATACTACCTTACTTTGGGCAAACGGTGAGGATTTCATAGTTAGGGAGACTAGATTTTAGCGGGAGTTATTGTTCATTCAGCAGATTCTTCTGGAGTGGCCAACTTCGATGGATATCGCGCTTCCACTGGCATCAATTGTAGTTCCAACCAGTAGCGTTGCCATCCACCGGATTTAGGGGATTTTCGAGTGATAGCGGTCTTCTTCCTTGGTGATTCTATTAGTGACAGATAGAACACTTCTCGTGTTTGATCGTGGAGAATTGGATTGGTTAATTAGGTTTTATTGTTGTTCATATTTAGTTGTAGCTTATTTTCGCGTTGGAAATTATGTTTACATTATGAAGCATGTTTAATTGTTTAGTGTTGCATTTTGTTAGAGTCCTTTATGCGTAGTTAGATTTTGTTAATTGTGTTTCATAGTTGTTTATTTTCATTATAGTTGTTTAGTTACAAGTCTTGCAATTCCATTTATGTTCATATACCATGCCTATTAACGTTGATGCTTATATCGTATAGTGACAATGTGGTGTAGGTTCAACGTTGATTGTTAGATAAGATTGTTGATTATTTTCATTCATGTTTGTTTGTTATACTTGTTTATGGTGTCATCCATAGTGTAGAGTGACACTGCGCTATGGATTCATCTTCATTGATTAGTTAGAATTTCATTTATTGCATTAGGTTTAAAAATCCCAAAATAAAACCCCCATTGTTCGATCTTGTCTGAAAATAAACGTCCTATCATTAGTTTCCTAGAGAGACAACCTAGTTCTCTACTATACTACTTAGTGTAGGTTAAGGGGGTGTGGTTAAGTATAAATGAATTAATTTGATGTGAGCGAGTGATAGTCGCTAAACCCTACACATCAGTTACTTCCTTATTTCTTTTCTCATCCGATCATAGTACTCACTAATAGCACATTAGGCTGAGTACTTGTCAACCCCGAGGTCTCTAGAAGGTTGATCAAGTGGACTACAGACCTTAGTGAGTATAATATACAATATCAATCCCGAGCGGCCATCAAGGCTCAAGCTTTGACGAATTTTCTAATAGAGGTTCAGCAAGAGGAGGCCTAAAAAATATATGTAGATAGATCTTCCACTCGGTAGGGTAGTGGGATAGGTATTCTTATGATATCTCCCCTAGAAGATAGAATACAATTATCCATTCAGCAGAATTACCGGGTCACCAACAATGAGGTTGAATATGAAGCATTAATAGATGACCTACAAGCTAAAAGACATGTGGGTGTTGTCCGGGTTTTAATTTATTCCGACTCCTAATTAGTTATGAAATAGTTATCGGGCAACTTCAAAATTAATAATGAGCAACTTAAGCTCTATATAGAAGCCTTCGAAAATCCTAGAACATAGTTCCAAGAGGTAGTTATCCAAAAGGTTCCCTGATCAAAAATCAAACGGTGGATAATCTAGCCAAGTAAGCCTCCGCCATCATTTCCTGGAATATAGACAGACCGGTAGAGCAGCCACTATTAGTATCTTGTATCAAAAGACAGGCCGACCTAGAGTTATAGAGTGACTGGAGAACACCAATTATATTATTTCTACAGCAGGGTAGTCTATCACTCGAGGGTGAGCAAGCACATATGATTAAGAAAAAAGTCAGTCGGTGTTGGAACCCCAAGGTGTTTTGATGTGATCAAACAAGCTAAGTTAGGTCCTGCGTTTGTTTAACCCTTGTGTCTAAGTGTGCAAGAGCTTAGGAACACAGGAAGTCGAGCGGAAGACGCGGCTAGCGAGAAGGACGGCACGGGAGAGAGCCGACGGGCTCGGTGCGTCCGAGGGACGAGGTGTCCACGGAAGAGTACGCGGCGCGCACAGAAGAGCGTACGCGGCGCTCGAGGGACGAGAAACCGGGAAGGAAGGCTGCTCGAGGAGAAGGCCGGAACATGGGTTCGGGTGAGCCCTATTCCGGAAGGCCTAGATCACCCAAGTTAGTGGAGCCGGAGCGAACAGACCCGGACCAAGACGAGCCGAACTGAGACGAGCTGAACCAGAGTCAATTCCGGGCGCCCGGGGGTTCATATTTGACCAGATCGAGTTGATCGCGATCTGACCGTTGGGGGATAAAATTTATCCCCCCAGGGCGCCCGGAACCCTTCCAGGCGCCCGGACCAAGACTATAAATATAGCCTTGGTCCAGAAGCTTAAACACAACGAACTACTTGTAATCCAGTGCTTTCATTTGTGTTATTTCTTTCTGTACTTTCAACGCTGTAAGAGGCTACTCCGCCCAGAGGAGAATCAATTAGTGAGCCTTCTTTGCCTTGGATTAGCAATCCTCTGATTGCAAACCAAGTAATTCCTCTGTGTCTATTTTCTGTTTTAATTAGTCTCTTCCTTTTTAATTACAAGTTCTTTTAAGTTAGTTGAATATCCGAGAAGGGTTTTTGGTTTCAATTTTGTAGGGCAATTCACCCCTCCCCTCTTGCCGGCCTCCAAAGGGACCAACAAGTGGTATCAGAGTCGAGTACGCTTCAGGAGGACTAACCGCCGATCGAAGCAACAAGATGGCCGGACCAAGCATCGTCCCACCAAAATTCGAGGGGAACTTCGCAGACTGGAAGCGTCGTATGGAGGTATTCCTAAAAACAAATTTTAAAATTTGGTTTATCATGAAATATGGTTTTGTAGCTCCAATAGATAAAGATGGAAAAGAAAAAGAAGAGAGCGATTGGACAAAGAAGGAGCAGAATGAGTCGGTAGCAAACAGCCGTGCGGAACATCACCTGCTGAGCGTATTACCGCCTCAAGAGGTCACCCGCATCGGAAACTATTTATCTGCTAAAGAACTTTGGGAGAAGTTCTTGGAACTCCACGAAGGCACGTCCGAAGCGAAGCTCGCTAGAAGGGACATCCTCCGCAACAAACTGATGAACATCCGTCTGGAGAAAGGTGAGAAAGTAGCTGGTCTACATGCGAAGGTAAAAGAACTAGTTACTTGTCTCGAAAACCTTGGTGAAATGGTAACAAACCGGGACACTATACGCTACGCGCTCAACGCGTTTCCAAGAACTCCGGAGTGGACATCAATCGTCGACGCCTACTACATCTCAAAAGACCTGGAGGTAAGTACTTTAGAAGAGTTGTTTTCTACTCTTGAATTGCATGAAACCAGGTGTGCAGGAACGTCAAAGGATACAACCCAGACTATGGCGCTGAACGCAACCCAGAAGGATGAACTCGAGTCAGACTCCGAAGACGATCAAGAAGCATACATGGTAAGAAATTTTAAAAAGTTTTTTAGATCTAATAAATTTAAAATGCAGAATAAAAAGAATCAAGGTAGAAGAAAGGTACGGTGCTACCAGTGTCAGAAGGAGGGACACCTAAGAGAAGACTGCCCAGAACTCAAGAAGGTCAAAATGAAGACACCCAAGAAACACAACCTAAAAGCAACTTGGGATGACACTTCTTCATCTGAATCAGAAGCTCAAGAATATGCGGGGATTGCACTGATGGAAAGCCACGAAGGACAAAGCACATCAGAACCCAGCATCGATGAAGGGGGAGCAACGTCAGATGGAAGTAGCGAAGCATGGGGAGATTCAAGCTTCAAGTCTGATATGGTAAGTGAGGTATGCCTCTTACCCCCTGATGAACTTTACTTTGGTATCAAAGCTATGACTAAATCCATGTATAAATTAGAAAATAAAAATGCCAAATTAGAAAATGAAATCTTAGAAACAAAGAGAATTTTGGCAAAATCATGTCTTATAGAGGATTTTGAAAAATTGAAAATTGAAAATGAAAAACTAAAAGAAGAAATAGAAAGATTGAAAAAATTAAATGGTCCAAATATTTCTACTTTTAGAAATTATAGAGGTTTAAATTGGTATTATAGATTTCATCAAAGTCAAATTAGAAATATATCAAAAATTTATATACCTAGGAAATACTTGGTTAATCCTGTAGGTAGGAACCTCTATTGGGTTCCAAAAACCTATTTAATTTAAAATTAAAATCAAACTTAGCATTTTCAGCAAGGAAATTAAACAACTAATTTCTTTATGAGGCTTTGTCTAAGGAAGTGGTTATTGCTCCAATAACCAAGAAGGCCCAGTGCCTCACCACGACCTGGAAGCCAAGTATTGAAATGAAGAGTTTAATTGACTAACTGAAAAAGCATTAATTTGAATTACTTAATGCTTTAAAAGAGTTATTCAATTTGTGTTTAAATTTTTTTTACTTAGAAATTTTTTATTATCTTAGAAATTTTTACTTAGAATTTTTTTTTTTTTTAGAATTTTTTTTGCCTTATAATTTTTCTTAAAATTGACTTAGAATTGTTTCTAATGAGTATTAACTTAGAATTTTTTTTATTATTTAGAAAATTTGTTTTGAATGTTGAGATAAGTTTCAAAACTTAAAATTTTTTTATGACTGTTTTATCTGAAAAATGTTTTACTTAAATATTTTTCTTTCGAAAGAAAAATTCTGAAGAGTGTCTTTAAATTGAATTTTACTTAGACATTATTTTACACTTAAAGTTTTTTATTTAATTTACCTTAGACTTATTTATAACCCCAATTTTTATGTGATCAAAGGGGGAGAAGTATGTTAAGTCTAGGGGGAGGTACTATAATTTTTCAATTGAATATTGGAATATAAATCGTTTTTATTGCATATGGTTACCCTAACTTAACTTGGGTTGCTCACATCAAAAAGGGGGAGATTGTTGGAACCCCAAGGTGTTTTGATGTGATCAAACAAGCTAAGTTAGGTCCTGCGTTTGTTTAACCCTTGTGTCTAAGTGTGCTTAGGAACACAGGGGGTCGAGCAGAGAAGGACGGCACGGGAGAGAGCCGACGGGCTCGGTGCGTCCGAGGGACGAGGTGTCCAGAATAGTACACCGGTGGACGAGAAGAGCGCCCGAGGGACGAAATCGGGAAGGAAGGTGCCGAGGAGAAGGCGGAACATGGGTTCGGGTGAGCCCTATGAAGGCCGAGATCACCCAAGCTAGTGGAGCCGAACGGACCAAGACGAGCTGAACCGAGAGAACCAGAGTCGAAAAGTCAACTTATGTTGACCTTAGGGCTCGGCGCCGGAACCATTCCGGCGCCAGGACGGCGCCGGAACCCTTCCGGGCGCCCGGAATCGACTTTTCAACAGGATCGAGTTTTGACTCGATCCAACCGTTGGGGGATAAAATTTATCCCCCAGGGTGCCCGGAACCCTTCCAGGCGTCCGGACCAAGACTATAAATATAGCCTTGGTCCAGAAGCTTAAACACAACGAACTACTTGTAATCCAGTGCTTTCATTTGTGTTATTTCTTTCTGTGCTTTCAACGCTGTAAGAGGCTACTCCGCCCAGAGGAGAATCAATTAGTGCGCCTTCTTTGCCTTGGATTAGCAATCCTCTGATTGCAAACCAAGTAATTCCTCTGTGTCTATTTTCTGTTTTAATTAGTCTCTGCCTTTTTAATTACAAGTTCTTTTAAGTTAGTTGAATATCCGAGAAGGGTTTTTGGTTTCAATTTTGTAGGGCAATTCACCCCTCCCCTCTTGCCGGCCTCCAAAGGGACCAACAGTAGGTTCATTCTGATTGGTGATCAGCTTTACAAGCGGGCTTTCTCATGTCCTTTGCTCAAGTGCATAGGGCCATAAGATATACAACATTTTACAGGAAGTTCATCAAGGTTCTTGTGGGACTCATGCGGGCAGTCAGCCCCTTGTTCGGAAGATATTGCTAGCTGGATATTTTTGACCCACTCTGCAAGTTGACACTACCCAACTTGTAAGAATCTATTTATCTTGTTAGAAACACCAGAACATTCCTCATCACCCTGTTAGTATCCAAGGCAGTTTTGATGTGATCAACCAAGTCAAGTTAGGTCCTGTTCGTTTTTAAGCTAGTGACTAAGTGTGCAGGAACTTAAGAGCACAGGAAGTTGAGTAAAAGATGCAGTTAGCAAGAAGGATGACATGGGAGAGAGCCGACAGGCTCGGTGCATCCAAGGGATGAGGTGCTACGGAAGAGTACGCAGGCGGACGAGAAGGAGCCACGCGGCGTTTCCGAGGGACGAGAAGTCGGAGTGGAAGAATGCTCGAAGGCTGAAAGTTGGGTTCGGGTAAGCCCTATTCCGGATGGCCAAGATTACCTAAGCGAGTGGAGCCGGAGCAAAAGACATAGACCAGAACAAGCGGAACCGGAGTGGAAGGCCAGGATGGAAAGCTAACAGGATGTTGACTTTCTGATTCTGGGTGCTCAGAGCAGAAAATTATCTGGAACGCAATGTGCCACGTTCCGTTGTGACAAGGATAAAAGTTTATCCTCTCTCTGGCACTTGGAACCCTTCCAAGTGCCCTGATCAGGGCTATAAATACAGCTCTAGTCCCAGAAGCTTAAATTGAACACTTATAAATGATTTCTTTTGTCTAGCTTCGTATTTTAAGTACTTCAATTGTTGTAAGAGACTTCTCCGCCTGAAGGAGTGTTTAGTGAGCTTTCAAATTCCTTGGATTAACAACTTCCCCGGTTATAATCAAGTAATTTTTTTGTGCCTCTTCTTTTAAATTTTTGTCTTTTAATTATTTTTATGCAAGTATTAATTTTGATAAAGCTCTAAAGATCGAGGAAGGTTTTTTTATTTTTTATTGCAGGGGTATTCACCTCCCTCTAGCCGGCTAGCAAGGGTCCTACACACCCCACGGAGATTTTGAAAACTTCTATAGTCTCTTGCCTATTTGATCAGTGGGGTATGAATATAGTAGAGCCTTTTCCCTTAGCACCTTCCCAGAAAAGATTTCTACTAGTAGCGGTGGATTATTTTTCTAAATAGGTAGAAGCCGAACCATTAGCCAGGATAACTGAATAGATGGTTATTAAATTTTTATGGCAGCATATTATTTGCAGGTTCAGAATTCCACACAAATTAGTCTCAGATAATGGAAGGCAATTCCAAGACAGAAGAATTAGA
Organism: Zingiber officinale; assembly: GCF_018446385.1. Taxonomy (NCBI): domain Eukaryota; kingdom Viridiplantae; phylum Streptophyta; class Magnoliopsida; order Zingiberales; family Zingiberaceae; genus Zingiber; species Zingiber officinale. The sequence goes on from NC_055995.1 coordinate 70,697,803, forward strand.
GAATGGTGTTTAAGTCACGGTATCACACATACCTTTACATCTGTGGCATACCCTCAAAGTAACGACCAGACAGAAGTAACCAACAGGGAGATCGTCCAAATTCTTATGACCAAATTAGACCATGTCGGAGGAAGTTGGGTCGATGAGCTCCCAAGTGTGTTGTGGGCATATCGTATAACTCCTCGGGAAGCGACAGGTATAACTCCTTTTTATCTAGTTTATGGGGGTGAAGTCATTGTCTCGGTCGAGATTAGCGTGGAATCTAATTAGAGGCAACTATATGATGAGGACAATGGCGGTCGGTGCTTAATGAAGCTCGACCTGATAAAAGAAGTCAGAGACAAAACAAGGGCTCGGTTAACGGTGTATCGACAAAGAATGAGACAAAATTACAATAGAAGAGTTATCCCTTGATTTTTTTTTAGGTCGACGATCTGGTCTGAAAGTGGGTCAAACTAGTTGGGGATGTGAACAAGATAGAGCCACAATGGGGAGGAATGTTCAAGGTGGTGCAAAAGCTTGCCTCTGGCTCCTATTATCTTGAAGATATAGAAGGTAAAGTATTAGATAGATCCTAGAGTGCAAATCATTTACAACTCTATTGGGTTTGACAACTACGCATGTAATTTACTCATATATTATGTAAAATTTCTTATTCATAATGAGAATGCATGCAAATTTATCTGGAGATTCATATAAATTGTAAATTATAGCCTCCGACTAAAGATTGGGTGAATTCTAAATTCCTGAACCGTTCGGTCGGGTTATAAGCGAGCATGCTCTTACAGCTCAGATAAATCCAGAGTAACTTAATGACCGAATAAATTTCAAACTCCTGAACTATTCGGTCGGATTATAAGCGAGCATGCTCTCACAGCTTAGATAAATCCAGAGCGACTTAATCACTGAATGAATTTCAGATTTCTGAACCGTTCAGTCGAGTTATAAACGAGCATGCTCTCACGGTTCAAATAAATCCAGAGAAGCTTAATGGCCGAATGAATTCCAAACTCCCGAACCATTCAGTCGGGTTATAAGTGAGTATTCTCTTGTGACTCAAATAAATCCAGAGAGGCTTAATGACCGAAAGAATTTTAGACTCTCGAATCATTCAGTAGGGTTATAAGGGAGCATGATCTCATGGCTCAGATAAATCTATAGCGGCTTAATGACCGAACGAATTCCAGACTCTTGAACCGTTCGGTCGGGTTATAAGCGAGCATGCTCTAACGACTCAGATAAATCCAGAGTAGCTTAATGACCGAATGAATTTCATACTCCTAAACCATTTGGTCAAACTATAAGTGAGCATGCTCTTGCAGTTTAGGTAAATCTATAGCGGCTTAAAGACCAAAATGTCAGGAACCCCCGAACCGTTCGGTCTGGTTATAAGTTAAAAGAAAGCATATATTATGAAGGAATTCTCTTTATTCGACCTGATTATGTCGCTCAGTGCTAAATCAGGGCTAAGCTTATTATTCAATCTGACAATTAATTATAGTTTTGAAGATATGCATGAGAGGCAGGTGGTTTTGAAGATATGCATGAGAAGTAGGTGTCATCTAACCTTACTCAATGCCTATTTTGTCACATCTTAAAAGTACATTTCAGCATACTCTAGAGGATAGTTTCAATTCTTTATAAGGATTGTACACAATTATAAATTAGGGTACATAACGAAAAATTATTAATCGAATCTGCTCAAGAGGTCCCCTGGAAACTCGTTGAGAAGTCAATATTAGTTAATAGCTTGTGGGGGGGGGGGGGGTTTTGTCGGTAGGTAGCCATCTTCCTGTAATTGTTAGATTACCCCTTCGGTAGAATGGTTTAGTATTCCTACAAGCCGTTGTGCTAGTTCTCTCTTAAAATCAATAGAATCTAAATAAGCCCTCCTCCCAACCTCAAGACGCTCATTCTCTTCATCTTTATAAAGTGATAGCTCGATTCGAGCAACGTTTGCTTCAGCCTTTGTAGCGTCCAACTCGGCCTACATAGATTGTAGCTGGGTTTCTCGTGTATTCAGCTCCACTTGTTGCTTCCACTTGTTTCTTCAATAACAAGAAGTTCTTTATGGATAATTCCTGGGTTAGTTCAAGGGACCTAGATGCATGTGAAAGCTTTAGTTCTTCTAGCAGGGTATCTTTATGATCTAGGTCAGAAATGGGTTATCTTTCATTGCTCTTTCTATCCGAAGCTTGGACTCACTGCCTTGTAGTAAGAGTTCTAATATATGTTTGTCCATCTGTTGAGATTTCACTAATTATTGATATTCTTGCAAAATCTTTTCCATACTAGAGATGAGTTCAGTTTGCTCCTCTATTTTTCCTTGCAAGTTGGTCATTTCATTGCTAGGAGCGGTAGAAGTAGCCTTTAATTCTTCCACACAATCCTTCAAAATTTTGTTGGCCCACTCCAAGTCCACAACCAATTGGCCCAAATGTAGTTTAGAAGCATAGAACTAAATGAACAATGACAAAGTTATAGTTTGAAAAAGTAATTTAAGAAAACTTAGTCATGCACTCACCGCAGTGGCATTCCGGTTGTGTTCATCAGCATACTCTGAAATTGTGGTTCCTTGTATTTGTGCATGTTCTTGCACCCATGACTCGGCCAGTGAACCCTTCAACTTAAGTGTCCCAAAAGGTGGAGAAGAAGTGGTACCTAACCCCTATTATGAGGGCACCCCATAGGACTGCTTGAAAAGGTATGAAGAACTATTTGAAGGAGTAGGCTTCGAAGGAAGAGCGAGAGGGAGCTCAGGCAATTGCAAAAGAATAGAGGCTAGTTGAATGGGTAAAGATTCTGATGTTTGCCTAACCGACTCGGAACTTTGCTCGAGTATTGATCGATCAGATGTAGGATCAGCCGATCTGGTACCAGGAGTTGGTTTGGCGCGAGGGATAGTTGAAGAAATGCTCAAGGCCTGTTACGGAATTGGTTGAATAGGTATATGGGTCGGTGTTGTCTTGATGGGCCTAGTGCCATGCCCCAGAGGAGTCCTTGCCTGACAAACGGACAACATCTCCCCTATAACAATGACAAATAGAATATGAATATAATGCCACAAGGCTACTCATAAACTATAATCAACAGCCCACATAGCTGGAACATACACAACCACACAGTCACATACACAACCCACTCGGTTGGAATAAAATGATCACAACCATATAGTTGTATAATAAACAGCTCATACGGCTGTACTAAAAATACAGCAGAAAATGAAAGAAAAATCCATAAACTAAAAATAAAAGACTGCTAGTCAGCTAGGCTTTACGCAACCACAACAAAACAAATACAAGACACTACACAGCAAAACTCTAAAAACAAATCAAGCTATACAATGCCAAGTCCACAAAACAAGATGCAAGTAAAATAGGAAACAAAACTAGAAACTATCCTCGGATGTAACGTGGGTCCAGTAGACAGGATACTCCAAGCGACTCCACAATCATCTACCTGCTACATGAGGAAAAAGATAATATAAAAATACGGTGGTGAGTGCAGATCACTCAGCGGGTAATAGACAAGATAATGCATGGTCTATATAAAATATGGAGATCAAAGTATACAGTCTCAGTAGGGAAATAAGAACATGATCATATTGATATAATCAATACATCTAAACATAACTGACATAATGAATGCACATACCCAATCTGAAATTGACACAACTGATATAGTAATCAGTAAACTCACTAGTAGTCAGCAACAAATCTGCTCATAACACCTAAGCAATATAATCAACAGCATATACATGTATGATATATGAATATGTATGGAACATGACAACCATATGCAACAACGATATCTCAAGCAAATGCAATAATCACAAGCAAATGCAGATATACCTCCAAGAGATGCACCGTGCATCATATGCAAAAATGTATGATGGTCACTCCCGCCACCTCTCAAGACACCATGACCCCTGTATGGCCGAGAGACTTGGGTCCGTGATAACTATACTACCCTCCAATCACTATAGATTGGTCGAGGCAGACGGTTCGCTATGTAGTTATCTAACTACATAGCATCAGGGTCCCTGACTGCTCACAACGTCGAATATCACTCCCCGCTGAGTGGTCGGGTGGCATAACAGGACCAGCGGCAACTGCGCCAGCTACCACTACCAATGAGTGGTCGAGTGTGCAACGCTAAGAATGACTGACAACTCTCTCAACCATAAGGGAGACTTTGGTTGTCAGCATGCATTGTAATGATGAGCATGATGTAATAATCATGATACAAACTCAGTCATCATCAATGTAACACCTTAATCCATCATAAACTCCAGTACAATGATCTATTTAACAACTATATATATAGGTATGGGTAGATCCAATTGGTATCTACTAAACAGCAAATACAATAAGTAGCAATACCAAACATATACAAATCACACACGTACGTACTCTACAACATAGGTATAATCAACATGATACCTCCAATATCACACCAGACATGTAATCACTAACATAGGTATTATCGACATAATATCCCCAATAGTCATACACATGTACACGCAACATAAATACAATCAACATGGTTCCTCCAATAGTAGACACCGGATATATGTAAACATACAACATGCAAATAGACAGTCAACAAGATGACTCATATAATTCATACCCAACAAGATACACATAAATAACATGTTAATATAGTCAACAAAATATCTCCTACCGTACATACTCTACATGTATAAACACAATAGAGTATAGATATCCAAAAGCCAAGATTGTATGTGAAATAACCAGATCATCTCTAAAGTCAAGCAGATAAGCCTTAAGCAAGATAACAAAACGAAAAGATTTAAGGTAAAACAACCTAATTCATCAAATAAATCAATCATGCACTAAGTTCAATGAACTAAAAGGCCAAAAAAGAAATATCCATCTTTAATATGTTGATCATGCCAATACAACTCTCACGTTGAGATGCCCATCTCGAGTCAAAGTCCTACAAATCATATGATGTACAGTTTAGCTAATCAATCACATGTAAATTAAATAGCTAAATTAAATCCCTGAACTTATTTAGGATAACTGCAATCGAATACGATCATTGATTAACCACATAACTAGAGTTAAGTTGGATTAATCCTAATTAATCCATCATTCTCCTTAGATTATGTTTAATCTTTCAAACTAATCCCCTTGTGAGTTAATCAATTTAATCATGGCAATCTTCTAGTTATCAATGCACCCTTAATTCATTCACAGTATCAATTGGATAATAACTCCATCCCTAACTATTGACAATAGCAATCTAATAATCCTAATATCAATCATGTATCCACTACATCAATCAATCACTAAATAACCATAATGAATCAACTCCAAAACTTACCCAAACTCAAGTGGGTTGTTGGTAGCTCATGATCAAAGGAATCCATGACTAGAAATAGGTAGCCCAATTTGTGGATTGTCCTCAACAGGGATGGATGGAGCTACAAAGGGTCGGTCAACTAATTAAGCTCAATATCCCAATACAGAACATGAAATCAAATCCTACTGATCCAATACATTGCAAGACTCACCCTAAATCCAGATTCACAGCTTCCTTTCCAACGAAATCAACTTGCTACCATGATGTTGATCCAGAACAGAGGAGGGTGGTGATCAGTGATGGTCAGCTATGTTGGAAGCTAGGGCACGGTGATAGTGGCACTCTGTTCTCCAACGAAGCCACCCGTACCTGATCTTCCTAAATTGGAAATGGAAGAGGGGCATGGACGGTGCACCAACGATGGCATTCCTGCGCTAGTTGCTTTTTTGGTGAGGGTAAGTTGTGAGAGGGAGAGGGCAACGACTAAGGAAGATCAATGCATAGGGAAACCTATGACTCCCCCATGATTGGTTGCGTTGCTAATTTGACGTCAAGCGAAGGCGACATCAGCTTGGGGAGGAGGAAGAAGACGACTCAGGAGAAAGGAATCCTGCGACAAGGGGAGAGTGTCGATAGCTCTCACACGGCCAGCAAAGTTGTAGTCTTGACCTCACGCGAAGGAAGATGACCGACATCAACGATCGGGCTGTGGAATCGGAGGAGATGCATGAGGTCAGCAATGGATCGGGAGGGAGAGAGGGAAAATGGGGAGAATAGGGGTTTTAAGGGAAAATGAACTTAGGTTTTAATATATATAGTTAGGTTAAATAATTTCAACCATGAATTAATCAAATCAATCAACTCCCATTTTAATTGGGTATTCCAACAGGCCTCCTCTGAGCCTAATCAATCTATTCCCTTAAACGTGTCATATAGACTCCGTTTAAATCTTAATTTTTTTAAAAAAATTCTCAAAAAAATATAATAAGGTTATTTCTCCTATAACCCTTATTATTTAAATTCCTATATCTTAGACTTGGTATCTAGGACGATCGCACGAGACATAGGTATAAGAAGGTCATGCCTCATCATAGCAATTGTAAAATGAGAGCGACTATGTTTTTGAGATCCAACCTCTTTACCTCAAGTAAAAGAGATCTTGGCCAAAGCCAAACGATCCCGTTTAGCGATGGGTTATTTAGGTACATCCAGACATGCAGCCTCTGCTTGGGGCCTTTTGCATTTAATGACAAGAGGAGTTTTCGACTCTCAAGAGTTAGAAGAAGAACTATGAGAAGGATCTGCTGGAGGAAGTAAACCAATAGAGACAGAGGCATGTCCAAGTTAACGCTCCTTCAGTAAATTCTCGCATATTCAGTTTAAAGTCTCTTCTGATGGCTGATTATTTTTGAAAAGGAAGGTCGGGGTAATGGCTTCCGATACAAAAATAAATGAGTAATCAAGATTAAAAACTTTTATAACAAATGGTTAAGAAATAACAAATAATTAAGGGAAAGACAAAGATTTTTTCTTACCAAAAGTGGCACTTAGGTCAAGGCCCACTGGAGTGAGCCCAAAAACATATAATAAACCTTTTATAGTCAACTTTGACAACCTAAACTTCAAACCTTTCAGTTGATCTAGAGCTCGGTGAAGGGTTGGGTCTATGTGAAGATTACCTAAGTCAGGGATAGGAGGAAGGTTTGGTTGCCAAGTTGTAGGACAGGACAGAAAGTTTGGAAGGTGGATGGAAAAAATATTTATCTCTCCATTCTTCCTGGACTAGAATTCTATTGAATAAAATCACCTTAGGGTGAGCTTGAAAGCGAAATAAACTAGCCTCTACTTGTCGGGGGAAGAAATAGTGGTGGAACAAGCGAGGAGAAAGAGGAACATCGAACAAGAGAAAAATAATAAGAGCACCACTTAAGATGTGAAGAGATTGAGGAATAAGTTGATGGAGAGGAATACCAAAGTATTGGTTAAAGTAAATGAAGAAGCGATGTAGGGCCAGCTATAACTTATTCTCTAAAAACAGCAATACTCTCCGGTGGAGGTAGATGAGGGAGGTCTTGGCTAGTAGGAATTACCATGTAAGATGGAAGTCCCATAGTTGAGGGTGAGATTATAGCCATCATCTAGTAAAGTTGGAGGAACATTGAGTGTACCATACGTGAGCTTCAGCCTTGGTGAATGAGAAGATGAGGAGAGTGAAAAGTATAGATATACAGAAGAAGAAGAAGGAGAGGGCAAAGCCTTAGGGTTTTTTCTCTTTTCACAAAGTTTTTATATAGATTCTTCGAGAATGCTTTTTGAGTTAGATCCTCAAATTGTAATAGTGAAAAGGCGGAGTCACCTTTGAACTGTTGGATGATTAGATAAGGTAGTGAGTAGATGAAAAATTATATATCTAGGATAAAGTGCGCACACATGTCACCAATAAAAAACTTGCAGCGGTAGCTAAATTAGCAGGCAGCCAACTCTGCCATTTCCATGAAAAAGAAATTGGATTTCCAGCCTTTGTTAAAAAATGACATGTCCTCAAAGAAGATTGCCTTTGGTCGGAACGGGAAGAGAAAGGCCCTAGGTTCTAATTTCTTGGGATAGGAAAAGAGAAAAAGATTATGAGTAGGAGGGATGTCAAATAGGTGGAACAATATGAACATTTCACACATGTATCAAAAAGCATTGGGAACAAACTATTGCAAGGGGATTTGAAAGTATTGACTTATTTTTGATAAAAAATGATGGACAGGAAAGCGTAAACATGCCGCTAATTTGTCAAAAGAGAAGGTGATGTGATTAGGTGGGGAAGGTGAGGTCGATCGTCGGAGAAAGGCAGGATGATGGTATACCTTTTAGGGATTTCATACTAGAACGGATATAAGACTCATTAGAATCGTCAAAGGTGGAACATGTACAGGTAGGTATATTAGGGAGTGAATGATTCCTGAGCCATAACAAAGCGTAAATTTAAAATAAGGGGAACAACTTACTGAGTTGTTTAAGGGTAGAAAAAGGAGAATTCTAGAGAGTAAGGGTCACCAGAGAAGAAAAGCGAGGAAGATGAAAGGCAAAATGAGCATACACCGCTTAGGGTTTTATAAAGTGAAATTTAATTATCACCGTTAGATTAAAACGACATGTGTTGGAAGGGTCATTGATTTGCAAGGAAATATGTGCTATTGAGCTGTACAAAAAGACATGCATCATAAGTCATTTTGAAAAACAAAAAGGAGAGCCACGTGACCTCATCTCATAAGCAGACATTTATGATGGAGGTGACAACCATATTATTCCTCTGACCATAAACCTCTCCACGCATCCTTAGTAATCTCATCTGAGAAAAATTGGTTGTGAGCGGATGGTTTTTGAAAAATTGGCCAAGGCTCCAAGGTACAAAAGGAAGGAAGCGCCAAAAGATGGAGTAGACAAAATTAAGACTTAAGTCCAGTCAGTTGGCTACACCTCCTTCGACTAGACTTGTAGGGCGGCTAGTGATATGAGTGATGATAGATGGATTCAGAAGGTGACATGGCGATCAAAGTCAAGATGACTTGGCAGTTCTACTCCAAAAGGAGTAATATCCCCTCGTTTGGCCTGGATCAGTTCCCTAGTGTTAAAATCCTTGGGTTAACCAGACCGGGTTTTAAACCAGCCAGGGGAAGATGGGCAGTCGTTAAGCCAAACAAACTAGGGAGTATAATGCCTCAAGGGTGGCTGGATCTTAGGGAGGTCTCTCATAGCGACTAGAATGACTGACTCATTTTATGGTGCACTTCTGAAATTAGATTCAGAAATAAATTTAGACTGAAACTATGAATCAGTCGACTGCTATAGATACCAATCGATTGATAACACTATTTCTTTACCACAGAGACATTCTGTGAGTTTTATTCAATGAAAGTCGTCAACTAATATATATATCAATAGACTAGTAAGCAGGGTTTTATAAATGTCACGCGCAGCAAGTGACCAATAGAAACCTAGTTTCGGTCATTGCTCACCATTCTCAACCCACTCACGCCTCTCCTAAACCCCGTCAAGCCACCTAAGACTCCTCCAAAATCTTCATATCACCTCCCTAACTTCTTCCCACTTCTGTTCCTCATGGGAAGACTCAAGTTCCAAGGCTAGGGTCTAGGTTTTGCTTTGAGATCACTTCATATCTTCATCACATTTTAAATCCAAGCCAACATGGAGCATAGGTAATGAGTTTCTGAACTCAAAACTCCCATTTTTATTTGATTAGCGGCTAACCCTAACTCTTGTGTATGGCTGCCATGATCATCACCATTGATTGGGTCAAAATTGGATACATTGTCTTGCATTTTCATGGTTTAGGATTAGGTAAAAATGTAGGACTAGAGAGGGAACCTCCCAGCTGCCCACTCAAGTGCCTACGACGGTCCAATTTCCTTTCGAGGAAGTATGGTGATGATTTGAGAGTACCAACTTTTCGATGATAAATTATCGATATCTCAATAGATCATATTTTGCCAAGATAGCCCCCGACATAATAGACATAATCATGCATTTTGGGTTAGATAAGTTAGCTTATTTCATGTATACGGTTAATATAGACCTTTGTAAAGAGTTCTATAATAACCTACATATCACTTGTAGTGATAATCGAGCGTTTGAGACTCGTATTGGAGGGATAGACATTGAGCTCACTCCTAGCATTCTAGGGTCATTCTTAGGATGTAGGGATAGCACGCTCACATGCTTTCCTAATGTTGTTAAGCCTTTTACTGAGTTATTTTCCCATCTGTCTATAGATATGATACATTAGCATTATTTTAATGCTCCTAGGGCTCCTCTTAAGTGCATCTTTGAAGCCACCCATATGTCAGCCCTTAGTAACATCTTCTATAAAGTTGTTATTACATGTATCTTACCCATTTCACTAGAGGGCAAGCCAAGATAAGGCTACCTCATCTAGACATGATATATGCCCTAGAGAAGAGGGTAGACATTAACATAGCTCTATAGGTTTGAGTCCATCATGCATTTTTCTAGCCCTATACAGGGGAAGTTCTACGTGCCATTTTACCATGACCTCATTTTTTGCATCTAGAGGTATAGATGTCACTAAAGGTCAACATCATCAGTTGTCCAAGGATTTGATCAAATTGGGGCCCGACAACTATCTCTAGTAGGGATTGAGCAATGTCAGGGTGTGATGGTCTGGAGTCACAGGCATGAACCGACTACGATAGACTCTGACAATGAGGTGGAGGATGTTCCTACTCCAGAGTCATCATGTATGACATTGGGGGATTGGATGATTCATTTGGAGGAGACAGATCATTGAAAAATTCAGAGGATCTATCAGAACATGGGTGCCTCTCAACAGCGTTAGTTACAGTTGTATGAGATGATGCGATGCTGAAATCTAGTGTACTAGGGACCTCCCACCCCCCACCCCCCTCTCTTCCATCTAGTAATGATGCCTAGGCATATTGCTTGCTTATAGTTGGTGTTGAGTGTGATTTTTTACTTAGACATGTTATGTCTCCATATATTCATCTCAAACACCATAAAATACTCCTGTAGTAACTTTAATATTTTAGTATGTTGTATGTGTTAGTGTGTGGCTTTTCATATATATGACTATTTGGTAGTGTGTGAATTTTCTGGTTTATGTCTATTTATTAGAATGAGCAGTTTTATGTCTGTATCTATGTGTGTTTATTTTATGAACTCAGTTGTGTATGCATTTCTGACGTATAACTCAGAATGCTACTCGAAATGAAACTAGGTACTAATCGACTCAGATACTAAGCAGTTGACTGCTCCACAGCTTTCAGCACAACAATCAACTTTCTCTTGAATATTTTCAATTTCAAAACTCTCTGATTTGAGTATGCATTATTATAGTTGATTACCTTATCATATTCAATCTTAGAGAGTATGTTGGATTGAGGAGGAGCTTAGGCCATTACAATCTTAGAGAGTATGTTGGATTGAGGGGGAGCTTAGGCTATTACGTCTCCCAAAATTTTACAAGGTTGAGCTAACTTGTGATAGTTAGGCTTGCCTTGAGGGGGAGTTTAGGTTATCCCCTACCCTTGACATTTTATTGTTGTTCAAAATTACGGGTGCTACTTTGGTCCTTAAGTACACCTCATCTCTCTTCTTGGTGTATATCAAAGGGGGAGAAATGGATAGGTTAAGTTAGAACCTTCACTTTAAAAATTGAGCTTTATAGTCATGGTTCTCATAAATATTCATATGACTATGCTTATGCTTTACGATTATTGTATATTTAAAGATCTAACTTAAACAATTGGTCAAACACCAAAAAGGGAGAGATTGTTGGTGCAATCTTGCTCCAAGTATCATTTACTTTTAATGTTTAGTTAAATAAGTTTAAGTTAGGCAATATTGGTGATCTAACATGAATATTGAGTGACAGATACAAAGAAAAGTCTAGGTATGAGGACTTGACAAGGAAAGTCCAAGCTTGTAGTCTTGGCGGATGAAGTCCAGGAGGTGTAGCCTCTTGGCGAAGAAAGACTTAGCATGACGAAGCCAAATGAAGCACTTGAAGGTAAACGCAAGGATGGGGAGTTATGGGCTTGGAAACATCCTAAGGGTGCGAGGCAGATGGAAGTTGTTTCAAGGTGTAGTCTAGGCTAAGAGTAAGCTTCAAGTATGAAAGGATCATACTTGAATTGCTTAAACCTCAATTTTGAGGTGTATTAGTGAACTGATGTTTGTATAAGTTGACTAATGCTTAATCCAAAAACTCACAAAGAGTTGTTGCAGCCTACTAGTCGACTGATGGTCAATACCAGTCAATTGATATGTAACCGTTAAGGCTTTGATGGCAAAAAATCCTGCAAATCCCTGAGTGTCATTGAAGCTCATTAGTTGACTGATGTCTATGGTAAAAAAAAATTTGAATCTTGGAGAGAAAAATATTTGTTCATGCTAAAACATCCTTAAGCTCTCCAAATGATCTCCAAGCTTCCATACTCTCAATCTCTTCCTCCTAAACTTATTCTTTCATCTTATAAGAGGAAGAGAACATCTTGTAAAGGTTTCTCTACCTTTGTGTTTAATTTGAGAAGGAGAAGATCATAGTAGAAGCTTGATCGTGTGTGTGTGAATCCTTGGATTAGTCACCTCAAGGAGGTGGGGACCAAGTAAATCAAGGAGTTAGTATTGCATTCTTGTTATTTTATTCTAGTATATTGTTTTTGCTTCCGCTAACAAGTTGTAGGTAAAAATCAAAGAGAAGCTATTCACCTCGCTCTAGCCGAACACAAAGGTCCTAACACTTCTGACTTAGGGCATTTGCCACGACATTAGCTTTTTATGGGTGGTAGCTAATACCACAATCGTAATCTTTTACAAGCTCTAGCCAACACCTCTACATCATATTCAACTCTTTCTATGTGAAAAAGTATTTGAAACTCTTGTGGTCAGTGAATATCTTGCATTTCTCACTGTACAAGTAGTGTCTCCAAATTTTTGAAGTGAAAACCGCTGGCGCTAACTCCAGGTCATGAGTTAGGTAGTTCTTCTCATGTGACTTCAACTATCTAGATGCATAGGTAATAACTCTCTCATGCTGCATCAGAACTGCATTCAAACAGAGCTTAGAACCGTCAGTTAAATAGCATAAAGTCTCCTTACCCTAATGACATATCTAACACCAGTGATGTTGTAAGTGCTTGCTTAAGTCATCAAAGCTCCTCTAACAGTCTGCTCCCCACTTGTACTTAGCATTCTTTTTTGTCAACGTCATTAGTGGTACCGCAATGCTCAAAAATCCTTTGACAAATTTTTGGTAATAGCCAACTAAGTCTAAAAAATTATGAACCTTGGATGCATTTCTAAGCACTGTTCATTCTTTCACGATCTTCACCTTTGATGATTCAACTTTTACCCCTTCCTTCAAAATGATGTGACCCATAAATGCTACCTTCTCTAGCCAAAACTCACATTTACTAAACTTTATGAATAATTTCTGGTCTCATAAAATTTACAGGGCTATCCTCAAATGTTGTCTATGCTCCTCCCTGTCACTGGAATAGATCAGTATGTTATCTATGAAGACAATGACAAACTTGTCGAGATATGGCCAAAATACGCGGTTCATAAGATCCATGAATACCGCTGGAGCATTTGTCAATCCGAATGGCATCACTGGCATCACTCAAAACTCATAATGCTCATATTGAGTTGTGAAGATGATCTTATGCACATCTGCCTCTTTTACCTCAGCTGATGGTACCCTTATCAAAGATCTATTTTTGAGAATACGACGACTCCTTGCAATTGATCAAATAGGTCTTCGATCCTCGGTAGTGTGTACTTATTTTTCACTGTGACCCTATTCAACTCCTGATAATCAATACAAAACCTCAAACTACCATCCTTCTTCTTGATGAACATGACTGGCGCACCCTACGAGGAGAAACTAGGGTGAATAAAGTCCTTCTGTATCAACTCTTGGATATGTTCCTTCAACTCCTTCATCTTCGTTGGTGCTAAGTGATACAGTGCCTTAGAAATTGGCACTGTACCTAGCATAAGGTCAATCAAAAACTCCATCTCTCTGGGGGAATACCGACAATGTCATCGGGAAAAACATTAGGAAACTCTCTAATGACCTCGACCTATTCCAAGGATGGACTATCTGCAGTAGGTTCAAAACCAAAGTAGCTAAAAAATCTTGCAGCCCTTAAGAATGAGTTTACTTACTTGTATACAGGATATCGATCTAGGCAAACTCAAACATCTTGATGCCTTGAATATAAATTTCTCTCTTCCTTTCGACCGGATCAATACTGACCTTTGTCGATAATCAATCAATATCTCATTCTCTGACAACCAATCCATTCCGAGTATAACATCAAACTATGGCATGGGTAATATGATAAGATTGGCATAGATTGTATGACCATGTAGATCAAGCTCGAGTTCTCTGGCCATACTAATAGACATGAGTTCTTCTCTTGATGGGACTGTCATCGTATAACCTACAGCAAGTATAACTGTTTGGATGCCTCTACGCTTCACAAGGGCCTCTGATATGAATGAATGAGTGGCCCATGAATCTAATAACTCCCTAGTGGGTACCCCCTCTATAAAGATTCTCCTTGTTCACAGGACATTCAACCACAACACAAAAGTTTTCCTCATGATTGTGAAGTATAAATTTTTTTTCTAAGGAGTAAATATACCTATAATGAGCATCATGTCTAGATCCACCTCTTCAGCATGCGTTACATACAATCGTCTTGGAGTGAGATGCTTCAATTATGGGCAATCTATAGACATGTATCTAGCAACTCTGCATTTGAAGCATTTGTTTGATCCCCACATACATTTACCATAATGTCCATGCTTGCACTCCTTGTATAAGGGCTTTTCATCAGTGTTAAGGGCAACTAGCTTGTGAGGTTGCTGCCCCTGAGGTTCTTGTGGACATTTGAACGATTTCTTCCCTTGCTGTTGTGCTCTGGTGGTGGCCTCTTCCTCCTCATCTCAAAATTAATATCTTTTAGAGTCTGCTTTGCTCGGAAGGCCCTAGCAATCACAATAGAGTACTCAAAAGGGTTCACCATCATGATGTCATGGTTGATGGTCGATCGTAGCCCATTCATAAAGTGTCTCAGTTTTTCTGATGCATCATTTGTGATTAGGGGTACAAAGTGACAACCTTGATCAAACTTCCTCAAATACTCCACTACTGATAAGTCTCCCTGCCTCAAGCTCATAAACTCCCGCTTCAATCGAGAGTGTATGTCTACATTGAAGTACTTGGCATAGAATACCTCTTTAAACCTATTCCAAAACAGAGTCCTCATGTCCACGGATAGCTCCGCTCCCTCCCACCATAATAACACATCAACCTTTAGTAAATAAGTAGCGCACCTCATCTTATCAACATCCCTAAGGGCCATAAATTTGAATATCACCTCTATAGATCGTATCCATTCCTCTGCAACTAATGAATTAGTCGTTCCTATAAAATCCCTTGGATTTATCTTCCTGAAGTGCTCATACACCATCTCGGGCCTCGCTCCATGCATGCTGCTCCATCAATTGGGCCATCCCCTGAAGCACTCGAACCTCAATATCAGACGGCGATGGTGGCGGTGGAAGAGGCGCCTCCTCTTGCTTCTCTTCCTAATGCCCCCTTTTCCTTCATATGTACCATCTAGGATGCATCGTGATACATAGTTCAAAGCAACACATAAACCACATGTACGCCAAAACAAAATAGTAGGCATATCCATTAAATTCCAAACTTCCTTAGGGTGCACATGTAGACATAAAAGAAATTAACTAAATTTTAACACTTACAAACTTGGAGGCTTGATTTCTTAAGCTTCTTGTATCCGGCAGTAGACACCACCCTTAATCAGGACCTTACTTTGATACCAACCGAAACACCCTAACACTCTATACTATAAAGAAATAAATAAAATAAATCTGAAATTTCATAACTTTATAGCTCAAACTCCAAAGTCATGCATAACTAATAAGTTCATCAGGAAATCAAGTACAAACCCATCTAATGATTATAGTAGTAAAAGAATATCCAAACATTAAGAGGTGCAACTGACCCCTAAAGCAATACCATCCAACTACATCAAAATAATAAAAAACATAAAATTATTAAATAACTCAACATCCTAAAATATAGTATGATATCAACTGAAAAAGAGGTCCATCGGGTGTGCGCTACTTGGTACAAAATAACTCATCCATCAACTCTCTGTCCCCTCATTATGCATATGGATCTAGTGAGTCTAAAGATTCAGCAAGTTTAATATTGATTGTAAGTACCCCAGGTTAATTTTGATGTGGTCAACCAAGTCAAGTTAGGTCTTGTTGTATTTGATCCTTGTGTCTAAGTGTACAGAAATTTAGGAACACAAGAAGTCGAGCGAAAGATACGGCGGATGAGAAGGATGGCACAGGAAAAGAGTCAATGGGTTCAGTACATTCGAGGAACGAGAAGCTGCAAAAGAGTACACTGATGGATGAGAAGGACGCATGTGGCATATCTGAGGGACGAGAAACTAGGGAGGAAGCCTGCTCAAGGAAAAAGTCGAAATTGGGTTTGAGTGAGCTCAACTCCGTGTTAGTGCAATATTCCTGGGTCAAGGTTGACCAAGTTGACTAAGCTTGAGTTGACTCAAGCTTAGTCTTGATGTGTGAGTTTTGATGTTTGACAATATATGGAGATTGCAGGTATAATCGTTCGATTAGGGAGATTATTGGTGTAATTCCCCCTGGTCAAGGTTTGACTAGTTTGATATGAGGAAGAGTCTAGTAGGTCAAGGCTAACTAGATACTTGACTAGGAAAGCCCTAACTGGATGTTAGGCAAAGGTAAAAGTCTCGGTGAGTGAAGCTGGATAGTGGAAAAATCTTGGTGAGTGAAGCCAGGTGAAAATCCTAGTGAGTAAAGCTAGGTGAAAGTCCTAGTGAGTGATGCTAGGTAGGTAAAAGTCCCAGTGAGTGATGCTAAGCAGTGGAAAAATCCTGGTGAGTGAAGTCAAGTGAAAATCCTAGTGAGTGAAACTAGGTGAAAGTCCTGGTGAGTGAAGTCAGGCAGATGAAAAGTCTTGATGAGTGAAACTAGGCAGATGGAAAGACCTGGTGAGTGAAGCCAGACACATGGAAATCCAGGTAGGTCAAGGTTGACCAGACACCTGGTGTTGGGAAGTCCAAGTAGGTCAAAGGAGTGACCGGATACTTGGCACAAGGAAATCCAGATGGGTCAAGGGTGACTGGACATCTGGTAGAAGGAAGTTCAAGTGGGTCATGGAGGACCGGACACTTGGCATGAGATGGCAAGTCTAAGTGGGTCAAGGTTGACCGGTCACTTGGAACGAGGAGAAAAGTCCAAGTGGGTCAAAGGATTGACCGGACACTTGGTGATGAAATCCCAGCAGGTCAAGGTTGACCAGATGCTAGACATGAGAAGTTCCAACAGGTCACGGTTGACTGGAAGTTGGATTTGGGAATCCTTGAGCTTAAGTTAAGCAAGTCAATAGAGGTCAATCGATCAGTCGATTGATTGAACCGAAGCCCATTCAATCAGTCGATCGATTGGGATAGTGTTGCGATAAACAGCAGCCCAATCGATCGGTCGATCTATTGGGAGCTTGAATCGTGAGCACAGAAGCACCCCCAATCGATTAGTCGATCTATTGGGCATCGACAATCGATCAGTCGATCTATTGGGGGTAGAATTCTTGCATGACGCGAGGAAGGCTGAATCGATCGGGCGAACAATTCAGGCCTTTTCCAGCGAGAGCACAGAGGCGCGCTGAATCAATCAGCCGATCGATTCAAGTCTCCCCAATTGTTTAACCAATCAATTGGGATATAACCGTTGCACAGGAAGCGAGCGATGGACGGTTGTGATTGCGTGGATGTGACATGACAATCGATTGGGAGTAACCCCAATCGATTGGGAGCCTTAGAGGCACAGTGTATAAAACCGTGGCGAGCTTTCTTCTTAGTTGATCTTCTCGATCCTTCTTCTAGCGCTTATACGATTCTTCTCTACTACTCACAACCGGACTTAGAGCTTGAAAGAGAAGTGTTGTTGGACTTTCCAAAGGGTCCAGAGGCATCTTCATCAACAAGAGATCAAGCAAGAAGAGGTTTTTAATTTTTATTCTTGTATTTTCTTCTTGCGTGTGTTGTATCTTGTTGTGTGAGTGTTGTACAAGGTTTCTCCACCTTCGGTAGTTACCGAGAATGAATATTTTTCATAGTGGAGAGTGTGTCATGTGTGGATCCTTGGATTAGTCACCTTTTCTTGAGATGCATACCAAGTAAATCCTTTTGTTAACGTTATAAGTTTTGGTTCAGTTCTATACGCTACATATCATCATCACGAAGCAAGCAAACCAAGCATGACAAAATATTCACCCCCCCCCCCCTCTAGCTACAAATCGACCCTAACACTCCGGACACTCAAAGTATCACATATGTAAAGAAAAGTCAACTTTAAGGTTGACTTTAGAATCTGCCAGCAACTGCTGGAGGCACCTTCAAGGAGATGGAAGGCACCTTCAATGTTTGATCATGAAAGGTGCCTTCAAGGATATAGAAGGTGCCCTCGAGCCTTCATGCAAAGTGCCCTTAAGCCTGTTGGAGGCGCCTTCAAAGTCGTTAGGCTGCCGTTGGAAGAAGATAAAGCTTTATCTCTAGAGGATAAAGTTTATCTTCTTGTAGGCACCTTGGACCTCCTTGGAGGCACCTCCAAGCAATGAAAAATAACGACTAATTCATCCCAGGAGGCTATAAAAATCCCCTTGATACTAGGAATTAAACACAACTTAAACAAAAATTTCTGTATTCAATTTCTAGTATTATTATGAGCTTTCATAGTATGTAAGAGGCTTGTCCACTTTGAATGAAGGAGAATTTTAATGCGCTATCATCTTCTTTAGATTAATAACCACCTAAATTGTAACTAAGTAATTTCTTCCTTCTTATTCTTTTTAAAGTTGTTCTTCTTTTAATGTTAACTATATATGCTTAATTAATTATCTATATTTTCCAAGTTCCTAGCAAGAGTTTTTGGCTAACTCTGATCATAGACTATTTACGCCCCTCTAACCGGCCTACCAGGTTCAACAAGTGGTATTAGAGCCCAACCGTCTCAGAAGGACTAACCATCAACTGAAGCAACGAAACAATGGTCGAACCAAGTATCTACCCTCCAAAGTTTGAGGGGAAATTCACTACATGGAAAAAGAAAATAGATGTATTTTTCAAAATAGATTTTAATTTATTATTAATAATTAAATATAGTTTTGTAGCACCTAAATATTAGCATAGGGCTGAAAAAGAAGAATACTTATGGACCAAAAAGGAACAAGTCAACTTTATAGCAAACTGACCAGCCGAATTCCACTTGCTGTGAGTACTTCCACTCTAGGAAGTTAATCGGGTTAGAGTCTATGAGTCAGCCAAAGAACTCTGGGAGAAATTCATGAAGTTGTATGAAGAAACCTCGGAGGCAAAGCTAGCGAAACGAGACTTGTTCCAGATCAACTGACAAACATACAGAAGGAAAAGGATGAAACAGTAGCTCATCTACATACAAGAATCAAGGAGCTGATTACTACTTTGACAAATCTCAAAGAAACAGTAACATATCGGGACTCTCTCCATTACACGCTCAATACCTTTCCAAGAACACCAGAGTGGGCATCGATT
Organism: Zingiber officinale; assembly: GCF_018446385.1. Classification (NCBI taxonomy): domain Eukaryota; kingdom Viridiplantae; phylum Streptophyta; class Magnoliopsida; order Zingiberales; family Zingiberaceae; genus Zingiber; species Zingiber officinale. The sequence continues at coordinate 70,717,341 of NC_055995.1, forward strand.
GTCGACCTCTACTATATCTCAAAGGACTTAGAGGTAAGTACACTAGAAATTTTTTTTCTACATTTGAATTATATGAATCTCGATGTACAGATATAAAAAAAGAAAGGAAACTAAGTCAGAATCTGGCACTACAAGCCAAGAAAGACGAACCAAAATCAGAGTCTTCCCTCAATGAAGACGAGCAAGCATATGTGGTAAGAAAGTTAAATAATGTTTTTAATACTAACAAATTTAATAAGATACAGGCCAAGAAGTTCTCCTTGAAAGAAGAAAAGTGTGATATTTCAACTGTCAAGAAGAAGGGCATATAAAGGACAAATGTCTAAAGTTAAAGAAAAGGGAAAAGGGCCAAGATGAATAAAGCACAAGAATCTTAAGGCGACATGGGATGAATCATCATCATCCGAATCTGAAATCGAGGCCCATGCTGGAATCACACTTACAGCCAACTACCAAGAAAAAAACATCGATGAAGGGCGAGCTACTTCAGAGGAAAGCAGCAGTGAAGAGAAAACATCTAACTTTGAATCCGACATGGTAAGTAAGGTATGTTTTTTACCTCCTCACTAATTATACGAAGGTATTAAGTTAATGTCTAAATCCTTATGTAAGCTTAAACTAAGAATATCAAATTAAAAAAGTAGAATTTAAAATTAAGAGTCACCTTAGTAAAATCATGCTTATTAAAAGATTTCGATAAAATGAAGGTTGAAAATGAAAAATTGAAAACTTAAATAGAAAAAATAAAAAAGGGTCATGCATGCTCGAATATTTCATATGTTTCAACCCTTAGAAATAATATAGGACTAAATTGGTATTTTAGATATAGTAAGGGCCAAATCAAAAAAGTAACTCAAAAATTTATTCCAAAAATTTATCTTGTTAATCTAGTAGATCAAAACTTATATTGAGTGTCCAAATCATTTTAAGTTTGATTTAATTAATTTTTATGCATGTAAAATAAAAATTTAGCTTAATCTAATTATTGTTTAGGAAAATTAATTCTTTCATATACCTACTATTCATTCATGGTTTCTATTCAAATATTTTTCTATGATAATGAATAAATTTTTTCGAGAGTTTTTGGTAATTATCCAATTTTTTTATAAATTTTTTTTTTAAAAATGTAATTTAAATTTAAAAATTCTTTCAAAAATAAATTTAAAAATTTTGATTTTTTTAGAGATTACTATTATATTTTAAATGTTGAAAACAAATCAGCAATATTTTTTGAATTTAAAATCTATTTATAAAGTATTTAAATTTGAAAATTATTAGTTCTAGTTAAAATATTTATTATGGTCAAAATAAACATATATTTTTTATAAATTTTTTCTCTAATATAATTGTTTCTATTCAACCATAAAATTTTTTTCAGTATTTTCAAAATTTAGAACTAATTTTTAAATTATTTTTGATAAAACTGGTATTTTAATCCCCAAAATTTGAATATTTGAAAACTAAAACTCTGAAAATTATTGTAACTTGTTTACTAATTCATTCAACCTTAGATATTTTTTTTCCCAATTTTTTCACTAATTATCCCTATTTTTTATGTGATCAAAAGAGAAGAAGGGATAAGCTAAGGGGGAGGCATTGCATAAATTTTGCAAAATTATGATTGCACCTATTTCAAATTTGTTACTTGTAATAAATTGTAAATTTTAATTTTTTTTATTTTATTTATTTTCCCTAACTTAATTTGGGTTGATGCACATCAAAAAGAAAGAGATTGCAAGTACCCCAGGTTAGTTTTGATATGGTCAACCAAGTCAAGTTAGATCATGTTATCTTTGATCCTTGTGTCTAAGTTTGCAGGAACTTAGGAACACAAGAAGTCGAGCGGAACACATAGCGGACAAGAAAGATGGCACGGGAAGAGAGTCGACGGGCTCAGTGCATCAAAAGGATGAGAAACTGCAGAAGAGTATATTGATAGACGAGAAGGACACACACGGCATATCCGAGGGACAAGGAGTCAGGGAGGAAGCTTGCTGGAGGAGAAGGTCAGAGTTGAGTTCGGGTGAGCTCAACTCCGAATGGCCATAGTATCACCTATGTGAAGAAAAGTCAACTCCGAGGTTAACTTTAGAATCTGCCAGCAATTGTTGGAGATGCCTTTAAGGAGATGGAAGGCACCTTCAACATTTGATCATGGAAGGTGCCTTCAAGGATATAGAAGGCGCCCTTGAGCCTTCATGGAAGACACCCTCAAGCCTGCAGGAGGCGCCTTCAATAACTATTAGGCTACCATTGGAAGAAGATCTTTATATATTGGAAAACAATCTGTTGCCGAAGATTTTTAGGGACTTAGCTGAATTTAAAATTACATAGAATTTAAATTCAACTTACAATAGAGATAACCTGAGCGGATAATCTCAGGCTGCCAGCAGGGAATGGTTTCTGCCAAGTGATTAAGGCAGTCTGCACAGTGTTGACAGAGCAGGATGAGTGGCCGGGTGGGCAGAGCGGTCGACCGGGATGTAGAGTTGAGCGATCGAGCAAACTAGCCGAGTGAGAGGCTGGCTGGGTTGAGAGGAAGGCCGAGCGAAGCAAACAGGCCAGTCGGGCAGACAGGCAAGGCTATCAGAGAGACTGGTCGGGCGAAGATTCCAAGCGGGCGCAGCGGATCAGAAAGGCCGACTGAGCAGCACGATCAAGAGGCAGAAAGAGGTCGACTGGGAAAAGTAGTTGTCTGATTAGAGAGACAAAGATCCAACCGTGAGAGTAGACAGGCCTAACAGCAGGTCGGTCAGGCGAACTGAGAGGCAGGTCAGGCGAGTTGGTGTCGGTCGATTCTGTTGAGATGGCCACAAAACAGAATATTGAGGTGCAACAGACTCAACACATGCAGGCCACCCCCTACTCCCTGATTGGAACTGTGTCAATCAATCATGAGGAGAAGCCAGAGAAGTTCAATGGATTGAACTTCAAGAGGTGCCAGCAGAAGATGCTCTTCTACCTGATCACGCTCAATCTGGCTCGGTTCTTGACCAAGGACCCTCCCAAGCGTGCTGAGGATGTTGATGCACAGACCATCAGTACAGTGGAGGCATGGACTCATTCTGAGTTCCTTTGCCGAAACTATATCCTCAACTACCTTGCCGACTCGCTGTACGTGGTGTATAGCATAAAGAGAACGGCTAAGGAGTTGCGAAAGTTCCTAGACAATAAATACAAGACGGAAGATGCAGGGGCCAAGAAGTTCATCATGGGTCGATTCCTGGACTACAAGAAGGTGATCATCCAAGTCCAGGAGCTTCAAGTGATCACGAGATCCACTCAGAAAAGATGGTTCTGAGTGAAACCTTCCAGGTGGCTGCTATCATTGAGAAGCTGCCTCCCGGCTGGAAGGACTTCAAGAACTACCTGAAGAACAAGCGGAAGGAGATGAATATGGAGAAACTCATTGTTCGACTTTGCATCGAAGAAGAAAACAAGAGTTCAGAGAGAAAACTGTTCTCTCAGGCTACTATGAAAGCCAATGTGATCGAGCACGGTCAAAGCTCGAAACGGAAGAACCCTAAGTCTTCCAAGATGGGACCCAGAGGAGGCATCAACAAAAAGAAGTTCTCTGGGAAGTGCTTTAACTGTGACCGAGTGTGTCACAAATCTTCGGAGTGCAGGAAGCCAAAGAAGAAGCAGGAGGCCAACCTGAACGAGGGACCAGAAATGGACGACCTCTGTGCAGTGGTCTCAGAACTGAACTTGGTCGGTTCAAACCCACGGCAATGGTTGATTAATACTGGAGCCACCAGACATGTGTGCTGCAACAAAGAGCTACTCCACAACTTCGAAGAAGTAACTACAGACAAACTGTTCATGGGGAACTCAACAACCTTGGACATCATGGGCCAAGGAAAGGTGGTGCTGAAGATGACCTCTAGCAAGAACCTTACTCTGAATAATGTGTTGTATGTTCCGGAGATTCGGAAAAATCTAGTGTCCGGATCACTACTAAGTAAGCATGGCTTTCATATTATTTTTGAGTCAGACAGAGTTGTATTGGCCAAGAATAGAGTATTTGTAGGAAGGGATTATGTATCTGATGGGTTGTTTAAGCTTAATGTAATGGCGATTAGGCCTAAGATAAATAAAACTAAAAGCTCTTCTACTTATATTCTTGAGTCTTCGTGTTTGTGGCATGATAGACTAGAACATGTTAACTACAATGTATTACGTAGATTAATTAATATACAAAGCATACCTACATTCCACCTTGACCCAAAACATAGGTGTGAGATTTGTGTTGAAGCAAAAATGACAAGGTCATCCTTTCAACATATTGAAAGAAGTAACGAACCACTTGACCTAATCCACACTGATGTGTGCAACCTAAAAGGTACACCAACATGTGGTGGTAATAAATACTTCAACACTTTTGTAGATGATAACACAAAATACTGTTATGTGTATCTTCTCAAAAGTAAGGATGAAGCTATAGAGAAGTTTGCTCTCTATAAGACTGAGGTTGAAAATCAGCTTAATAGAAAGATTAAGATGGTTTGAAGTGACCGAGGCGGTGAATATATATCACTGCTTGCTAAGTTGTGTGTTGAACATGAGATCAAACATGAAACAACAGCTCCTTATACTCCTCAACAAAATGGAGTTGCTGAATGAAAGAATCAAACTCTAAAGGAGATGATGAATGCTCTTCTATTGAGCTTTGGATTGCTAGAGTCCATATAGGGGGAAGCCGTGTTAACAACTAATTACTTTTTAAATAAGGTGCCCCGGAAGAAAAATAGATAAGAGCCCATATGAGTTGTAGAATGGAAGATAACCGTCCTACAAATATTTATGAATGTCGGAGTGTCTTGCTAAAGTGTTGGTGCCTGATCCAAAAAGGATTAAGATAGGACCAATGACTGTTGATTGCGTATTTATTGGATATGCACAGAATAATAGTGTGTATCAATTTTGTGTGTATAAGTCACACATACTGGAGATACACAAAAACTCAATAATCGAATCGAGAAATGCCTCTTTTTTTAGCGTGTGTTTCCGTATAAGACCCGTGAGGATACTAGTGTTGGATCGAGACGTGCTAGAGGGGGGGGGGGTGAATAGCACTCGTGGCTAAATCATTTTTCGATTATCGGAAACGTAAGAATTATCGAAGTAATTAAGCAGCGGAATAAAACAAAACAAACACACAGAGACAGGAGGATTTTTACTTCGTTCGGAGCCTTGATCGACTCCTACTCGAAGGCCCGTGATCCTTGATCGCTTCCGGTGGGCAACAACTATAAGCTCGATAAAATGATTACAAGATGAAGTACAAGTAACTGGAAAAACTAGTTATACCGACGACAACAGTAGAATATTGAAGCTTCGGGTCGTCGGAGACTTGTTGCAGCACTTCCGGGCGTCTTTCAGAGCAGCACGTTGAAGAGAGAAGACTTGGAATTCGTTATTCTGGTGCTGCTGCTCGAGACCCCTTATAAAGGGTGTTCAAGGCGCCTTGAAGCCCTTCCAGCCGCGGAGATCAGCACAGACTTGGTCGAACTTCATCCAGTTCAAGGCGCCTTCACCTACCCAAGGCGCCTTCAACCTTCAACCCAAGGCGCCTTGAACTTCATCTAAGGCGCCTCCAACCTTCTGCGCTGGCTTTTCCTAGTAGAGGCGCCTCGGACACTGTTCATCCAAGTTGTAACTTGCTCCTTTGTTCGCAAAATGTGTTAGTCCCAAACACATACCTGCAAAACAGTTAGCACAGAAACATAATGAATGATAATAAAGGTTTTGACAGATTCGAACTGTCCAGGGGATTTCCAACCGAAACCCTAGGTCGACCCGACGCCTATTGTTCCTCTACGGAACGCGCCCTCACCTACTCCACTCGGGAGATTTACTGTTGCCAGTCCAGACCGACCGGACTTTCCGCCTAGGGTTACCACCCCTAGGACCTAGGGTTACCGCCCTAGGGTTTTCTCCACCTAGGGTTACCGCCCCTAGGACCTAAGGTTGCCGCTTAGGGTTTTCCTCCACCTAGGGTTACCGCCCCTAGGACCTAAGGTTGCCGGATTTTCCTTCACCTAGGTTACCACCCCTAGGACCTGTTACCCCCTTAGGATTTTCCTTCACCTAGGGTTACCACCCCCTAGGACCTAAGGTTACCCCCCCCCCCTTAGGATTTTCCTTCACCTAGGGTTACCACCCCCTAGGATTTTCCCTTGCCTAACCGCAGTTAGGACTTTCCTGAAACCTTATTTAACCACGTTAGATAACAAGGAGTCTTAACTTTGAATCCCTTTGCCATTATCAAAACTGAGGTTCGATCGTCGGATGCTTACTGCACCAACAATCTTCCCCTTTTTGATTATGGCAACCGAAATTCAAAGTTAAGTAAAAATGCAATAAAGATACGCATAAATAAGCACAGGCATAAATAAAGCATAGGCACATTCACAAATTCACAACAAAATTTTTGTTTTAATTTAATTTATAATTTTGAATTTCTTCTTACTCTCCCCCTTTGCCATATATCAAAATACCCAAGAGAGTGAAGAAAATCTGGGCCTTAGCTTAACTTTCAAAGATAATTTTCAATCTTATCTTCCAATCTTTTAATTTACTTTTGATAAACACTTAGTTTTTCTTGTAAGACTTTTAGATAGGTAAAATCATAATTTTGAATGCAAAATTCTTCCTTTAGTTTGAGAGATACTCTTAGCTGAGATAAAGTTATTTTGTCTTTAAACAAATTTTTGTACTTAGCTAAATCTTTTTTTTTTTTTGTTTTAAACACTTTAAAAAGTACTTAGCTAAAAAATATTTAGAAAATACTTAGCTAAGTTTTCAGCATAAAAATGATTGCGTTGAGAAAATATCTTGCCAAGTAGCTAAGTTTAGAAAATAATTTGACTAAGTTTAGTTAGAGAAAACTTAATTAAGTACTCAGCTTTGAAAACATTTAGCTTATAGAGGAGTTATAATTTAAAAGTCAGGTCATAAATAATTTTAATTTTAAAGCTAAGTTAAAAATCGCTTGAATTTTCGAAGATATGCCACAAATAGTTTTTAATTTTAAGGTCAAGTCAAAATGTTTTAAAGAAAAACTAATTTTAAAACCGACTCAAAATCACTCCCCCTTAATTAATGCCTTAATAAATTTTTGAGTTCAGGAGTTCAAGTATGAGGGTAAATAGATTTTAAGTTGTCCAGATTGTCTTGTTCAGGTATCAGAGCCCTAAAGTATGAGCATGCTCACACTTCAAATCTCCATTTCCTTCAAGGATAATTCCATATTCTTGTAAGTCTAGTAAATTTAGGGGAGTTGGATTTTCAAGTTAGTTTTTAAGTATTTTTCAAAGGTTTTTGAATAAATTTTTCAAGGATTTTTCAAAGGTTTTTGAATAAGTTTTCCAACTATTCAAAGGATTTTGAAATATTTTTCAAAGGATTTTGAAATAAGTTTTTCAAAGGATTTTGAAATAAGTTTTTCAAATATTTTCAAAAGATTTTTAAATAATTTTGAAAGAGATTTTGAAAAGATTTTTTAAATAATTTTGAAAGAGATTTTTAAAAGATTTTTTAAAAATTTTGAAAGAGATTTTGAAAAGATTTTTGAACAATTTTGAAATTAATTTTGAAATTGATTTTGAGAAGATTTTTAAAAGAATTTTTTAAATAAGTTTGAAAAAGATTTTGAAAAGATTTTTAAATGATTTTGAAATTAATTTTGAAATTGTTTTTGAAAAGATTTTTAAAAGAATTTTAAATAATTTTGAAAGAGATTTTGAAAAGATTTTTTAAACAATTTTAATTTTGAAATTGTTTTTGAGAAGATTTTTAAATAATTTTGAAATTAATTTTGAAAATATTTTTAAATAATTTTGAAAAGATTTTTAAATAATTTTGAAATTAATTTTGAAAAGATTTTTTTTAAACAATTAATTTTGAAAAGATTTTTTAAACAAATTTTTAACAGATTTTGAAATAATTTTAAAAGATTTTGAAATGATTTTTAAATTTGAACTTTTAATTCCTTAGTCATCTCACTCGATCTAAATTGTCAATCAGGGAACCCTATAATTGTTGTGAGATGAACTATGGTTGAATTTTGAGGTAAGGTTTAACTTTGTGTTAGATTCAGGTTTAGCTTTGGGTTCAACAAGTAAGCATTCTTTGGATAAACTTCTGGGCGATGGTGAGTCACAAGGAACTCATTAAAGTAACCATGCCTTCGAGGTTTTCCAAATAGTCCTACCCATTGAACTTAATACTAAAACTTGGTCTAACTAGTTAGGATCCATTTAAGGGTAGCTTCGGTCAGTTCCACTTGGCCAAATGCTCCAGGTCGAAGCCATATCTTCCTAGACATGCGATGCCCAAGCTTTCCTAACGTACTATCATCCAAAAACTTCACCAGTACCGTTGGTTAAGTTAAACCTAATCCATTTTAATCTAACCTTAATTACCCTGCCGGGTAATCTACTCTTGTTTACCCTTATTGGGTGGATTAATTTCAGAGGTGCCAGCTATTCTGGAGCCTCCTCCTAAGTTAAGTAAATAAAAGGTACTTGATTATAACTTGGTTTGTACTGTTTAAGTTTTACTTTAGATTTATAACCCAAGTCTAGATTTCGTGATTTGACTAAATTATTAACAATCTTTTCTAATTTATCAACTTTATCTTTTAAAATATTATTTTGTATTTCTACTTTTCTAAGAGTTAATTTCTTATTTTTATTTGAATTAATTTTGTTCATTACATTATTAGCATGCATATCTAATTTTGAAGAGAAATCTATACTAGAGCAAGCAGGATTAGTTAAGCTAGTGCGATCATGTGTTGCAAAAACTGGATTTTCATATAATGTAAATGTACTAACCTTGATTTCTCCCTCTGGATTCTTGGGTCTTTTGCAGTGACCCATTAGTTTGCATTTGGAGCATTTGATGTATTTCTTCCCTCTCCTGATCATTTTCTCCTTCTCCTCCGATTGTGCCGGTCGAGTCTTACGAGTGGGGCAGTCGTTTCTATAGTGCCCTCTCTCCCTACACTTAAAACAGATTATGAGAGATTTACAATTTGAATTTATAATTTTACCTTTTAGATCTGTGATAGGATCCTCCCCCTTGACCGTTGCCATTTCAAATTCTGACTCAGATTCAGATATCTCGTCTTTGGCCATCAGTGCTATGATGTCGGTTTGCTCTGATTTTTCTGAGTCTGGTTCGGAGGTTGACTCTGAGGATTCAATTTCAAATTCGGACTCAGGTTCTATTCGATCTTCTAACTTTGAAGGGATCTCATAAAACTTGAGCACTTTCTCCCAAAGCTCCTTAGCATTGTTGAACTTTCCAACTCGATCAAGATCTGAATTTGTTAGTCCACAAAGGAGAATGTAAGTTGCTTTTGCATTTGCCTCGAATGTCCTTATTGTTTGTGCATCCCACTTGTCACAGGTGATGAGTACACCTTCTTTGGTGGGGAGAGTGAATCCAATATGGACTATGGTCCATATTTCTGCTTCGGTCTTTAATTGATGCTCCACCTGGTCTTTCCAGTATCTGAAGTTCTCGTCAGATAACAATGGTAGGCATGTGGAGTTGTACCCATCTTCGTAGGCCATTAGAAGAAATCTCGTAAAATAAACACAATAAAACTTGTTCCAAGACTTAGTCTTGGATTAGTAGTGCGGGAGAGAAATAAAGATAATAATTCAGGAATTTTGAAAAAAAATAATAAAATATTATTAAAATAATATTAAAATAATATTAAAATAATATTAAAAAAATATTACCACAAGTTTTTGAGAATGCAATACTTCGCTAATTCCAACCAATGGTGAAAAGATGAAAATTAATTTTTCAAAAGCAGTTTTGGAGGGAAAAAACGAAAGGCGTAAGGTTTTATTTTTAACCTATACAAACGACAAAGCCACGAAAAAAATGCTTGAATGGTGGTTGCACCAGTTCAAAGCGACCCCGCTCTGATACCAATTGTTGGATCGAGACGTGCTAGAGGGGGGTGAATAGCACTCGTGGCTAAATCATTTTTCGATTATCAGAAACGTAAGAATTATCGGAGTAATTAAGCAACGGAATAAAACAAAACAAACACACAGAGACAGGAGGATTTTTACTTCGTTCGGAGCCTTGATCGACTCCTACTCGAAGGCCCGCGATCCTTGATCGCTTCCGGTGGGCAACAACTATAAGCTCGATAAAATGATTACAAGATGAAGTACAAGTAACTGGAAAAACTAGTTATACCGACGACAACAGTAGAATATTGAAGCTTCGGGTCGTCGGAGACTTGTTGCAGCACTTCCGGGCGTCTTTCGGAGCAGCACGTTGAAGAGAGAAGACTTGGAATTCGTTATTCTGGTGCTGCTGCTCGAGACCCCTTATAAAGGGTGTTCAAGGCGCCTTGAAGCCCTTCAAGGCGCCTTAAACAGGCCGAGTCACCCGCGGAGATCAGCACAGACTTGGTCGAACTTCATCCAGTTCAAGGCGCCTTCAGCCTACCCAAGGCGCCTTCAACCTTCGACCCAAGGCGCCTTGAACTTCATCTAAGGCGCCTCCAACCTTCTGCGCTGGCTTTTCCTGGTTCGCACCCGAGGCGCCTCCAAGCTCCATGGAGGCGCCTCGGACACTGTTCATCCGAGTTGTAACTTGCTCCTTTGTTCCTGCAAAATGTGTTAGTCCCAAACACATACCCTGCAAAACAAAGTTAGCACAGAAACATAATGAATGATAATAAAGGTTTTGACAGCATTCGAACTGTCCGGGTCTGACTTCAGGTTTCCAACCGGAAACCCTAGGTCGACCCGACGCCTATTGTTCCCTCTACGGGGAACGCGTCCTCACCTACTCCACTCAGGAGATTTACCTGTTGCCAGTCCAGTCCTCCAGACCGATTGGACTTTCCGCCTAGGGTTACCACCCCCTAGGACCTAGGGTTACCGCCCCCTAGGGTTTTTCTCCACCTAGGGTTACCGCCCCCTAGGACCTAAGGTTGCCGCCCCTTAGGGTTTTCCTCCACCTAGGGTTACCGCCCCCTAGGACCTAAGGTTGCCGCCCCTTAGGATTTTCCTTCACCTAGGGTTACCACCCCCTAGGACCTAAGGTTACCCCCCCTTAGGATTTTCCTTCACCTAGGGTTACCACCCCCTAGGACCTAAGGTTACCCCCCCTTAGGATTTTCCTTCACCTAGGGTTACCACCCCCTAGGATTTTCCCTTGCCTAACCGCAGTTAGGACTTTCCTGAAACCTTATTTAACCACGTTAGATAACAAGGAGTCTTAACTTTGAATCCCTTTGCCATTATCAAAACTGAGGTTCGATCGTCGGATGCTTACTACACCAACAACTAGCTCCTCAAAATACGCATATGAAACACAAGATGAAGATGATGAAGAGTAACCTGTGGAGGTTGAGCCTAGATGGAGCAAAAGAGCTCGGGTAGAAAAATCCTATGGATCAAATTTTATTACTTTCATGTTGGAGAGTGAGCCTCGAAGTTACTCAGAAGCTGTAGGCTCTTCTGATGGACCTTACTCGAGAAAGGCAATTGCATCTGAGATAGAATCTATTTTGCAAAATCACATTTGGGACTTGTGGATCTTCCTCCGATAAGTAAACCACTAGGTTGCAAGTGGATTTTCAAGAAGAAAATGAAGTCAGATGCCACGATTGAGAAATTTATTGGAGCAATTCCAATGGTTCGCGGGACCATGTGTTTTGGTGTTTGGACAAAGGGTTTAAGTTAGGTTCACCCTTGTATTTGATATGTGTACTTGAGTTGTGCAGGACTGCAGGATACACATGTGACTCAAGTTGATGGCTTTGGGTCCGGTGAAGGATGGAGCATCTAGGGACCGTGGACAAGGCAGCGAGGACAAGGGTCGAGGGAAGCGATTTCGAGGCATACGCAAACGATGGCATTGGGGATGAGCCGCGAGCTTGAATGCATCCGAGGGACGAGAGCCAAAGGAAGTAGGCTTGAAGACAAGAGGTCAAGGCTGCAAAGAAGCGTCAAGTGAGTCATAAGGGTGAGGGTACAAGTGCACGAGAGATTGTACTCGGAGTAAAATCCTAGTTTTAGGGTTTTACTGTAGTGTTACTGTAGCATTACTGTAGCACTCGACTGCATGTTTTAGCAGTCGACTGGTGCAGTCGACTGGGAGCGAACAGAATGTTTCTGTTCGTTTGGTCAGTGTGGAGCAGTCGACTGGTATCGAGCCATTGGGATGTAACGGTCGAATTTCCATAGAGGGCAGTCGACTGCATGTTTTGGCAGTCAACTGGTAGGCAGGGTTTTCAACCCGCGGGCTATATAACCAAAGCTTGGGGGCTTGGTTATAGCTGACGAAATTGGACTTGGTTAAATTCTAATTAGTAGTCTACAAGTGCTCAAGAGTTTCCCTTGTGTCCAAGAGGTCTTTGTGAGTTTGTGGTAAGGTTTCTCCACCCACAAGGAGGTTTGAGCTAGCTGGAGTTTACCGGGGACTAATTCACCGATGGATAGGGATCGTCCACCTTACAGACAGTCGTGGAGTAGGAGCCCTAATCTCCGAACCATGTTAAACGAACGTGTTAGCGGTTTGCATTTCATTTCTTAGTTTTAGTCTTTAGCTTGTTTGTTTTGTTTGTATTCCACTGCGAAAACTAACAAGTGTAGGAATCGAGTATTTGGGGGTGCGTCTATCCACCCGTCCCCTTCAAACCAGCCACTGATCCCCTTACAAGTGGTATCAGAGCGAGGTTCGCATTTCACCAGACTAACCGCCAAGAAGAGCATCTACAAGAAGATGACCAGCTTGATTGAACCTCCAAAGTTTGAAGGAGGAAGCCTTGGGGACATCACATTTTGGATGATGAAGATGGAAGTCTTCTTCAACACGGATTGGGACACCATGATGGTGATCAAGGACCCGTTCGAAGTCCCAAGAGATAAGAAAGGGAAGAGACTCCGACCACGTCATTGGACAGAGGAGCAAACCTCATGATCAAAGGCAAATGATGAGTTAATATCTACGTTAATTGATATTTTGCCTAATGACATGATGAGCCGTGTAGGTAAATACGAGAATGGCCATAATTTGTGGAGTAAAGTGAAGATGGTTCTAGGGGAAGAATCTAAACCTACACAAGAAGAAGAAGAACCCAAGGAGATGGGTTTAATTGCTCAAGTTGAGGTGGAATAAACTGAAGTTGAGTCACGCTCAACATCCGAGGAGGAAAAGGAATATGAGGTAGCATCTACATCCTCAATGGTTGAAGAATCCAAGACAAGTGAAGAGGATGAAGAAGAGGTCTTAGAAGTGGTCAACCTAGCAAGCACCTCCACCAAAGCAAAGTCAAAGGATCACATTGTATGTTTCGGGTGCAATGAAAAGGGACATTACAAGAGTAGGTGTCCAATGGGTAAGAAGAAGGTAAATCCTAAACTCATTCAAGTTAATTTAAACAATAACAAGGGTTGTAGGAATAAAGAAACCTAAGGAAAAAGGATGCGCATCATATGCTTCACGTGTGGAGAGAAGGGCCACTACCACACCAAATGCCCCCAAGAAAGGGGAAATCAAGAAGCTAGCGCAATTAAAGAAATGGGAGAAAAAGAAGAAGAAGAAAAGCTCAAGTCGAGGGGGAGCTTCAAGAGTAAGGGAGGTATACTCTAATTTGAAGTGTAATTCAAATTTAAATTCTTACACTCCCATGCATGCTAAAAATAATTGTTATTATTTACCCATGCATAATTTTGGATTTAGATATCATGATAGGAGTAGGGTTAATGTAGATCAAAACCCTAAGGTATCCATTCATGATAACTCTAGAAATGGTAGACCTAAGGAGACCTAAGGCATTAATCCCAAAAAGGGGAGACATATGCCTAGAAAAGTGGGTAGGTCTAGGAATATCCATGGTGGACATGTTAACTCTAGGTTTAGGAACCTAGAAAGGGAAAATCAAACATTGAAAGCAAAGCTTGATCAATTGGAGAAAACCCTAGATAGATTCAATGTTGGGTCTAGAGGGTTAAGCATGGTGTTGGGTAGTCAAAAATCCAACAATGATAGATCGGGTTTGGGATACCAATCTAATGTCTCCAATGCCAAGATAAAGTCTTATGTTAGGGTTGCATATGACTATAGCAAGGAGAAGTCAAGAAATGGCAAGGGAAAGCCATTTATAAGTAAGGAGAAATTAACCAAAGACAATGTGTCCAAGGTTAAGAAGGTTAGGTTTGTAGGCCAAGTGTCACCGGAAGTGCACAGATGTGGCCTAGCTATTGTAGATGAGCCACATAGAGAGGTGACTAAGGTTAAGCGCTCTAGGGGGAGCTCTAAGAGTCAAATTGGGACCCATGACTAATGGATCTCAGGTGGGTTTTACTTGGGAGTCTAGACAAGCCATGGAATGTGCCAAGTGGTTTGGAGACGGACTTGAATCTCAAACCTAGGGTTTTGGCACAATCAGGTTATGTTTCATGATTAGAAATATGACATTGGGGTCATATAGCATGATAATTAGTTTTAGATGTATAGATGTCATATAAACCAATGCTAGGGATGCATTGTGGGTTAGTATGGGCAAATACATCAAGAGGAAGCCAAAACTAGGACTTTAGGTCAAGGTTCAATTGAACTTTTTAGCTAGTTTTATATTTTATGTCAATCTTGGGATTTGTGATAAATATATTTTTGTATATATTTTTTCCAAGTAGACATTGATATAATAGACCTCTCCACAAAATTTTAGAATTTTTGGAGGTCTGTGGAATTTCTGGTGCATTTCTTAAGTTGGTCAGAAAAGACTGATTTTTTTCAGAAATAGAATACCAGTCGACTGCTACTGTTAGCAGTCGACTATTAATAGTGTTTTTGAGAACAAAATGTCTCTGTAAGCTCATTTCGATAAGGGCAGTCGACTGGTACTTCTTGCAGTCAACTGATACCAGTCTGAAAGTGTTTTCAGCATTAGATTTTGACCGGGTCAGCTCGTATAGATGTATGAGATCCATGGGAGATAAATACATGAGTTTAGGGTCAGTTGGATGATAAGTTTTCAACAATTGAGATATTGTTTGAAAGCTTTTTGGATGTTAGGCAAAGGGGGAGAAGTAAGATTTAGTTGGGAAAACCTTAGTACCTTTGCATAGGGGGAGCCTTGGGATAGGTTCTTAAAAATCTCTGTGGGAAAATTTCTAGCTCAATGGGGAGCATAGGTGTAGGGGGAGCCTTGGGATAGGTTCCAATGCATGTTTGTATTTTTATTTCGGCAG
The DNA here is from genome assembly GCF_018446385.1 of Zingiber officinale. Classification (NCBI taxonomy): domain Eukaryota; kingdom Viridiplantae; phylum Streptophyta; class Magnoliopsida; order Zingiberales; family Zingiberaceae; genus Zingiber; species Zingiber officinale. The sequence continues at coordinate 70,732,583 of NC_055995.1, forward strand.
TGTAAGTCCAAGTGTGTAGCCTTGGCAACGTAAGTCCATTCGGCAGTGTAAGTCCAATGTGTAGCCTTGGCAACGTAAGTCTATTCGGCAGTGTAAGTCCAAGTGTGTAGCATTGGCAACGTAAGTCCATTCGACAGTGTAAGTCCAAGTGTGTAGCCTTGGCATCGTAAGTCCATTGTTTTTAGCATGTTTATTTGCTATTTGTTTTCCCTAACTTAAACGTATTGCCAAACATCAAAAAGGGGAGATTGTTGGAGCAATCCCAATGGTCCACGGGACCATGTGTTTTGGTGCTTGGGCAAAGGGTTTAAGTTAGGTTCACCCTTGTATTTGATATGTGTACTTGAGTTATGCAGGACTGCAGGATACACATGTGACTCAGGTTGATGGCTTCAGGTCCGGTGAAGGATGGAGCATCCGAGGGACCGTGGAAAAAATAGCGAGGACAAGGGCCGAGGGAAGTGACTTCGAGGTATACACGAAGGATGGCATTAGGGACGAGCCGCGTGCTTGAATGCATCCGAGGGACGAGAGACAAAGGAAGTAGGCTTGAAGACAAGAGGTCAAGGCTACACAGAAGCATCAAGTGAGTCATAAGGGTGAGGGTACGAGTGCACAAGAGATTGTACTCGGAGTAAAATCCTGGGTTTAGGGGTTACTGTAGCGTTACTGTAGATTACTGTAGCGTTACTGTAGCAGTCGACTGCATGTGTTAGCAGTCGACTGGTGCAGTCGACCGTACAATCGACTGGGAGTGAACAGAATGTTTCTGTTCGTTCGGTCAGTGTGGAGCAGTCGACTGCTAGTTTTAGCAGTCGACTAATATCGAGTCGTTGGGATGTAATGGTTGAATTTCCACAGAGGGCAGTCGACTGCATGTTTTGGCAGTCGACTGGTAGGCGGGCTTTTCAACCCGTGGGCTATATAACCAAAGCATGGGGGCTTGGTTATTGCTGACGAAATTAGACTTGGTTAAAGTCTAATTAGTAGTCTACAAGTGCTCAAGAATTTCCCTTGTGTCCAAGAGGTCTTGGTGAGTTTGTGGTGAGGTTTCTCTACCCACAAGGAGGTTTGAGCTAGTTGGAGTTTGCCGGGGACTAATCCACCGACGGATAGGGATCGTCCACCTTATGGACAGCCGTGGAGTAGGAGCCCTAATCTTCGAACCATGTTAAACGAATGTGTCAGCGGTTTGCATTTCCTTTCTTAGTTTTAGTCTTTAGCTTGTTTGTTTGTTTTGTTTGTATTCCGCTGCGAAAACTAACAAGTGTAGGAAGCGAGTATTTGAGGGTGCCGTCTATCCAACCCCCCTTCAAGTAGGCCACCGATCCCCTTACAAAATTTACTAAGGGTGATATTGTATTGGCACGAATGTCGATAGATACGAGTCAACATCTATCAAAAAATCTAGGTGAAAGTATCTCTCAAATAGAATACTCTTGAGTAATTGGAAGTCTAATGTATCTGATGAGTTATACACGACCAGACTTGGCTTACGCAGTAAGTAAACTGAGTAGATACACGAGTAATCCCAGTGTTGAGCACTGAAAAGGGATAACAAGAGTACTGAGGTACTTAAGATATACTCGTGAATATGATTTGCACTATACGAGATATCCTGCTGTGATCGAAGGATACAGCGATGCAAGTTGGATATCTAATATAAAAGACTCTAAGTCTATGAGTGGATATGTATTCACTCTGGGAGGTGTAGTCATTTCCTGGAAATCTTCTAAGCAAACCGTAATAACCAGATCCATGATGAAATATGAGTTTGTAGCTCTTGACAAATGTGGTGAAGAGGCTGAATGGCTACGATAATTCTTAGAAGATATTCCATGATGGCCGAAATTTGTGCCAACAATTTGCATACATTGCGACAGTCAATCAACGATTGGTCGGGCACAGAGTTAGTTGCAAGCTCATCACAAGGAATGAGCTTGATGTTGTTTGTCAGTGATCAGTGTAGAGGACACTCAACCTATGCAGACTGGAGATCCCAAGAACTAGGTTCAAAGGGACAACTAATCTGCACTGACTAAACATATTGTGAGGGATAACACAATCAAACGTGACTAGAGCAGGATAAGTCGATGGGCTTTTAATGATCAAGAAGAGTATATTGCAACTCTTGAGGGATCACCTATGTGAGAAAGAAGTGGGGCTGCTTCGAAGAGAATTGGTGGCACAATTCTTAGAGCTTCTCACAGAACCAGGCGTGTTCATGGTCAAGAACGAACACACTTAGGCAAATTTTACCCCGACAGATCCAGCATTCGGCACGCACAGGTCGTGCCTGCACATGAGTCAACATGGTTCAATGCAATCCGGGGCCTGGATTTGCACCCCCTGCGCACCCACGCGTGAGAGAGAGTCTCTCCCCATACATTTGTTCACATCCTCAATGCATATGAATCAATATAAACTAACCAACATGCCTTGAAACTTCCAATGTGGGACTAAAGTCTCATTCATAATAGAACTTCTATCCTCTTCTCCATTCACACATATTCAACATTATCTCTAGAGGATAAAATTTATCTTCTTGGATGCGCCTTAGACCTCCTTAGAGGAGCCTCCGAGAAACGAAAAGCAACGACTAGTTTATCCTAGGAGGCTATAAAAAAACCCCTGATTCTAATACTTAAACAACAACTTCTTAATTAAATTCCTAGTATTATTCTAAGTTTTCAAAGTGTGTAAGAGGTTTCTCCGTCTTCAATGAAGGAGAATTTTAGTGTGCTTTCATCTGTCTTGGATTAACAACCACCTAGATTGTAACCAAGTAATTTTTGTCTTCCTACTTATTCTTTTTAAAGTTGTTATTCTTTTAATCTTAACTATTTATGCTTAATTAATTATCTATCCTTGCCAAGTCCCAGCAAGAGATTTTGGTTAACTCTAATTGTAGACTATTCATCCCCCTCTAACCGGTCTATTGAGTCCAACATTTATAATATGCAATAAATACACTATAACGTGAAATAAACATACATGTCCATGCTTTCCATCATAACTTGTTACGAAAATACCTCAAACATTTTATAATATATAATAATACCTTGCTGACTCTTAACTCCATGTACTTTTGCACTTTAATGGAACAACAACATTAAATTTCCAAATCAAACTTTAAACATTATAATATGTAGAACAATTCATCTCATTATGTGTGGCTACTTTACCTCAACCTCTATTTCATTTGGCCAAACATCCTAGTATTAGGTTTGCTAGTATTCACCGATATCCCTTAAGATGGATTCCATAACCCCTCTTTTTCACCTTTGTGTTGATAAGGAATCCAGTATCCTCTAAGTCGGGTTCTTTAACCATCAATTTGCTACATACAATTCACATTGTTAAAACAAAACCTTTTACCTTTTATGCATCGGAAGTCATTGCTAAATAATAAAAAAATAGTTACTTTGCATACTAAACAAACAGTAAAACTTTTGTGCATCAAAACTTTACTAATAGTAAAGATAATAGAATTAAAGGTGCTTATACATGAAATAAATAAGAATAAAAATATTGTTTAAAGGATTATGCCATGTGTCCTCACATCCATTCACCTCCATCCATTGTCATCTTCCACTCATTTGACTTCCGCCCCTCCCGACATATCAACACTCACTTCTCGCCCTCAACCCCCTCCCATTAGCCACTAAACATGCCTTTGAGCACAACTCTGAAGTCTCAAACCCAAACACTAAACCTCACCTTGCGACTCCCATCCGACCCTTCTTGACATTGTCTCAGACCTGCACAACTCTTCTCAACCCACGCAACATCCACAAAGCTCAAACGATACACTTTCAGCCTGACACATGCTGTCCAAATCTCAAAATAGCACAACTGCCAACTCAACACAGCCGCACAAAGTTCAAAATGACATGATTTTCATCCCAACACAGCCTACACAAAACTCAAAACAACACAACTTTCAACCCAACATAGCCGCACAAAGCTCAAAACGACACGATTTTCATCCTAGCGTAGCTTAGATAAAACTAAAAAAAAACAACTTTAAACCCAATGATGCCCAACTCTCTTCCTATGTACGCCATCATCTCCACTGCCTTCCAATCACCTTACGAGACCCGCATAATCAACAGGAAATCCCAAAAAAAAAAAATCAACAGCAGAATTTCCAATCAAAAAGAGAAAGGAGGATGTTAAAACTTCTTCAATACATCACAGAAATCAAATGAAATGTAGTCGACATCAATAAATCATACTCGTAACACCAAAACATGCAAAATACGATCCATATAGTGTAATAAACAAAAGTAAGAAACCTTGCCTTAACGTTTTGGGTGTATGATATCTAGTGAGCGTTGGAGAGCGACGACAACCGATTTGACTTTGTTCTTCCCCCTATTTCTCAAAGGTTGCGAGGGGTTTCAAAAGAAGAAATGGGCCTCCTCTCCTTCCCAAGAGAGATATTTTTAAGGGTAGGATAAATTTAAGATTGTTACAAGCTGGTTGGGCCCATTGATTCATTGGGTATAATTTTTTTTCCTTAAGAGCACTGCATTATGTGCCGCTCCCCAATGCACGACTAACAGAATCCGTCCATTTGTCCCTAGGACGTAGTACAGTTGGGGGTGCATGGTCTTGTGGCCGAGAGGTCCAAGGTTCGATCCTCAGGGTGTCATGGCCTGGGGTTAACGTTTCTGTCATGCGCTTTCAATTATGTACCTGTATTTACCTCCCTCTATATCTGTGGGATCAGCTCTAGGGGCTGCTTATGTGATGATTCCACATTTTTTTTTTAATCAGAATCCGTCCATGAAATTGAACACACTAGAGAGACTTGAGTATAATATTTTGGAGCCACTCCTAACTCCAAAATATCTATCAGATAGTAAGTGATTCAGTCATTTCAGTTGGCCGATCTATTCAAAATCAACACTGTATCAATGAATGATCAAATCGTAGTAATTTATACTCATGCCATGGATCATACAAGTTTATGGCGCAGTAAGATATTTTCTTATTTTTCTAAATATCTAAAAGTGATAAATTTTTTAATAGACGGTTCATCTAAGAATTTTATATTGATAAATAATCTATTATTAGTAAATTTTTTATTTATCTGAATGATAAATAATTTTTTTTTTATAAGATCAAATTAATCTCAATATAAATTGATATATCATCAGAATTAGTTATCATAAATTGATATCCAATGTCAATTAAAAAATAATAATAATAATAAATTTAAAAGAATAAGAAAAATAAAAGTGAGATTGGAATTGAAAGGTAAGATGAATAGTCCACGTCTCCCAATTTATACGTCAAAGCACGAAGACCCGAACAATCAGACAAATATCGACAGTCATCAAGTCAACTGCTGGTGTATACAATGGTCAACTTTAACAGATATACCTAGATTTGTCCTTGTGAGACATGGATCGCGTGGGAAGTACGTTGGTCTTTGATACGAATTCGAATCTAACCGAGTCAATGTTATGTTGAGGTTAGGATTAGAAAGGGAAATTCCTCTGATTCATCCATTCAGATTTCTGATTCATCCATTCACATCTAAAGTGATCCGAACCGTCCATTGAGATCACGCCTCCTGAGTCCCGCCCGCGACTCCTCTCATCGAACCCAATCCTCCTCCTTCCTCAGGCAGTCAACCGGAGCTCCACCTCAATCTCCACCACCCTCCAAGCTCCGGCCATCTTCGTCATCTCATCCGGATTCCAACAGAGAACGCTCCATCTCATCCACAGATCAGCATATTCCTCACCCACAACCTTCCTCCACTGCATCCGCCGCCGGCCATCCCTTTCATCCTCCCGAGCTACCATCAGCTGACCTCACGGAGAAGAAAGGGGATTTCCTACTTCATCCGCACGCCATCCACAACCATTCACCGATTTCCGACGGCGGGACTGACCTCGCAATGAAAAAAGGGGAATCCCTCCTTCGTCGACACCGGTGCTGCCGACAGCTGTCTTTTGCAGAGCTTTGGGGTTTCCCATCGCCGGAAAGCAGCCAAAGATCTCATCATCACTACCAACAGCACATCAGATCCGGCCATCCTTCTCCACCTCCATCCGAAGTTGACATCGCCCGATCTCCAACAGCAGCCCTTCCGAAGTTCTTCATCGGGCATCCACGATTCTCATTGATTGTAATTGATTTGCGTTTCATATATTGAAGATTCCTTGCACTTAGTTTTATGCCATTTTCGCTTGTCAGATCTTTGATGAAATTTCCCTTCAACATCCATTGCTTTAGTTAATGCAAGTTAGAATGTTTAATTGATCTTGTACTTTTATTTATGCATGTTAATTTATTTTATTAGTCTCTCAGGACGATCTAGTAGCATATAAAGTGTTGTCATCATGAAGTATATGATTCGAATCTTAATAAAATCGAGATAAATGTCTTTATTATGTGCTAATCACTGTTCCAAATATTATGATTTATCTCCACCATTTTGACTCTCGGACGGATTGGTGGGGATGTTGGGACGAATATATTTACTTTTTTCCACCGTGATAATTTGTTTTATTTCAACAATATCTTGTGTGTTTAAATGTTTATATGTGTTTGGATTACAGGATGCACTTAGATTAGATCTTACTTTATAGTTATAGTTACATGGATTCCTTTGCGATATAGTTTAACCAAAAAAAAAAAAAAATAGCGCAGTATTTCATGTTTGTCATCATCTCCTTCTTGTTCGTAGTTCAGTAAATTTTCATTTCGATCGATTGCATTTATTTCATTCTCTGTTCTTAACCTTAGGAAATCAAATTAAAATTCCGCCGACAACCTCAAAAACCAAACCCCAGGATATTTCATTTATAAATAACTTAAATTTAAGTAAAATAAAAATAAAATATATAGAATTTAAGTTTAACAATATTAAATATAATGAGATAATTATTAAGATAGGAGATGATGAGTCGTCCAGAACTGAAAACTTTAGATATTTAGGATTAATTTTATAAAATGATGAGAGATTAGGAGAGATATTTATAACAAAGATGGTTAAAATAGGAAGGTGTTGGGTGTTTTATATGACCGTAAAGTACCTCTAAAATTTAAAGAAAATTCTACAAAATCGCAATTAGACCTACTATGTTATATAAAGCTGAATGTTCTATGATTCGAGCACATGGGTCAAAGATAAAAGTTATAGAGATAAGGATGTTAAGGTGGATGTGTGTGTTGTTGCAATTATCCCTGATCAAAGTTAACCAGTTTGACTCAAGCTTGAGTTTTGTTGTTTGACAATATATGGAGATTACAGATATAATTGTCCATTTAGGAAATTATTGGTGTAATTATCTACTGGTCAAAGGTTGATCAGTTTGATATGAGAGAGTAGTCAAGTAGGTCAAGGTTGACTGATACTTGATTAGGAAAGTCCTAAGTGGAGGTTAGGAAATGGCAAGACCAACGAGATGGTTGGCAGAGTAGGTCAAGGTTAATTGGATATTTGACAGGGAAAGTCCTAACTGGAGATTAGACAAGGGTAAGACCAACGAAATTGTTGGCAAAAGAAGAAAAACCAAGTGGCATGGAGGACCGGACAGTTGGTGTTAGAAGTCCCAGTGAGTGAAGTTAGGCAGTGAGAAACCCCTAGTGAGTGAAGTCAGACAATTGGAAAATCCTAGTAAGTGAAGCTAGGCAGTGAGAAAGCACTGGTGAGTGAAGCCAGGTGGAAAAATCCTAGTGAGTGAAGTTAGGTGGAGAAAAATCCTAGTGAGTGAAGCCAGACATTGAAAAATCCAGGTGGGTCAAAGGTTGACCGAACACCTGATGTTTGGAAGTCCAAGTGGGTCATGGAGGACCAGACACATGGTATAAGGAGAAAAGGTCAGGTGGGTTAAAGGTTGATCGGATATCTGGTGTTTGGAAGTCGAAATGGGTTACGGAGGACTAGACACTTGGCACGAGGAGAAAAGTCTAAGTGGGTCAAAAGGATTAACCGGACACTTGGTAGAGAAGTCCCAGCAGGTCACGATTGACCTGAGATTGGGCAAGGGAACCCTAGACTTGGATTAAGTAAGTTAGGGTGTCACGCCCCCAAAGGAGTCCCTGCCAGACAAAAATCCGACAGCATCTCCCCTATACCGGTGACAATATGAAGCATCACTACAAACAAAATATACATCAGCCACATGCGGCTGGAATATTTATATACACAACCACGCAGTTATAATAACAGCCACTCGGCTGGAATGAAACAATCACAAACAGCCCACACGGCTGTACTAAAACACAGCGGAAAACAAAGGAAAGCCCACACAAACCAAATAAATACAATGCATGCCGGCACGGCTTAAACACAAATACAACACCAAAACCATAAGATAGCCACATGGCTATACACGAATACAATGCCAAAAATAAGAAAAGAAAATACAAAAGAAAACAAGCACGATCTTCGGATGTGACGTAAGACCCGGCAGACAGGATACTCCAAGCGACATCAACCATCTACAAGCTACCTGAAAACATAAATGTATACATGCGGTGGTGAGTATAGGTAACTCAACGGGTAATAGAAAAGATAGTGCATGGTCCATAAATAAAATCATGGAGATCACAAGTATACAGTCTCAGTAGGGAATAAAGAACATGATCATACTATCATAATCAATGCACCTAAACATATCAGACCTACTAACCTGACATACATACTGTACAAACCACAACCGACATAATGATAGATACATACCCAATCTGGAATCGACGCATGGTACAATGATCAGTAAACTCACCGGATCTGCAACAGATACACCCGTGACACCTGTGCAGTATAAGTACGACTGCATATACATGTAAAATAAATGACATGTATGCAGCATGACAACCATATGCAACAATCATATCGCAAACAAATGCAACAACGACAATCACATGCAACTAGTATCTACTAGGCATGTATGCAGATATATCTCCCCAGATGCATCGCGCATCATATGCAAAAGTGCATGCATGCTCCATGGTCACCCCGCCACCTCTCCAGATACCACGACCCCTGTATGGCCGAGAGGCTTGGGTCTAGCCCACTATATAGTGGTCGAGGCGGACAGTCCGCTAGTAGCTATCTAACTACATAGCATCAGGGTCCCTGACTGCTCACAACGCCGGATCTCACCAAACCTCGTGACCGGGTGGCACGACAGGACTAGCAGCAACTGCTCCAACTACCACTACCCATGAGTGGCCGAGTGTGCGGTGCTAAACCAAACCAACTGATGACTCTCTCAACCACAAGGGAGACAACGGTCATCAGATGCAATGAATGATGAACATGATATATATATATATATAATCATCATCCATGCAACAACCCCAAACCTCAAAAATACCTCCAACAAGAGTGTAATCGTCATGATGCCTCAACGTATCCCATCAAACATATGTAGATACTACACATGTATAATCAACCAAAATCATCTAATAATCCCACCAGACACACGGACACAAAAACATAAGTACAATCAACATGTATCCTCCAATAAAAACACAACAGACATGTGTATATACTCCAAACATACAATCAACACCACTCCTCCAAAAGTACATGACAAATACGTGTGTACATACAACATGCAAATGCACGGTCAACAAGATGACTCCTATAACACATCCCCACCTATGTACAGTCAACATCATATACCCAATCAGCATGGTAATACCAACAACCCGACAATCCCTACAAGACATACTCTACACGTGAAATCACAACAGAGTAGATATCAAGAGTAGAGACTGTATATGAATTAAATAGATCATCACAAGGGTCAAGCATAAGTATCATGCAGGAAAAACAGCAATCGATAATGATATAAGATAAAGCAGCCTAATTCATCGAATAATAACCATGCACTAAGTACAAGAAAATCTACATAGAGCCAAGGAAGAAATACCCGCCTTTATATACATAGATCGTGTCCACAAGTCCCACATCGAGAGGCTCGTCCCGAATCCAAATCCTGCAGCAATCAATATGTTTATATTTTATTTAGCTATATTCATATGAATTAAACAGCTAAATAAAATCCCTAACCCAATAGGTTCACTCCAATCAAATCCGAACTCTGACTAACCCCCCATATCAACACATCATTTTAATCCAATAATAAATCTATTCTCTTAATTACCAACCCACCACATAATGATATCAACCATAAAACCGATCATAAATCCGCATCAACCTAACATCATCATCAACAACTAACTAAATCCATCCATTAATCAAATTTCATCATAAACTTTCCTAAATCCACAAATCACTATATATCTAACCAACCACATCACACCACTCATAAATCTAAGCAAGCACAAACCCTACCATCCTTTAGAAACCAAATTTAGCAACATACTAATGCATCCAATAGAAATACCTCATTGGAACATCACTAACCTCGAGGTTTAGCAACAATTCAGCAGCTCACAGTCAGCCCAAAACTGCTCGGAAGCTACAAAATGATACCTACACACAAATTCTTCCAAACAATCAATCCAAAACCCAATTATGCAGCAAAGAATTGCTGAAACCTTAATCCACAGTACAAAATTCACCTTAACAGAACCTTACCTCCAACGGACCTCCACCTCTTCACCCGACCACCCCCAAGGAACTCAGCCACCAGAATTGGAGGAAAAACCATGATCGGCAACAGAGAAACTTCCAAAGCACATTGATCCAACTCCTCCTAATCCAGATCAAAGAGCGAACCACAAATGAAACCAATTATACCAGAATCCTTAAATCCACAAAATTTTTAGACGAAGCAGACCTTGATCGATCACCTCCGTTGTTGTTGCCCGATCCAATCCAACAGGAGTGGAGCTATGGAACAATCCCTAGCAAAGAGGCAACGCAATCAGGTGGAGGAATGAGAGATCAGATGGCAGTTGGGTGATACTCACAGCAGGATCAAACCAAGAAGAAGAAGACAGCATCGAATTGAAGCTAGGGTTGGTTTCCCTTCTTGATTAGAGCCACCCGCAATGCCCTAGACGTCGAGCAGATGCCGATCATGCATAAGAATGGCCAAGGAGACGACCGCCCAACCGGAGACGGCCAATTCCCGTTGAGATCTGATGACCTTTACCCTCCGATGATGCGACGACGTCGAGATCGCAGGTGGAGTAGGCTCCCCCGTCGGCGATCTAGAGCAGAGCCACTAGAGAGAGGAAAGAAAGAGAGGGCGTTGGTAGAGCACGCGGAGGGAAGGACTACCCCGGCGGTGAACTCGCGGTGGCCGGCGATCGGGCGAGGAAGAATCGCCGGAGAAGGAATGGGGAATTCGGCGTCGATCGGGAAAGAGAGGAAGAAAGGTTCGGGTCGGGTGGATCGGCTTTTGGGGGAGGAAAAATAAGTGAAAAGAATTTATAATTTAAAACTTTTCCTCACTTAAATGGGTACCGCAAACAGGCTTCCACCTAGTCCACTGAATCATCCCCTCAAAACGAGTCATACGGACTCCATTTAAATCTTGAAAAATTTCTAAAAATTCTAGAAAAATCCAATAAGATTTTTCGTCCAATAACATTTATTATTTACTTTTACGGTATCTTACATTCTCCCCCACTAATAAAAATTTGGTCCCCAAATTTACTGGTCAACTCAGGGATCCTCATCCAAAGTAGCCACCAATCAACATCCTCATATACCACTCCATCCAATTATCATGAACCAATCTCCAACCCTAAAGGATGACTCTGTGAGTCATGAGCTCACCCTACTTCAGTTATTCCCACACGGTTACCTAACCAACTGTGGATAAATCAAATACCTCAAAAATCCAAAATCCACTATCAATAGATCCTCCAACACCTATATAGATCGCTCAAACTATCCATCAGTCCGAGATGAAAATCTATACTAAAGTGAAGCTCCTAATCCAAAGTCTGCTGTAACTATAATCAAAACCATGACTTGAAATCACTGATCTCCATCCAAAACAATACTCAGAGATACATCATCTAGTCCGGAAATCCCTCTAGAGTATAATCCTGCTACTCAATCCAAAAGAATCAGTCCTACAAATCGATAGCTAGGGAGCAAAGTCGTCACCCAACAATGATTACCCAAACCAAAATATCCTCTCATGTCCTGGATAATCCCACAACAAAATCCGTCAAACATGCTCCCAACTCCACTCTAGTACCTGAGTCAACAGAAACAATCCTGCTAGTCTCTGATATTCAGCCTCCACGTGTTGACACATTAGACATCAAGTTATAAAATCCGTGATGTCCTTCCTCATATCGTTCCACCAATAAAAATGCTCTCAGTCTCCCTACATCAGGTGTCAACCGAATGTATCACAAATCCAGATCAATGTGTTTCCTACAGTAACTCCTCCCGGATAAGAAGTGACTCGGGAACACACATGACCTCCCACGAAAATAAAGAATCCAATTCTCATTCCATGAGAATTCTAGCTATTGGTATGAGATTACTCCGCTCATACCACACCAACTGCACCAAACCTCAAATACGATACATCCGTGTAGAGTACAAATCCGTCTACACTAGAAAGTACAGTTAACACTTCTTGTTTCAACTCCTGAAACTGATCTCATACGCGTTTATCCATGAAAATTTCATACTCATCCTGAACCGTCCCGTCCACGGCATAATGCTGAATAAACCCTCAACCAATCTCCCGTAATATCCAACTAGACCAAAGGAACAACGAGTCTCCTATATAGACTACGACTACTTCCAACTGATAACAGCCCTATCTCTTGTGGATCCACCGATATCTCTCTACTAAAGACAATGCGTCCCAGAAACTCGTAAAAGATAATCACAATACGTACTACTAACTTCACATATAGATGTTCCCGTCGAAACATCTCTAGAACTATGCGAAGCTAGTGTACATGATCCACCTCGGATCGAAAATAGATCACAACATCGTCAATGGAGACAATGAAAACTGATCTACACACCCTAGGAATACCAAGTACATCGAGTCCATAACAGGATCTAAGACACGACATGCCTAAATGGTAACACCAAGGACTCATAATGTACGTACAACAGGCTCACTCAACCGTAAGATCTCCAACAACGGGTCTGTGATCGAATCACCCACTACAAATCACCAAATCCATATATATCACAGACATACTACACTCCATGTCACTATCAACATAAAACACCAAATAATAGATCATCAAATCAAATATCCACTAATAGATCCTCAAAAGACAACATATCCCCACACCTGATCTCCTAATATCCACCAATCTCCAATCATCCTCAACATCCATCAGTCATACCAGATAGTCTCGTAAACAAAGATAGAGTCAAAGAAAAGTATCCAACCTTCAACCCCCACTACTAACAAACTAAACGTATCCAAAAAGGTCTGCCAAATCTCATCATCTCATTCTTTCCGATAATCAAATATCCACAGTAAAAGAATGTCAATCCAAAATCATAGGGTCACACAACCCGCTGACTAAGTGTCTACCTGACAAAGAGATATCTCCACCACCCTCATCATCATCCTATATATGTCACTCAACAAATATCGATAAAAGGTCAAACCCTCTAATATGGGATATAGACTACAAGATCTGGTACAATGATCACGTGGTCAAGGTCTTGAGCCACCTGATAGAGACAATGTTAGTTGAGTCGTCTAACCATTGTCTTGTACCCCATCATACTGTGATCGCTCCACCCTGAGGTTCAGCAACCTCTAGTATCGAGCAATGAACACAAAGATAGAGGAACGCTACAACTAAACAACTGATCAAAATATCTGTCAATCAACGCTCTACCCCTCGAAGATCATCATATCCGAATGTACTCTCAAAGTTATACCCTTGTAACGGTTGTATCTCAAAGTGTTAAGCACGTAGCTTTACACCTTTCCACACCGTGTGGTATCCTATCTGAATGTACCTTCTAAGCCCCCCAACCAGGTACAGACAATCCATAGTCAAAGTCCCCATAGAATAGGATACATCGATCCTCTATAGACTTACTAAGCCAATAATGGTATACGGCTAATTCAGTCCTTTCTACACCGGTACAAGTCAAAATATCTAACCAAGTATGAAACGTCCCAAAGATAGGAATCTCCAAAAATAGAGTAAGTCAGCCCCCTACTGGTCGGACTAATAAAATAAATCGGTCAAGTACTATATGATCCAACAAGAGTACATCAATACACCACTGACAAAACCAACTAAGATGAGTCAATTCTCAACTATCCAAGTCAATAAGGGTAATAAGTCAAACCCTAACTATACAAGTCAACCAGGTAAATCAATCCTAAACTGATCTAACCAGCTGGAGTAATACAAACTGAGTCAACATATGTATACATATATCATCCACTACACAACTAATGATAACCGAGACTGGTATACGACTCTAACTCTCAACCAACTAGTAGTAACAGCAACTAACTACTGGTAGTATGATATGATGAAATCCCCTGAGACTGTAAATCCTTGATCTCCAGTAGGTCAACCGTGATCAGTGATTGACCCAACCAATGTAATGCATGATACAAATAACCAGACAGATACTAGCAGAAGAGTACTAACACATGTCACAACAAACTATCACGGGCAACAATACATATACCAACAGCAGTGTATGATAACAATATGCAAACATACCTCCTATAGCTTGGAGATGTCCTGCTGCTGCCTGGTCCCAAAGCTCGAAAAGTCACATCAAGAAAACCGAATCACGAAATCCAAAACACAAATAACAGGCATCGTACCTGCTTTGATACCAAATATTGGTATCAGAAAAATCTCGAAAAACCCGAACACATAGCAAGACAGGTATCGCACCCACTCTGATACCACTAAACTGTCACGCCCCCAAAGGAGTCCCCGCCAGACAAAAATCCGACAGCATCTCCCCTGCATCGGTGACAATATGAAGCATCACTACAAACAAAATATACATCACCACATGGAATATTTATACACAACCAGGTATAATAATATACAACACTGAATGAAACAATCACAACCATTAGTTAAATGCACCCCACGTAACTAAAACACATGAGAAAACAAAGGAAAGCCCACACACAAATAACCAAATACAATGCATGCGCCAAGACCTTACAACACAAATACAACACTAAAAACAGATATACATACACGAATACAATGCCAAAAATAAGAAAAGAAAATACAAAAGAAAACAAGCACGATCTTCTGATGTGAGGACCCGTGATATGATACTCAAGCGAACCCATCTACAATACCTACGAAACATAAATGTATGTGCAGGTGGTATAGGTAACTCGGTAATAATAGAAAAGATAGTGCATGGTCCATAAATAAAATCATGGAAATCAAAAGTATACAGTCTCAGTAGGGAATAAAGAACATGATCATACTATCATAATCAATGCACCTAAACATATCAGACCTACTAACCTGACATACATCCTGTACAACCCACAACCGACATAAGGATAGATCCATACCCAATCTGGAATCGACGCATGGTACAATGATCAGTAAACTCACCGGATCTGCAACAGAGACACCCGTGACATCTGTGCAATATAAGTACGACTGCATATACATGTAAAATAAATGACATGTATGCAGCATGACAACCATATGCAACAATCATATCGCAAACAAATGCAACAACGACAATCACATGCAACTAGTATCTACTAGGCATGTATGCAAATATATCTCCCGATGCATCGCGCATCGTATGCAAAAGTGCATGCATGCTCCATGGTCACCCCGCCACCTCTCCGAACACCACAACCCCTGTATGGCTGAGAGGCTTGGGTCCGTGACGACTGTACTACCCTCCAGCCCACTATATAGTGGTCGAGGCGGACAATCCACTAGTAGCTATCTAGCTACATAGTATCAGGTCCCTGACTGCTCACAACGCCGGACGACAGGACTAGCAGCAACTGCTCCAACTACCACTACCCATGAGTGGCCGAGTGTGCGGTGCTAAACCAAACCAACTGATGACTCTCTCAACCACAAGGGAGACAACGGTCATCAGATGCAATGAATGATGAACATGATATATATATATATATATAATCATCATCCATGCAACAACCCCAAACCTCAAAAATACCTCCAACAAGAGTGTAATCGTCATGATGCCTCAACGTATCCCATCAAACATATGTAGATACTACACATGTATAATCAACCAAAATCATCTAATAATCCCACCAGACACACGGACACAAAAACAATCAACATGTATCCTTCAATAAAAACACAACGGACATGTGTATATACTCCAAACATACAATCAACACAACTCCTCCAAAAGTACATGACAAATACGTGTGTACATACAACATGCAAATGCACGGTCAATATGATGACTCCTATAACACATCCCCACCTATGTACAGTCAACATCATATACCCAATCAGCATGGTAATACCAACAACCCGACAATCCCTACAAGACATACTCTACACGTGAAATCACAACAGAGTAGATATCAAGAGTAGAGACTGTATATGAATTAAATAGATCATCACAAGGGTCAAGCATAAGTATCATGCAGGAAAAACAGCAATCGATAATGATATAAGATAAAGCAGCCTAATTCATCGAATAATAACCATGCACTAAGTACAAGAAAATCTACATAGAGCCAAGGAAGAAATACCCGCCTTTATATACATAGATCGTGTCCACAAGTCCCACATCGAGAGGCTCGTCCCGAATCCAAATCCTGCAGCAATCAATATGTTTATATTTTATTTAGCTATATTCATATGAATTAAACAGCTAAATAAAATCCCTAACCCAATAGGTTCACTCCAATCAAATCCGAACTCTGACTAACCCCCCATATCAACACATCATTTTAATCCAATAATAAATCTATTCTCTTAATTACCAACCCACCACATAATGATATCAACCATAAAACCGATCATAAATCCGCATCAACCTAACATCATCATCAACAACTAACTAAATCCATCCATTAATCAAATTTCATCATAAACTTTCCTAAATCCACAAATCACTATATATCTAACCAACCACATCACACCACTCATAAATCTAAGCAAGCACAAACCCTACCATCCTTTAGAAACCAAATTTAGCAACATACTAATGCATCCAATAGAAATACCTCATTGGAACATCACTAACCTCGAGGTTTAGCAACAATTCAGCAGCTCACAGTCAGCCCAAAACTGCTCGGAAGCTACAAAATGATACCTACACACAAATTCTTCCAAACAATCAATCCAAAACCCAATTATGCAGCAAAGAATTGCTGAAACCTTAATCCACAGTACAAAATTCACCTTAACAGAACCTTACCTCCAACGGACCTCCACCTCTTCACCCGACCACCCCCAAGGAACTCAGCCACCAGAATTGGAGGAAAAACCATGATCGGCAACAGAGAAACTTCCAAAGCACATTGATCCAACTCCTCCTAATCCAGATCAAAGAGCGAACCACAAATGAAACCAATTATACCAGAATCCTTAAATCCACAAAATTTTTAGACGAAGCAGACCTTGATCGATCACCTCCGTTGTTGTTGCCCGATCCAATCCAACAGGAGTGGAGCTATGGAACAATCCCTAGCAAAGAGGCAACGCAATCAGGTGGAGGAATGAGAGATCAGATGGCAGTTGGGTGATACTCACAGCAGGATCAAACCAAGAAGAAGAAGACAACATCGAATTGAAGCTAGGGTTGGTTTCCCTTCTTGATTAGAGCCACCCGCAATGTCCTAGACGCCGAGCAGATGCCGATCATGCATAAGAACGGCCAAGGAGACGACCGCCCAACCGGAGACGGCCAATTCCCGTTGAGATCCGATGACCTTTACCCTCCGATGATGCGACGACGTCGAGATCGCAGGTGGAGTAGGCTCCCCCGTCGGCGATCTAGAGCAGAGCCACCAGAGAGAGGAAAGAAAGAGAGGGCGTTGGTAGAGCATGCGGAGGGAAGGACTACCCCGGCGGTGAACTCGCGGTGGCCGGCGATCGGGCGAGGA
The DNA here is from genome assembly GCF_018446385.1 of Zingiber officinale. Taxonomy (NCBI): domain Eukaryota; kingdom Viridiplantae; phylum Streptophyta; class Magnoliopsida; order Zingiberales; family Zingiberaceae; genus Zingiber; species Zingiber officinale. The sequence goes on from NC_055995.1 coordinate 70,750,588, forward strand.
GGAATCGCCGGAGAAGGAATGGGGAATTCGGCGTCGATCGGGAAAGAGAGGAAGAAAGGTTCGGGTCGGGTGGATCGGCTTTTGGGGGAGGAAAAATAAGTGAAAAGAATTTATAATTTAAAACTTTTCCTCACTTAAATGGGTACCGCAAATAGGCTTCCACCTAGCCCACTGAATCATCCCCTCAAAACGAGTCATACGGACTCCATTTAAATCTTGAAAAATTTCTAAAAATTCTAGAAAAATCCAATAAGATTTTTCGTCCAATAACATTTATTATTTACTTTTACGGTATCTTACATTCTCCCCCACTAATAAAAATTTGGTCCCCAAATTTACTGGTCAACTCAGGGATCCTCATCCAAAGTAGCCACCAATCAACATCCTCATATACCACTCCATCCAATTATCATGAACCAATCTCCAACCCTAAAGGATGACTCTGTGAGTCATGAGCTCACCCTACTTCTGTTATTCCCACACGGTTACCTAACCAACTGTGGATAAATCAAATACCTCAAAAAAATCCAAAATCCACTATCAATAGATCCTCCAACACCTATATAGATCGCTCAAACTATCCATCAGTCTGAGATGAAAATCTATACTAAAGTGAAGCTCCTAATCCAAAGTCTGCTGTAACTATAATCAAAACCATGACTTGAAATCACTGATCTCCATCCAAAACAATACTCAGAGATACATCATCTAGTCTGGAAATCCCTCTAGAGTATAATCCTGCTACTCAATCCAAAAGAATCCGTCCTACAAATCGATAGCTAGGGAGCAAAGTCGTCACCCAACAATGATTACCCAAACCAAAATATCCTCTCATGTCCTGGATAATCCCACAACAAAATCCGTCAAACATGCTCCCAACTCCACTCTAGTACCTGAGTCAACAGAAACAATCCTGCTAGTCTCTGATATTCAGCCTCCACGTGTTGACACATTAGACATCAAGTTATAAAATCCGTGATGTCCTTCCTCATATCGTTCCACCAATAAAAATGCTCTCAGTCTCCCTACATCAGGTGTCAACCGAATGTATCACAAATCCAGATCAATGTGTTTCCTACAGTAACTCCTCCCGGATAAGAAGTGACTCGGGAACACACATGACCTCCCACGAAAATAAAGAATCCAATTCTCATTCCATGAGAATTCTAGCTATTGGTATGAGATTACTCCGCTCATACCACACCCGAACTGCACCAAACCTCAAATACGATACATCTGTGTAGAGTACAAATCCGTCTACACTAGAAAGTACAACTAAGACAGTGCAGTTAACACTTCTTGTTTCAACTCCTGAAACTGATCTCATACGCGTTTATCCATGAAAATTTCATACTCATCCTGAACCGTCCCGTCCACGGCATAATGCTGAATAAACCCTCAACCAATCTCCCGTAATATCCAACTAGACCAAAGGAACAACGAGTCTCCTATATAGACTACGACTACTTCCAACTGATAACAGCCCTATCTCTTGTGGATCCACCGATATCTCTCTACTAAAGACAATGCGTCCCAGAAACTCGTAAAAGATAATCACAATACGTACTACTAACTTCACATATAGATGTTCCCGTCGAAACATCTCTAGAACTATGCGAAGCTAGTGTACATGATCCACCTCGGATCGAAAATAGATCACAACATCGTCAATGGAGACAATGAAAACTGATCTACACACCCTAGGAATACCAAGTACATCGAGTCCATAACAGGATCTAAGACACGACATGCCTAAATGGTAACACCAAGGACTCATAATGTACGTACAACAGGCTCACTCAACCGTAAGATCTCCAACAACGGGTCTGTGATCGAATCACCCACTACAAATCACCAAATCCATATATATCACAGACATACTACACTCCATGTCACTATCAACATAAAACACCAAATAATAGATCATCAAATCAAATATCCACTAATAGATCCTCAAAAGACAACATATCCCCACACCTGATCTCCTAATATCCACCAATCTCCAATCATCCTCAACATCCATCAGTCATACCAGATAGTCTCGTAAACAAAGATAGAGTCAAAGAAAAGTATCCAACCTTCAACCCCCACTACTAACAAACTAAACGTATCCAAAAAGGTCTGCCAAATCTCATCATCTCATTCTTTCCGATAATCAAATATCCACAGTAAAAGAATGTCAATCCAAAATCATAGGGTCACACAACCCGCTGACTAAGTGTCTACCTGACAAAGAGATATCTCCACCACCCTCATCATCATCCTATATATGTCACTCAACAAATATCGATAAAAGGTCAAACCCTCTAATATGGGATATAGACTACAAGATCTGGTACAATGATCACGTGGTCAAGGTCTTGAGCCACCTGATAGAGACAATGTTAGTTGAGTCGTCTAACCATTGTCTTGTACCCCATCATACTGTGATCGCTCCACCCTGAGGTTCAGCAACCTCTAGTATCGAGCAATGAACACAAAGATAGAGGAACGCTACAACTAAACAACTGATCAAAATATCTGTCAATCAACGCTCTACCCCTCGAAGATCATCATATCCGAATGTACTCTCAAAGTTATACCCTTGTAACGGTTGTATCTCAAAGTGTTAAGCACGTAGCTTTACACCTTTCCACACCGTGTGGTATCCTATCTGAATGTACCTTCTAAGCCCCCCAACCAGGTACAGACAATCCATAGTCAAAGTCCCCATAGAATAGGATACATCGATCCTCTATAGACTTACTAAGCCAATAATGGTATACGGCTAATTCAGTCCTTTCTACACCGGTACAAGTCAAAATATCTAACCAAGTATGAAACGTCCCAAAGATAGGAATCTCCAAAAATAGAGTAAGTCAGCCCCCTACTGGTCGGACTAATAAAATAAATCGGTCAAGTACTATATGATCCAACAAGAGTACATCAATACACCACTGACAAAACCAACTAAGATGAGTCAATTCTCAACTATCCAAGTCAATAAGGGTAATAAGTCAAACCCTAACTATACAAGTCAACCAGGTAAATCAATCCTAAACTGATCTAACCAGCTGGAGTAATACAAACTGAGTCAACATATGTATACATATATCATCCACTACACAACTAATGATAACCGAGACTGGTATACGACTCTAACTCTCAACCAACTAGTAGTAACAGCAACTAACTACTGGTAGTATGATATGATGAAATCCCCTGAGACTGTAAATCCTTGATCTCCAGTAGGTCAACCGTGATCAGTGATTGACCCAACCAATGTAATGCATGATACAAATAACCAGACAGATACTAGCAGTAGAGTACTAACACATGTCACAACAAACTATCACGGGCAACAATACATATACCAACAGCAGTGTATGATAACAATATGCAAACATACCTCCTATAGCTTGGAGATGTCCTGCTGCTGCCTGGTCCCAAAGCTCGAAAAGTCACATCAAGAAAACCGAATCACGAAATCCAAAACACAAATAACAGGCATCGTACCTGCTTTGATACCAAATATTGGTATCAGAAAAATCTCGAAAAACCCGAACACATAGCAAGACAGGTATCGTACCCACTCTGATACCACTAAACTGTCACGCCCCCAAAGGAGTCCCTGCCAGACAAAAATCCGACAGCATCTCCCCTGTACCGGTGACAATATGAAGCATCACTACAAACAAAATATACATCAGCCACATGCGGCTGGAATATTTATATACACAACCACGCAGTTATAATAACAGCCACTCGGCTGGAATGAAACAATCACAACCACGCAGTTATATATAAAACAGCCCACACGGCTGTACTAAAACACAGCGGAAAACAAAGGAAAGCCCACACAAACCAAATAAATACAATGCATGCCGGCACGGCTTAAACACAAATACAACACCAAAACCATAAGATAGCCACATGGCTATACACGAATACAATGCCAAAAATAAGAAAAGAAAATACAAAAGAAAACAAGCACGATCTTCGGATGTGACGTAGGACCCGGCAGACAGGATACTCCAAGCGACACCAACCATCTACAAGCTACCTGAAAACATAAATGTATACATGCGGTGGTGAGTATAGGTAACTCAGCGGGTAATAGAAAAGATAGTGCATGGTCCATAAATAAAATCATGGAGATCACAAGTATACAGTCTCAGTAGGGAATAAAGAACATGATCATACTATCATAATCAATGCACCTAAACATATCAGACCTACTAACCTGACATACATACTGTACAAACCACAACCGACATAATGATAGATACATACCCAATCTGGAATCGACGCATGGTACAATGATCAGTAAACTCACCGTATCTGCAACAGATACACCCGTGACACCTGTGCAATATAAGTACGACTGCATATACATGTAAAATAAATGACATGTATGCAGCATGACAACCATATGCAACAATCATATCGCAAACAAATGCAACAACGACAATCACATGCAACTAGTATCTACTAGGCATGTATGCAGATATATCTCCCCAGATGCATCGCGCATCATATGCAAAAGTGCATGCATGCTCCATGGTCACCCCGCCACCTCTCCAGATACCACGACCCCTGTATGGCCGAGAGGCTTGGGTCTGTGACGACTGTACTACCCTCCAGCCCACTATATAGTGGTCGAGGCGGACAGTCCGCTAGTAGCTATCTAACTACATAGCATCAGGGTCCCTGACTGCTCACAACGCCGGATCTCACCAAACCTCGTGACCGGGTGGCACGACAGGACTAGCAGCAACTGCTCCAACTACCACTACCCATGAGTGGCCGAGTGTGCGGTGCTAAACCAAACCAACTGATGACTCTCTCAACCACAAGGGAGACAACGGTCATCAGATGCAATGAATGATGAACATGATATATATATATATATATAATCATCATCCATGCAACAACCCCAAACCTCAAAAATACCTCCAACAAGAGTGTAATCGTCATGATGCCTCAACGTATCCCATCAAACATATGTAGATACTACACATGTATAATCAACCAAAATCATCTAATAATCCCACCAGACACACGGACACAAAAACATAAGTACAATCAACATGTATCCTCCAATAAAAACACAACAGACATGTGTATATACTCCAAACATACAATCAACACCACTCCTCCAAAAGTACATGACAAATACGTGTGTACATACAACATGCAAATGCACGGTCAACAAGATGACTCCTATAACACATCCCCACCTATGTACAGTCAACATCATATACCCAATCAGCATGGTAATACCAACAACCCGACAATCCCTACAAGACATACTCTACACGTGAAATCACAACAGAGTAGATATCAAGAGTAGAGACTGTATATGAATTAAATAGATCATCACAAGGGTCAAGCATAAGTATCATGCAGGAAAAACAGCAATCGATAATGATATAAGATAAAGCAGCCTAATTCATCGAATAATAACCATGCACTAAGTACAAGAAAATCTACATAGAGCCAAGGAAGAAATACCCGCCTTTATATACATAGATCGTGTCCACAAGTCCCACATCGAGAGGCTCGTCCCGAATCCAAATCCTGCAGCAATCAATATGTTTATATTTTATTTAGCTATATTCATATGAATTAAACAGCTAAATAAAATCCCTAACCCAATAGGTTCACTCCAATCAAATCCGAACTCTGACTAACCCCCCATATCAACACATCATTTTAATCCAATAATAAATCTATTCTCTTAATTACCAACCCACCACATAATGATATCAACCATAAAACCGATCATAAATCCGCATCAACCTAACATCATCATCAACAACTAACTAAATCCATCCATTAATCAAATTTCATCATAAACTTTCCTAAATCCACAAATCACTATATATCTAACCAACCACATCACACCACTCATAAATCTAAGCAAGCACAAACCCTACCATCCTTTAGAAACCAAATTTAGCAACATACTAATGCATCCAATAGAAATACCTCATTGGAACATCACTAACCTCGAGGTTTAGCAACAATTCAGCAGCTCACAGTCAGCCCAAAACTGCTCGGAAGCTACAAAATGATACCTACACACAAATTCTTCCAAACAATCAATCCAAAACCCAATTATGCAGCAAAGAATTGCTGAAACCTTAATCCACAGTACAAAATTCACCTTAACAGAACCTTACCTCCAACGGACCTCCACCTCTTCACCCGACCACCCCCAAGGAACTCAGCCACCAGAATTGGAGGAAAAACCATGATCGGCAACAGAGAAACTTCCAAAGCACATTGATCCAACTCCTCCTAATCCAGATCAAAGAGCGAACCACAAATGAAACCAATTATACCAGAATCCTTAAATCCACAAAATTTTTAGACGAAGCAGACCTTGATCGATCACCTCCGTTGTTGTTGCCCGATCCAATCCAACAGGAGTGGAGCTATGGAACAATCCCTAGCAAAGAGGCAACGCAATCAGGTGGAGGAATGAGAGATCAGATGGCAGTTGGGTGATACTCACAGCAGGATCAAACCAAGAAGAAGAAGACAGCATCGAATTGAAGCTAGGGTTGGTTTCCCTTCTTGATTAGAGCCACCCGCAATGCCCTAGACGCCGAGCAGATGCCGATCATGCATAAGAATGGCCAAGGAGACGACCGCCCAACCGGAGACGGCCAATTCCCGTTGAGATCGATGACCTTTACCCTCCGATGATGCGACGACGTCGAGATCGCAGGTGGAGTAGGCTCCCCGTCGGCGATCTAGAGCAGAGCCACTAGAGAGAGGAAAGAAAGAGAGGGCGTTGGTAGAGCACGCGGAGGGAAGGACTACCCCGGCGGTGAACTCGCGGTGGCTGGCGATCGGGCGAGGAAGAATCGCAGAAGAATGGGAAGATGGAAGCGCGTGAGAGGGAGAAAGGATCGAGCAAGGTGATCGGGAGGGGAAAAGAATTGAAAAATTTCTAAAAATTCTAGAAAAATCCAATAAGATTTTTCGTCCAATAACATTTATTATTTACTTTTACGGTATCTTACATAGGGTTAGACAATCGATTGACCCTAAATTAATCGATTAAGAGATTTCTGCGAGAACATAGAAAGGACCCGAATCGATTAGTCAATTGATTGGGTCGAGCCTAATAAATTAGGGCCAGGAGATTCATGATGAGGAATTCATATAAAAACAAGGTTGAATCGATTAGCCCAAACGATTCAGCCACTTATAAACGATTGGGTCAATCAATTAGGCAGTGTTTTTTCGTGAGAAGAGGGAATCAATTGAGGCAATCGATTAAGAAAGCTTAATCAATTGGGTTAATCGATTAAGACCTTTTTTGTGAGTGAACAGAGAGTTACGAAATCGATTGGGTAATCAATTAAGGCTCTCTAAATCGATTGGAATAATTCACCAATGAATTAAACTTCAAAAAAAGACATGTTCTGTAGGTGTTGGATGGTCGAATAATGTGGTAGTCGATTAGGAGTTAGCCTAATCGATTGGGAGGCGTTGAAGAACCCTAGAAAAGGGTTTTCATGGACTTTTTCAGACAACTCTCGCTCACTGTTTCTCAACCACACATGACAAGCTCTTGGAGACTTAGAGTAAAGTGTTGGTGTATTTCCAAATTGATCAAGAGGTGGTTCATTATTGTAACTATTTCCTTGTTAATCTTTTATTTCTTGTTCTATCTCATATTCGCTTGTGTATTTGTTGGTACGAGACTTCTCTGCCTAAACGAAGGAGGATTTCATAGTGTATTGTAAGTGAGGAGAGTGGACACTTGGATTAGTTACCTCAACGAGGTGGATACCAAGTAAATTCAAGGGTGTTAGCATTGCTTCTAAGTTTTCGATGCAACAAATCAATGAAGAGGCAAATCGAGCTATTCACCCCCCCCCCCATCCTTGCCGGATGGTCCTAACAAATCAGATATTGTCAGACTCATCACCAAAAAGTGCAATAAGCTAGAAGAAGAAGAAGAAGAAGTTGAATTCCTAAAGTCAACAAGTCAAAGATTTCATCTAGAGAGCTCAACTTTAAGATGAATTTCTAGGATGAACTTGGATTTGATACTCGAGTACCTCCATCATTCATATCAACAAGCTTTGATTTTTGAAAATCAAGGATCGAGAATTTCTTGATGATGGGCATAGAGCAATGGTTTACTCTATTGGAGGAATTTCAAGCTCCAATGGATGACAAAGGAAAAAAAAATCCTTGAGAAAAGAAATTGGAGTGAGGAACAAATTGTTGAAGATCGGTGGCCTGCTAGAAGGGTGGTTGAATAGACATCACCCCAAATCTATCGCTTTCTTCCTACAATGTCAGTGCGTAGTGAAAATACATACAATATAAAGAAAGCTAATCTAAAAGACAAGAAAGCAAACCAAACTCAATATGCTCGTTTACGTAGTTCGGAGATAACTTGTCCTACTCCACGGCTATCCGTAAGGTGGACGATTCCTATCCGTTGGTGGATTAGCCCCCGGTAAACTCTGGCTAGCTCACGTAGCTCCTTGTGGGTGGAGAAATCTCATCACAACTCTCACAAGAACACTTGAGATGCTAGGGCACTTGTTGACTACTAATTAGGGTTAACCACTACTAATTTTGTCAACCTTAACCAAGCTCCCAAGCCTTAGTTATATAGGCTACGGGTTGGAAAACCCCGCCTACCAGACAACTAGTAAATATGCCAGTCAACTGTCCTCTATGGAAATTCGATCATTACATCCTAATGGCTCGATACCAGTCGATAGGTAAAAGTACCAATCGACTGCTCCATACTGGCCGAATGAACAAAGACATTCTGTTTACAACCATTCAACTACCCAGTCGACTAGTACATTCACCAGTCGACTGATAAACCCTAAAACCTAGGGTTTCCCTTCCCGAGTACAATCTTTTTGTACTCGGACCCTCACAACTCCCTTGACTCTTCTTCTCAGTCTTGACCTCTTACCTTCAATTCTTTTTCCTTTGGCTCTGGTCCCTCGGATGCATTCAAGCCCATGGCTTGTCCCAATGTCATCCTTCACGTATGCCTCGAAGTGCGCTTCCCTCGTCTCTTATCCTTGCTATCTTATCCACTATCCTTTGGATGCTCTATCCTTCACCGGATCCGAAATCATCAAGCTAAGTCATATGTGTATCCTGTAAACCTGCATAACTTATATACATATATCAAATACAAGGGTAAATCTAACTTAAACTCTTTGCTCAAACATCAAAACACATTGTCACACTGGACCTCAAGATTGCCTCCAAGACAAATCAAGAGATGTGAGACCAATAACAAAGTAACAAAATTATTAGTTAACTTATTTCCTAGCAACATTTTGAGTAAGGTCAGAGAATATCAAGATGTCAAGGAGCTATGGAGTAAATTGGTGAAGCTCCATGAAGATTCATCTTCAATGGCATGCAACAACAAAAAACAAAAAGAGATACTCTTTGTTTCATGTACATGAGGATTCGGAGCTTGAGAAATTCTCAACATCCGAGGAGGAAATTGAAGAGGAATCCACCTAAAGGAGTGAGGGGGAGCATCAATGTTTAACACTGGAACAAGAAGAAGCCTTTACTTCTGGGTCAAATGAAGAAGAGTCTTGTGTCATCCCTACAAGCAAAGAAGGTATAACAATTTTAATTTATAAAAATAAAAATGATATCATTTGCTTTGAGTGTAGGGAAAAAAGATACTACAAGAGCAAGTATCCAAAGTTGACCAAAAAGAATGGTCAAGTGGCATCCAAGGATAAGGAGAAGCCAAAGGAGGTTAGCCCCATGGCACGCAAGGGCAAGAAGCATATTGTGTGTTTTTCGTGCAATCAAAAGAGACATTACCGGAACCAATATTCAAGGGGAAGAGATTCAGCTAAGAAGAAAGGAGGAAGTTTAAGTCGAGGGGGAGCTTCCAAGAATAACACTAAAGTACTATTAGTTAATGGTATTTCCTTGTGTCATGATAAAGAGCATGCTAGATCTAAATTTTATCATTTTATTGCTATTTTTCATGAAAATAGGAATCATGATAACCTTAGGAAAATTTATAAATCATTTCATGTTAGAACTACCTTATCTAAGGATAGAAAGGTGGAAAATTGTTTTGGCAAGAAACCAAAATAATTTAGAAATATGCCTAAAAGGAAAAAATATCCACATAAATAAAATAAATTCTAAATTTGAGGATTTAAGGATAACAAATTAAATTTTGAAGTCAAAACTTGATAAGTTAGAAAAATCCCTTAAAAGAATGGAAATTTTTTTTAATGGGTAAAAAGAGCAAAACCTAGGTTTAGGAAAGCTAGAGTCATCCAAGGGCAAGAAGGGTTTGTGATACAAACCTAAGTCTAACAAAAATGTGGTCTCATATCATAGAGTTTCATACAACTATAGAACTAACCCTAAGTCTAGGAGTCAAGTCAAGATAACAAGGGAAGTTATCCCTAGAAGTAATCTTGAAAAGACTAGTGTGACTAAGGCTTCTAAATATAAGGACCACATGGTGACTTTGATGTGATCAGTCAAGTCAAGTTAGGTCATGTATTTAATTATTATATTTAAGTGTGTAGAAGCTTAGGATCACAAGAAGTTGAGTGGAAGATGCAATAAATGAGAAGAATAGCACGAGAATCGAGGGAAAAGGATGCATCCGAGGGGTGAGAAGCTGCGAAAGAGTACATTGGTGGAGCAAAAAGGATGCGCATGATGCTTCCGAGGGATGAGAAGCCAGAGCGAAAGATTTCTCGAGGAGAAGGCTGGAGTTGGGTTCAGGTGAGCTCAACTCTGGAAGGTCGGAGGATCACCCAAGCAACCAGAGAAGGCGCCAGACGGTCAGCCCGAGGCTGACTACTCCGAGCGCTTGGACTAGCTGGTTCGGGCACTTGGACAAGATGGTCCAGGCGCTCGAACCACCAAGGCACCTCATAGGTGCCTCGTCGTAGTCTCGTTGCTGTGGATCACCTTCTGTCGGATCTAAAAGAATGCTAGAGGGGGGTGAATAGCAATCATCAAAAATTTAATTAAAATAGATACGCAGTGGAAGAATAGAAAGCAATGCTAACATGACCAAGTTTTTACTTAGTTCGGAGCCTTCGACGACTCCTACTCCAAGGCCCGCACTCATCGAGTGCTTTCATTGGGAAATCCACTAATAGTTCGAAATGGTTACAAATTACAAGTACAACAACTATATATAAAAACTACTGACAATAAAAAAAACTAATTAAAGCTGAAGTCTAGTTGTCGGTGGAGCATAGCAGCGTTTTGGGAGCCTTTTTGGAGCACTATGAAGCAGAGAAGGTTATTGTAGTTGTTGTTGTTCTGAAGCTCCGGGTTGAAGGCCTTTAAATAGGTCCATTTCGGGTGCCTGGAACCCCTCCGATCGCCTGGACCACGTGGCCCGACCAATCAATGCGCTCCAGCTTGTGGATCAATTTTTGGGTCTGGACGCCCGGGTCCCTTTTCTTCAGCAGCTTTCCCCTACAAAAAAGGTTAGTCCTAGGCAACCAAATATATATTTTTCCCTGCAAAAAAAAGTTAGCACAACATAATAAAATATGAGTAGTAATTAGATTTTGTCTCCCCGAGACCATGATCTTGTCAAGGTCTCTACTTAGGTTTCCCAAATGGATCTAAGCTGGACCGATACCTATAGTTCCCTCAATAGGGAACGCGCCCTCACTGGATCTCTCCTCCAGTTGCTTACCTTTACTTACTACTTGCATTCACTTGACTTACCTCTGACCCACCAGGTCTTCTCGCCAGTTGTCAGTGTTGGATCGATACCCACGTGAGAGGGAGGGGTGAGCCACGTGGTTTTCAAAAACTCATTTTGTCAGTTTTAAAATCACAAGTATGCGCAATGGAAAGTACGTATGAAATCAGAATTTAAAAGACACGAGAAAGACACAAGCAGTTTACTTGGTTCGGAGACTTCGGTGACTCCTATTCCAAGACCCAAGTCCTACGGACCTATCGATGGGTAATTCACTAAAGGCTTCTTCTGGTACCTTCGGAAGAGGAAACGAGTACAAAAGAAAGTTTGAACAAGTGCAACACACTGTACTTATCCTTTTGTAGTAATCAAGTACACAAATGAAAGGTTACCAACACTTTAGAAATAGAAGTAGGAGCACTCGAGTGTCAGTGTCAATCTGCCGGTAGTGATCAAAAGTTCTCGGAGCAGTTGTCGGGCGTAGTAGCTTCACAGCAGAGTCCTAGTAGGAGCTTGGAGCAGTCGGAAGCTTAAACAGATGCTCAGTAGCTTGTATACCAGTGTTATTCCAATGCCTTCTCGAGATAACCTTTTAAAAGGAATAGAAGGTGCCTCTAATAAGGCAAATTTGATCCCAAATAGGCCGACACTTATCCACGACTTTGGCCAAAATTTATCCTGCGGAGGCGCCATCTATGAACAGTACGAAGACACCTTCACTGCTTGAGGGCGCCTTCGGTATTATTCATCCGAAGACAATTTTTCTTCTTTTGTCCTATAAAATAACATTAGTCCAAATAACCTGCAAACAAGTGTTAGGACAAATAATAATTAATAATAAAGGGTAGTAATTAGTTCCTATCCTCCTATGACCAGGAACTAGTCAAGGTCTAATCTTAGGGATCCCAAATGGACCTAAATTGGACCGACTCCTACTATTCCTTCAACTGGGACGTATTCTCACTTGGTCACTCTCCTCCAGTGACTTACCTTAACTTACCAGTTTGCTAGACATCTAGTCAACCTGTCGACCTATCTAGACTTCATGTTAGCTATCCGTTAAGCCCGTTGACCTAGTTGGACTTCTTGCCAGATATCCGATCAGTCCGTCGACCTATCTGGACTTCGTATTAGCTATCTGGTTGGCCTTTCGACCTTGTTGAATTTCTTGCCAGATATCCGATTAGCCAGTCGACCTATCTAGATTTCCTGCACACTTAATCAAGTGGTTAGATCACAACAAAACATAACTTAACTTACTTGTCATTCATCAAAACCTGAGTTAGACCGTTAGTGCAAACTACACCAACAATCTCTCCCTTTTTAATGTAATGACAACCTGGGTTTAGGAAAAATATGCAAACATAAATAGACAAATATGAGTAAATTAGCTTTGGCTGTGGGTTTTAAGTTATTCTAATTTTTCTTTGGTTTGCTAACTTAATCCCCATATTTTTCTTTGGTTTGCTAACCTAATCCCCCTAACCCTCCCCCTTTGACATTCATAAAAAATAAGAGTAAATAAGACAATAAAAAAACTTGTTAAAACTTGTTCAACCTGATTGAAAAAGTAGTGATATTTTAGCAATAATAAAAATTTCAGAGTTATCGGGGGAGTTTTAAAGAATTTTAACCTTTTACACAAATAGCTGTTAAGAAATAATTTTCGACGTGTACTAGCTTTTCAAACTACTTTGGATAGGAAAGTTAAAATATTTTGAAAATACTTTAATCATGAAAAAAAATTTAAGGAAATTTTAAAATAGGTTTTGTGAGAGAAAAAAAATTCAAGGAATACTTTTCAAGCCTGTTTAAAAGTCGTTTACAAAAATTAAAGTAGTAAGTTTTCAAAATCGTCAAAATTTTGTAAAACATTGGATATTTCAAAATGTGTCAAGAAGGATTTTCAAAATAGAACTTTGAAAAGTATAGGTGTGGTTTTAAAGAAATATTTAAAAAATATTTTAGAGAAATATCTATTCAAAGCAAAGATTTGAAAGACATTTTTAAATATCCTCCCCCTAAATCAACATTATTTCAAATTAATCTAATCAACTATAAATTGTTCTTAACTGTCTAACCGTTAGTTACTAATTGACTATCAGAAGATAACAATGTTCACTTGATTAGTCAGGTTAAGTCTTTTTATCCAGTTAGTGTTTGGCTAACCCTAAATACTTAACCTGATCACTATAAATTTGGTATTTAACGCCCAGACTTATATTGATGTACTGATATAAGCATCTTAAGTCCAGACAATCTACCTATGCATCTCACCCCTTTCTAAGTTTGATAATACACAAACAAGTTAGCTCAAATATGTTGGTGAGATGCTCAAGTCCAAAATCTATAGGAACATGCTTTCTATGGAGTTGATCTAGACTAGTACAAAAATTGATTTTGAAAATTCTAAAAATAAGGAAATTTTGAGAAAAATGTAAGAAAAGAAATTTTACCCTAGAATTTGTAAATTATTTGAAAATAATTTTGAAAATATTGGTCCTAGTCTATGAAACACATTTCTAATTTTAACAATCAGACTGAAAGAAAAAATTGACTAAAAATAGTAAGTCATATAATATACAATGCATAATAATGTATGTAACATGATCAGGTCTGATCATCGTCAGCATGTGGTGGTAGGGGTCACTCAGGAGTGCACAGAGCCTAAAGAATATTCTCAAATCTGGTGGTCATGTAATCTCAGAGAGAAGTAAATCTAGTGGTCGATCATCTCCCCCCGGAGTGTGTTAAATCCATTCGAGACTGATTGTCGAAGCTACGCGGAGGACTCCTCAAGTCGAGCGAGTCAATCCTCGACAGATAGAGAAGTCGAGGGTTGGGTCGAGGTCGAGGTCGAGGGCTGGGTCGAAGTCAGAGGATACCCAAATATCTCCTCAGCTATAAACTCTGGCCACTCCTCTCCCTTGGCTGGAATAATAGGTGGAAAGTCATCCTCAGCTTCGACTGGTATGGCTGGCTGCGGCCCACCTCTCCAGGCTAGAACCCCTGAGCAGTGATGTCTATATTCACTAAGGCTAGCTGACGCTGACCAAACTCGTCATATGCACTGAGAGAACTAGATGTACCCTGGGTCATATCTACTCCTATGGCCGAAAATATATATGCCAAAATGTGACAATAGGGCATATGAACCTGATACCTAGTGACGAGACTAGATGCATGTATGACATTATGAAACACATGTAATATAATATCAATATATAGACATTGATAAAGAGCATACAAAAAGACAGAGTGGGAGGGTCGCATCATCGCAACGTTGCTGGATGTGATCGGCAAAATGCATGTGATCATGACTCGATGTAGGATATAGCTTTAGACCCTAAGGGAGAGTGACCTAAAGTCAGTCACTGTAGGTAGTCTCTCCTGCCCCCAAAAAAATTTATATAGATAGTATCTAATGTAATATGAGAGTAGGGCTCACCAAATGACAGATCCCTACCAGGGTAGCATAAAAATGTGCATGCAGATCTCCTAAGCCCTAAACTATCATATAATAAGGTGGGGGAAAAGTGAAAATCTTTTCCACTAACTCTGGTGGAGTAGGTCAGGTCATCTATCTTTTCTACGTTGTTATAGAACTGAGCACATAAATCATGATTTTCTGCATGACTGCAGTAAACCAGTTTATCTAACTGGTAGTGCTCAATAATCTTTGTGATAGGGGTGCAATATTGAGTAAAAAAGGTTCTACTTAAGTACCTAGATTTCAGGGCAACATATGTATGTTGTAAAAAAGACAACCTAAGTTGCTCAGTAGGGAATCTGACATCAATAGATGGAGTATTGCTAGACCTAGGGATAACATGTCATCTTTTCCTAATTTTATACAAGTATATAAACATAAATTGACAAGGAAAACACATAAGAACTAAAGATTGACAAGATAAACTAAGTTGAGGTTATACCTAGGAGGCATTTTGAGGTGTTGGGGATGAAAACGTTGAGAAATCGTGGCTGGAAGGCACTTGTCGCATATGAGATTGCGAACAGAAAGCGTTCTGTTCGCTGAAAAAAATGTTGTTTGAAGGCACCTTCACACTTAATGGAAGGCATCTTCCATAGGTTATAGAGGGTGCCTTTAAGCGGCTGAAGGCGCCTTCCACCACTTAGGTGGAATTTTTCCCGCCTCTCCTGAGGGCGCCTTCGATGGTGTCGGAAGCGCCTTCGGGAGGCACCCTTTCCTTTTTTAAAAAAAAATTAAATTTTAAGTTAAATTTTAAATTTTGATTTTAAGTTTAATTTTTTAATTTAAGTTTAGATTTTTTTTAATTTAATTTTTAATTTAATTTTTAATTTAAGTTTAAATTTTTATTTTTAATTTTTTTAATTTAAGTTGAGATTTTTATTTTTAAGTTTAATTTAAATTTTTAATCTTTAATTTTTTATTTTTTATTTTTAAAATTTTATTTTTATTTTTATTTTAATTTAAGTTTAAATTTTTATTTTTATTTTTAATTTTAAGTTTAATTTCTAATTTAAGTTTAAATTTAAATTTAAATTTTAAAGTCTTTAGTCATCTCACCCGAACTACGTTTTAAATCAGGGAATCCTATAATTTTATGAGATGAGTTAAGTTTAATTTCAAGGTTTGATTTAACTTTGTGTTAGATTCAGGTTTAGTTTTAGGTTCACCAAATTGGTATTTTTTGAATAAACTTCTGGGCTATGGTGAGTCACTTGAACATTATTAGAGTGATCATGCCTTTGAGGTTTTTCAAATAGTCCTATCCATTGAACTTAGTAAAAAACCTTGGTCTAACTATTTAAGATTCGTAAGAGGTAGCTTCAGTTAGTTTCACTAAGTCAAATGCACCAGATCGAAGCCATATCTTCCTAAACATGCATAGACAGAGTTTTCCTAACCTACTATCATCCAAAATTTCACCAATACATTTGTCAAGTTAAACTGTTATTCCTATTTTGTCTAGTCCTAATTACCCAACCAGGTAAGTTTTTATTTTAGAGGTGTCAACTAATTTGGAGCCTCCCTTTGAATTGTTGAGTTATATTTTTAAATTTTGGGTTTGTGTTAATTACTTTTATAACTATGGTGGATTTGATGATAGTTTGATTTGTTTGATTTTATTTCATTTTTAAGTTTAAAATTTAGTTTTGGAGATTTTTTTGTTTTAACTTTAGGGTTTTAGTTGAATTTGATTTTATATAATAGATCTCATTTTTAGGTACATAATATTGGTTGATTCCTACTTACGTGGTTAGACACGCTTTTGGAACTCAAGCTTTAGTTTGGGTCTTATTTTGATTAACTAATGATATAAAGGATTTGTTTGTTGAGATGGACTTGTATTCGAGTTCGGACTTGTTGTACATAGCTCATTGTGATCAAAGTATCATGTCGAGATACTTAGATCTAGTTGTGAATTTTTGTAGTAATTCTGTTAGTTCAATTATTTTATTTTTCAGTTTGAGATTATCCTCCTCAAGTTTTGCAACTTGAGTTAGAATTTCAGCTTGAATTGGTTCAGTTGTTGAATTTGATTTTAATTGTTCATTAAGTTTGTTATTTTATTTTGTTAGTTCATTTATGTAATTTTCAGAGTTAGTTAATTTCTTATTTAAACATGCAATAATTTTAAAAAATCTTTTGCTTAAAGTAAAGTATACCTCATTGGAACCTTCGAAAATGAGTGTGGACTTGTGGCTCGATTCAGGTTCGGACCCGTCTTCCAATTCTGATGCGTAAGCCATCAGTGCTAGGTAGTTGGTTTGCTTCGATTCTCCGCCATCTAATTCATCTCTGGATGATTCTTCCCATGTCGCTTTGAGGGCCTTCTTTTTTTTTAGATTCGGGCAGTCGGTCTTGTAGTGCCCCTTCTTGTTGCATCCGAAGCATGTCACATTCTTGCTGTTGGAATTGGAGGAGGAGTTGATCTTTTGCAGGTCCTTTTTACTGAAATTCTTTTTCTCCTAGTGAATATCTTTCTTACCAGGTTCGCCAGGTATTCATCATCCTTTGAGTCTTGGTCAAACTCAATTTCAGGTTTAGGTTTGGTTCTGGTCTTTTCTTTTGATGTCCCTACAATAAGAGCAATACCCTTCTCGATTTTGGCGTTAGTCTGTTCGTGCAGCTCTAATTCACAAAATAACTCATCTAATTTTAATTTAGACAAGTTCCTCGAAATCTTATAGGCATCCACATTGAATGCCCACAGTGCATTTCGAGAAAACGCATTTAGAGCATACCTGATTAGATCCCGGTTCTCCATCTGGTAGTCGATGGTGTGAAGTCCGTTGAGAATATCTTTTATCCTCGCGTGTAGATGACTGCCAGTCTCACCTTCCTGCATTTTTATATCAAACAATTTATTTAGATATAAGTCTCTTTTCATTACCTTTGCGGCATTGGTCCCCTCGTGTAGTTCTATGAATTTGTCCTATAACTCTTTGACGTTTTCGTGAGGGCCGACGCGGTTCAGCTCTTCTTTTGTTAGCCCGCACTAGATTGTGTTGAGGGCCTTGAAGTAAATTTGTGCTTTTTGCTTCATATCCAAATTCTAATTTTTTGGGTCCATTGGAATTCTGGTGCAGTCCATTAGTGCTTTGTACCCTTTGGTGACACTGAATCACTGGTCGAAATCTGTTTTCATGTATACCTCCATCCACTTCTTCTAGTACTACAAGTTATCACCATTGAAGAGGGGAGGAATGACGGTGTTGTATCCTTCATTTTGGCCCATTTCATAGCTGTAGATAGAAAACTAAAAAAGGTGCCAAGACTCGGTCTTGGATTAGCAGAGTTTGAGATAAAGAAATATAAAAGAACTTGAGAGGTGTTGCACCAACTTCAAGTTTAAAATTGAATGAAAAATTATCTGAATAGGTAAAGTTTACCAATTCAAATAGAGTGAGAAGAACAAAAAAATGATTCCCCCGGCTAGATTGGTGGTTGCACAATTCAAAGCAGAACCTACTCTGATACCACTTGTTGGATCGATACGCACTTGAGAGAGGGGGTTGAATCACGTGTTTTTCAAAAACTCATTTTGTCGGTTTTAAAATCACAAGTATGCCGCAGCGAAAAATACGTATGAAATCAGAATTTAAAAGATGCGAGAAAGACACAAGAAGTTTACTTGGTTCGGAGCCTTCGGGGACTCCTACTCCAAGACCCAGGTCTCGAGGACCTATCATTGGATAATTCACTAAAGGCCTCTTCTGGTACATCCGGAAGAGGAAATCGAGTACAAAAGAAAGTTCGAACAAGTACAACACACTACACTTGTCCTTTTGCAATAATCAAGTACACAAATGAAAAGGATATTGGCACTTTAGAAATAGAAGTTGGAGCACTCAAGTGTCGGTGTCGATCTACCGATCACAATCAAAAGTTCTCGGAGCAATTGTTGGGCGTAACAGCTTCGTAGCAGAGTCGTAGTAGGAACCTAGAGCAATTGAAAGATCAAACGGATGCTCATTAGCTCATATATCAGTGTTGCTCCAATGCCTTCTCGAGATAGCCTTATAAAAGGCATGGAAGGCACCTTCCATAGCCATGGAAGGAACCTCCAATGAGGCAAATTCAATCTGGAACAGACCTACACTTATCCACGACTTCGGCTAAAATTTATCCTACGGAAGGCGCCTTCTATAGCAATGGAAGGCTCCTTCTATGAACAGTAAACAAGCGTCTTCATTACTTGAGGGCGCCTTCGACACTGTTCATCCGAAAGCAATTTTTCTCCTTTTGTCCTACAAAATAACGTTACTCCAAATAACCTGCAAAACAAGCGTTAGGACAAATAATAATTAATAATAAAGGGCAGTAATTAGTTCCTGTCTCCCCAGGACCAGGAACTAGTCATGGTCTTAGCTTAGGGATCCTAAATGGACCTAAATTAAACTGACACCTACTGTCCTTTCAACCAGGATGCGTCCTCACTTAGTCACTCTCCTCCAGTGACTTATCTTAACTTACTAATTTGCTAGACATCCAGTCAGCCCGTTGACCTATCTGGACTTCATGCCAGCTATTTAGTCGGCCCATTGACCTAGCTGGACTTCTTGCCAGATATCCGGTCAGCCCATCAACCTATCCGGACTTCGTATCAGCAATCCGGTTGGTCCGTTGACCTAGATGAATTTTTTGCCAGATATTCATTCAGCCCGTCAACCTATCTAGATTTCTTGCATACTTAATCAAGTGGTTGTTGGTCCCTTTGGAGGCCGACAAGAGGGGAGGGGTGAATTGCCCTACAAAAAATTAAACCAAAAACCTTTCTCGGATATTCAACTAATTAATAGACACTTGTAATAATAAAAAAAAAAAGAAGAGACTAAATGAAAAGATCAGACACAAGAGATTTACTTGGTTTGTAATCAGGGATTGCTAATCCAAGGAAAGTAAGCGCACTATCTGATGATCTCCTTCGGGCGGAGTAGCCTCTTTACAGCGTTGACAGCACAAATAAAAAGAACAGAAATGAAAGCACAGAGAAAACTGATTACAAGTGAGTTGATTTAATTGTACAGATCAGTGCTATATTTATAGCACTGGTCGGGGCACCCCGAAGGGGTTCCGGGCGCCCTAGGGGGAATAAAATTTTATCCCCCAACGATCAGATCGCGTTTGACGTGATCCTGGTCAAAATTCGGGTCCAGGCGCCCGGAAGCATTCCGGGCGCCCCGGACTGCTCCGGGCGCCCCGGACTGCTCCGGGCGCCCCGGACTGCTTCGGGCGCACCGGAGCAAAAAGTCAACAGTTGTTGAATTTTTGTCCGGGAGCTCTTCTCTAGTTCAGTCCCGCCTCGGTCTGGGTCTTTCGCTCTAGCTCCGCTAGCTTGGGTGATCTTGGCCATTCGGAATAGGGCTCGCCCGAACCCAAATTCCGGCCTTCTCCTCGAGCAGCCTTCCTTCTCGGTTTCTTGTCCCTCAAATGCCGCGCACATTCTTCTCGTCCACCGGTGTACTCTTCCGCGGTCACCTCGTCCCTCAGACACACCGAGCCCGTCAGCTCTCTCCCGTGTCGTCCTTCTCGCTAGCCGCGTCTTCCGCTCGACTTCCTGTGTTCCTAAGTTCCTGCACACTTAGACACAAGGGTTAGACAACGCAGGACCTAACTTAGCTTGTTTGATCACATCAAAACACCTTGGGGTTCCAACAATCTCCCCCTTTTTAATGTGAGCAACCCAAGTTAAGTTAGCGAAAACATATGCAATAAAAACAAGTTATTTGCAATTAAGTCCAAAGATATTTCAATTTAAAAAATTATATACCTCCTAGACTTAACATCTAACTCCCACTTTGATCACACAAAAAAATGGGGTTTCTTTTAACAAGTCTAAGGTAAATTCTAACTTATAAAAAATCTTAAGTGTAAAAAGTTTAAGCAAAAATCTCTAAGTAAAAACACTCTACATAATTTTTCTTTCGATTTTTTTTTTTAGAATTTTTTTTTATGAAATTTTTTTTAAAAAAAAAATTCTAAGGCAAAAAAAAATTCTAAGTTAAAAACATGAAAAAAAATTTAATTTCTAAAACAAACATTTTCTAAGTTTAAACAAAATTTTCAAAACAAATGTTTAACAACTTTTAAGCATTATTTAATTCTTACTTTAATATTTTTTCCAGAAAGTTAATTAAACATTTGATTTCAGTATTTTGGCTTCCAAGTCGTGGTGAGGCACTAGGTCTTCTTGGTCATTGGAGCAACAATCACTTCCTTAAACAAAGCCTCATAAAGAAACTATCTGTTTAACTTTCTTGCTGAAAAGATGCTAAGTTTAATTTAAAATTCAAGTTAAAAATGTTTTCGGAACCCAATAGAGGTTCCTACCTACAAGATTAACCAAGTATTTCCTAGGTACATAGACTTTTGATATATTTCTAATTTGACTTTGATGAAATCTATAATACCAATTTAAACACTAGGCCTTCTTGGTCATTGGAGCAACAATCACTTCCTTAAACAAAGCCTCATAAAGAAACTATCTGTTTAACTTTCTTGCTGAAAAGATGCTAAGTTTAATTTAAAATTCAAGTTAAACATGTTTTCGGAACCCAATAGAGGTTCCTACCTACAAGATTAACCAAGTATTTCCTAGGTACATAGACTTTTGATATATTTCTAATTTGACTTTGATGAAATCTATAATACCAATTTAAACCTCTATAATTTCTAAAAATAGAAATATTTAAACCATTAGATTTTTTCAATCTTTCTATTTCTTCTTTTAGTTTTTCATTTTTAATTTTCAATTTTTCAAAATCCTCTATAAGACATGATTTTGCCAAAAAAAAATTTTGTTTATAAAATTTCATTTTCTAATTTGGTAATTTTATTTTCTAATTTATACATGGATTTCACCATTGCCTTAATACCAAAGTAAAGTTGATCAGAGGGTAAGAGGCATACCTCACTTACCATATCAGACTTGAAGCCTGAATCTCCCCCGCTTCGCTACTTTTATCTGAGGTTGCTCCCCCTTCATCGATGCTGGGTTCTGATGTACTTTGTCCTTCGTAGCTTGCCATCAGTGCTATCTCGGCATATTCTTGAATCTTGGACTCAGATGAAGAAGTGTCGTCCCAAGTAGCTTTTAGGTTCTTGTGCTTCTTGGGAATCTTGCCTTTGTCCTTCTTTAGTTCTGGGCAATCTTCTTTTAGGTGTCCTTCCTTTTGACACTGGTAGCAACGCATCCTTCTTCTATTTCTTGGATTCTTTTTACTCTGTATTTCTTTAAATTTATTAGATCTAAAAAACTTTTTAAAGTTTCTTACCATGTACACGCCATCATCCTCCGAGTCCGACTCGGGTTCATCCCTTTTAGTTCGCTTAGCGATTACGGTTTGTTCCCCGCACACCTAGTTTCATGCAATTCAAGAGTGAAGGATAAAGTACTTACCTCCGTGTCTTTCGAAAATGTAGTAGGCGTCGGATTGATTTGTTTCGCGTTGTCTGTATTGTTTCTGATTTGTTACCGCTTCTGAGGTTCTCGAGACCGAAGCACGTTTCTTTACCTTCGCATGGGCGGCTACCATCTCACCTTTTTCAGACGGTTTGTTCTGAGGATGTCTCTTCTAGCGAAGCTCGCTCGGACGTTGCGTGGGAGTTCCGAGAACTTCTCCCGAGTTCTTTAGCGATGAATAGCTTGATGTGATTGATCTCGAGACGGCAACACGCCAACGGTGATATTCTACACGGTTTGCATCTGCTGACTCATTCTCCTTCTCCGTCAATGGCTCTCTTCTTTTTCTTCTCCATCTTGATTCATCAGAGCTACAAAACCATACTTCATAATAAACCTAATTTCAAAATAAGTTCTTAGGAATACCTCCATACGTCGCTTCTAGTCTGCGAAGTCCCCCTCGAATTTTGGTGGAACGATGCTTGGTCCGGCCATCTCGTTGCTTCGATCGGCGGTTAGTCCTCTTGAAGCGTCTTGCTTTGATACCACTTGTTGGTCCCTTTGGAGGCCGGCAAGAGGGGAGGGGTGAATTGCCCTATAAAAAATTAAACCAAAAACCTTTCTCGGATATTCAACTAATTAACAGACACTTGTAATAATAAAAAAAAGAGACTAAATGAAAAGATCAGACACGAGAGATTTACTTGGTTTGCAATCAGGGAATTGCTAATCCAAGGAAAGTAAGCACACTATCAGATGATCTCCTTTGGGCAGAGTAGCCTCTTTACAGCGTTGATAGCACAAATAAAAAGAACATAAATGAAAGCACAGAGAAAACTGATTACAAGTGAGTTGATTTAACTGTGCAGATCAGTGTTATATTTATAGCACTGGTCGGGACGCCCTGGGGGGATAAAATTTTATCCCCCAATGATCAGATCACGTTTGACGCGATCCTGGTCAAAATTCGGGTCCGGGCGCCCGGAATGGTTCCGGACGCCCGGACTAGGAAAGTCAATATAGTTGACTTTTCTCGGTCCGGGACCTCTGCTCCGGTTCAACTCATCTCGATCCGGTTCTTTCACTCCAGCTCCGCTAGCTTGGGTGATCTCGGCCATCCGTAATAGGGCTCACCCAACCCAATCTCGAGCCTTCCTTCCCGGTTTCTCGTCCCTCGAACGCCGCGCATGTTCTTCTCATCCACCGGTGTACTCTTCCGCGGTCACCTCGTCCCTCAGACGCACCAAGCCCGTCGGCTCTCTCCCGTGTCGTCCTTCTCGCTAGCCGCGTCTTCCGCTCGACTTCTTGTGTTTTTAAGTTCCTGCACACTTAGACACAAGGGTTAGACAACGCAAGACCTAACTTAGCTTGTTTGATCACATCAAAATACCTTGGGGTTCCAACAGTTAGATCACAACAAAACTTAACTTAACTTACTTGTCATTCATCAAAACCTGAGTTAAACCGTTAGTGCAAACTGCACCAACAGTCAGGTTCGCAGACCCAACTGGATTCTAGCCGGTTGTCAGGTCACACAGATCCAACTGGACTTCCCGCCAGATATCAGGTCTCGTGGACCTATCTGGACTTCGCACCAGCTATCGGTCCCACGGACCTAGCTGGATTTCCCACTTGCTATCGGGCCCCATGGACCTAGCTGGATTTCAGCCTGGTGTCAGATCCTTCACACCAGTCAACTCCTGCACACTTTAGGTCAAGGTTGACTGTGACCAATCTAACAGGCTGACTTTGAGTTGTATTTTGATGTTTGACTTGGGAAGATTGTTGATGCAACTTTAGGTCAAGGTTGACCTAGTTGAGTTGCATGTTGATGTTTGACACTGTGAGAGAGTTCTATTCTTGATGTGAGACAAGAATAGATGTTTGGGATAGTAGGTGCAACCGTAGGTCAAGGTTGACTCGGTTGACCTGATGGAAAAAGTCCAAGTATGGAGACTTGGCACGGCAAAAACCCAAGCAGGGAGCCCGGCACTGGAAAAGTCCAAGTATGGAGACTTGGCATGGAAAAGTCCAAGTATGGAGACTTAGCGAAAAGTCAAGCGAGGAGCTTGGCAGTCCTCGGGGTAGGGAAAGTCCTAAGCGGGATGTTAGGCGGTGTGGAAAGTCACGTGAGTGGAGCGAGGCGTGAAAGGAAAGTCCTAACCGGATGTTAGGGCGTGGTGGAAAGTCTGGTGGTGAAAAGTGGGGAAGAAACCGGATGGAAATCTAGGATCACTGGGAGTGGAAAAGTCCGTGAGGAGAATCATGGATCGTGAATGATCTTCGGTGTTGGAAAATCCGAGATCGATGCCGATGATGATCTGGAGTCTGTGTTGGAGTCGGTAAGATTGGATGATCGGACTTGGTGTTGGAGAGTCTTAGCTCAAAACCGGATGCTAAGCATGATATACCAACAGGTCAAGATTGGATGTTGGCTTGGGAGACTTGGGACTTGGTTTCATCGATCTGACCGATCAGGGAGGTATGGGCTGATCGGTCCTGACCGATCAAGATCGGTCCGGACCCGATCAGATTCCACAGAGTTGGGCAACCCTGTCGGGGTGATCGGTCCCCATCGCGACGATAGCGAGTTCGCATTGATCACGGGACCGGTCGTGACGACCCGATCGCCGCGACGGCAGGTTCTACGTGCATTACAGCGGCTAGTTTCTCACTTCTTCGCGGTATAAAAGGATCAAGGGCATCTTCCGTGCGACATCTCTTCTTCCTCCTTTCTGTTGCTAAGTGCTGCTGTGCTTGAGTTTTGTTGAGCTCGTCCAAAGCTTCGCGTGAGCTTCCCCGACTGGAACAACTGCTGCTGTTGTTTCATCCGGACTCCAATCGACGAGAAAGCAAGATTGGTAGAGTGCTTGTGTATTCTTATTGTATTTCTTGCTTACTCTTTGTTCTTGTACTCTTTGTTTGCTGTTGTGGCGAGGTTTCTCCACCCACAAGGAGTATATTGTATTAGCCGGTTCTCCGGGGACTCATCCACCGACGGATTGGTAGGCTTCGTCCACCTTACGGACACGCCGAGGAGTAGGAGTTCATCTCCGAACCTCGTTACATCGGTTTGTTTTTCTTCTCCTTAGTTTCTTCCTTGTATTTCCGCTGCGACTAACCCTAACTGTAGGAAGAACGCGAGAATTTGGGGCGGCTATTCACACCCCCCTCTCTAACAAGTGGTATCAGAGCGAGGACGCTCTTCGTCGGATCAACACCCGTGGGAGCAAAGCTAGAGATGGATCAATTCGGAGAAGACATCACGATTCCACCCTTCTACAACGACAACTTCACATATTGGAAGGTAAGGATGATGTATTTTCTTAGGACTAATATGTTGAACTGGTTTTGTGTACAAGAAGGGTTTTCTCCTCCAATGGATAAAGAAGGAGAGCCTCTAGAGAAGAACAAGTGGACGAAGGAACAAGTCCACCAATCCACGATCAACAATGAGGTAACTAAAACAATTGAATTTTCATTACCTACTAATATTTTGTGTAAGATAGGTAAATACAACAATGCCAAGGAATTGTGGGATAACTTGGCCAAGTACCATGAGGAGAGCTCCACTTCAAGCCATGAAGAGGAGCCTAGTGAGCCAAGTAGCTCACATCATGGAGGGAGCGAATTGGGAGTTGAGGGCTACTCAACATCCAAGGAAGAAGAGGAGGAGAGTTCCTCTTGCTCAAGTTCGGAGCAAGAAGAGGAAGTTTCCACCTCCGGAAGGGTTGAAGAAGAAAGCTCATCTCCATCCACAACCCTAGGTAACTCAAACACTGTGATTTCAAGCAAATTACACATAATGTGTTTTGAGTGTAGGAAACATGGGCACTACAAGAGTAAGTGTCCAAGGAGGGTTAGGAAGACTCCACCGGCACCAAAAGTCAAGGGAGCCGGAGTCCCAACACGCAAAGGCAAGAAGCACGTGGTGTGCTTTCAATGCAAGCGAAGGGGACATTATCGGAGTCAATGTCCAAGGAGGAGGCAACCTCACAAGGACAAGGGATGCACATCGATAGGGGGAGCTAAGGCAAACCCTAAGGTACCTTTTAAGGCACACTATTGCAATTCAAATAAGAAACATGCTAGTAGTTTTATTGCTATTGCAAATAATGATGAGCATGTTAACACTAGAAATCAACACATGTGCTTAGGTGCTAAACATGTTAGCCTAGGTAAGGATAACACTAGAAATACCAACCCTAGGTTTAACGCTTCTAAAATTAAGGAAAACCTAGGTAGAAATCCCAAGAAGACTAGACACATGCCTAGGAATATCTCAAGAGAAAATGACAAATTAAAACTTGAGGTATTAGAGAGGGAAAATCAAGTCTTGAGGTCAAGACTTGATAATTTAGAAAAGGCTCTTAAAAACATGGAGAAGTCATCTCTAGGGTTTAAGGGTCAAAAACCAATGTCCAAGGACAAAAAGGGTTTGGGTCACAAACCTAAGTCCCAAATGGTCAAGCCCACTTATCACAATGTTCCATTCGATTATGGAACAAAACCTAGGGCTAGGAAGACCATTACCAAGGTTACAAGGGGAGTCACCCCTATAGTTAACCTTGATGAGACCCAAATGACCAAGGCTTCAAAGCCTAAGAGGGTCATTAGGAGGGTTGGAAGTTATCCCTAGTGAATATTTAGTGAACCCAATGAGCTCTAATAGGTATTGGGTTCCTAGGAGCATTTTCTCTACCCCATAGATGGGTTAGAGAGTGTCAACTCCAATAAGAAGGGTAGTTAACTCAACTTTGAGGAAATTGACACTCAAGGAACATTTTCAAGGTTTTTTTTGGAACCTTTGAAAATGAAATGGAATAATCTTTATCATTCACTCCTTGGAAGAGTAAAGTGTGCCAAAGTGAGAATATTTTAATCTTATTTGGCACAATCTAAGAAAACCTAGAGAAATACCATAATTGGGATTTTGGTTTTTCTCTTAGGGATATATGGGCAATCTAGGGTTAGGTTTTAAGTTAGCTAAGGCTAAGGATACTTAGATAGGGAATTTAGGTAGTTTATTTGTGCTAACTTGCCATGATTGGTTGCCATATGTCATGCCATGACATCATATTTATCTTATTATCATTTGAAATGTCATGATAATACTTAGGCTAGTTTATATGTCATGTGTTAGTTTAGTTTCAAACTTTATGCCATGACATCATGACATTACTTATGATACCATTTTATGCCATGTCATCATCTCTTGCATTAATAATCAATTGAATTGATTTAAGGATGAAAAACACATTTTGATATTGAGATCAAATTTGTGTTTAGAAAATGCATGAGACCTTAGCCTAAGATACCTAAACCCATATCTCACATCAAAATTGACATGGATGTGCTTGATACACTCTAGATGTGTGTGAGATATTAGGATCATGAATTAGGATCAAGGTGCATAGCTCTTGTACCTAGATGAGCCTAATTCAAGATATGGGGGATCATAGGGAAAGCTTGTGTACAAGTCATGTACATATAGCCCTAAGATTGTGGTCCCAAATTAAAGGGTTTGAAATCATTTCAAAATTGTTTTGAAAAACCTTGATGAAGCTTTCTTAGTGATAGCATTCATCATTGAACATTGTGATACAAAGTTGAGTTAAACTTGAACTATTTCAAAGTTTTTGAACTTTGTATCAAGATTGAAAAATGGAAACTATTTTCATAGAAAATTATTTTTCCGTGATAGTATATGGTATGAGGAGTGTATCCTCAAAATTTTACGATTTTTGGAATTTTCTGGAATTTATTAGGAGTTTCTGAATTTCCGGGAAGGGAAATCAGAAATCTCTGATTTCAGAGTATGGATCGGTCACCGGACCAATCCAGGGAAGTTCTGATCGGTCTGGTGACCGATCAGTGACGATCCAGTGCGATCAGTGAAGCGTGGATCGGTCTGGGGACCGATCCAGGGGGATTCTGATCGGTCACCGGACCGATCAGTGCGTGCCAGTTTCTGATTTTCAGCTGTTGGTCTGAAATTTCAACTGGAAGTTGTGTTTTGTGGATTTCTAAAGGTTTGAAACTCTCCAAGACATTGTTGGTGCAATGGTCAAAGGGGGAGTTGACCTTTAGGGGGAGTTTTTACCTAATTGTCAAGGGGAGTTGACTTTTAGGGGGAGTTTTTACTCTTAAAGACTTGAGTGATATGGAATTATCACTAAGTTGGTTGTTGAGTTTAGTATCAAGGGGGAAATTAAGAGTTTCAATGAAAGGTATGGGACTTTCATTAGGAAGAAACTCTTGACCTTGATATCCTCCTTTTCTTTTTGATGTGTGTCAAAAAGGGGAGAGTGTTCATTGGAGAATTATTGAAGAACCCAAGCTAGGTTATCGGGTTAACCTAAGCTAGGGGAAGAATGTCAAGGAATGTTCGAGGAAGAACATTGGAATACTTTTTGATGTGTGTCAAAAAGGGGGAGAATTATTGGAGAACCCAAGTTAGGTTATCGGGTTAACCTAGAACCCAAGTTAGGTTATCGGGTTAACCTAAGGGGAGAATGTCCAGAGAATGTTCAAGGAAAGAACATTGGACATTGGAAGATGGTTGGAAAACCTAAGTTAGGTTATCGGGTTAACCTAACTTGATTATGATTTTGTCAAACATCAAAAAGGGGGAGATTGTTGGTGCAACCTTAGGTCAAGGTTGACCTGGTTGACCCGACTCGAGTTGACTTGACTCGAGTTGTATTTTGATGTTTGACTTGGGAAGATTGTTGATGCAACTTTAGGTCAAGGTTGACCTAGTTGAGTTGCATGTTGATGTTTGACACTCGTGAGAGAGTTCTATTCTTGATGTGAGACAAGAATAGATGTTTGGGGATTGTAGGTAACCGAGGTCAAGGTTGACCTGGTTGACCTGATTCGGAAAAAGTCCAAGTATGGAGACTTGGCACGGAAAAGTCCAAGCAGGGCGCTGGAAAAGTCCAAGTATGGAGACTTGCGGAAAAGTCCAAGTATGGAGACTTGGCACGGAAAAGTCCAAGCAGGAGCTAGGCACGTGGGAAAGTCCTAACTGGGATGTTAGGCGGTGTGGAAAGTCACGGTGAGTGGAGCGCGCGTGGGAAAGTCCTAAGCGGGATGGGCAGGGCGTGTGGAAAAGTCTGAAAGTCCCGTGTGAGTGGGCAGCAGTGAAAAGTCCTGGGATGTTAGGCGGTTGGAAAGTCTGGTGAGTGTGGAATGGATGTGATGGATCCAGAATGGGAAAAGTGTTGGAAAATCCGAAATCACTATCAGTAAAACTGATGGATCGATGACTCTTCGGTGTAGCACCAAGGCAGTGTTGACCGATGATGTCTTGTCAAGGGAGACTATGCTAATCGATGGTGGGACCAACCAACGCGTGATATATGTTGACATATAGCGCGGATGATGGTTATACCAACAAGCTACTGATACTGATGCGTGATCTTGGTTTGACCTGCATCTCGGTGCGAGACGATTACCGCATCTCTCGTTCACGGCCTAACGGTAGTGGATCAGATCGTACAAGGCGATCCCCGGAGCGCTCCCCGGACCGTCAGATCGATGCTGGGCGGTGACCGATGATCTGATCGAACGATCGCGAGGAGTTGCGCTGATCGGTCCGTGGACCGATCAGGACACCTGATCGGTCGACCATCGGTGACGATCCACGACGATCGAGTTTCTTGCATTGCGGCTAGTTTTCCTTCTTCGCATAAAAGGATCAAGGGCATCTTCCGTGCGACATCTCATTGCTGTTGTGCTTGAGTTTTGTTGAGCTCGTCCAAAGCTTCGCGTGAGCTTCTCCTGGACTCCATCGACGAGAAAGCAAGATTGGTAGAGTGCTTGTGTATTCTTATTGTATTTCTTGCTTACTCTTTGTTCTTGTACTCTTTGTTTGCTGTTGCAAACGTTTGTGGCGAGGTTTCTCCACCCACAAGGAGTATATTGTATTAGCCGGTTCTCCGGGGACTCATCCACCGACGGATTGGTAGGCTTCGTCCACCTTACGGACACGCCGAGGAGTAGGAGTTCATCTCCGAACCTCGTTACATCGGTTTGTTTTTCTTCTCCTTAGTTTCTTCCTTGTATTTCCGCTGCGACTAACCCTAACTGTAGGAAGAACGCGAGAATTTGGGGCGGCTATTCACACCCCCCTCTCTAGCCGAGTACGAACGATCCCAACAACTTTAACCTATTTGTCATACTTCAAAACCAGAGTGTTAGTGCAATATACACCAACAATCTCCCCCTTTTTGATGTAATGACAACCTGGGTTAAAGTTTAAAAAAATGTAATAAAGCAATAAAGCAATAAAGCATAAAGTGTTTTAAAAGTGAGTTCAAATTTTCTAACTTAACCCACTATCCTCCCCCTTTGGCATACATCAAAAAATTAAGGTATAATGCATAAAAAAATAAGTAAGAAAATATTGCAAGCTAAGATCTTCAAGCAAGTTTCAAAGAATTATGGCAATGTAAGGAATTTTGAACACTAATTACTTTATATAATTAGGGTTTAGGGTTAGGAGGAATAAATATTTTGAGAAATTTGCAAGTAAGATTTTCAAAAGTAATAAGTTTTCAAAAATATTTTAAAGTTGTTTTTCAAAATGATTTTCAAAAATCTAAAGTTTTCTAAGTAAGACTTTCAAAAAAAAATTTGGAGAGAAATATCTACGTAATATTTTTAAAGGAAGTTTAAAGCAAAACTTCTAAGGAATTATGTATATAAGAGCATTATTGAAGTAAAGGTTTGACAAAACTTCTTTAAAAAAAATATTCTAAAAGTATTTTTCAAAACATTTGATTGAAGTTTTTCAAAGTAAGTTTGTCAAGAATTTTTAAATAAACAAATTATATCTTTCTTCAAAAATCCAAAGTACTTGAAAAATATAACTATGTAAGCCTAATTTTGAAAGTACTTCCAAAAAAATGAGAAAAATTTTTAAAGCAAGAGAGATGTTTTAATGAAAAAAAACATAGAGAGATCATTTTTAAAAATCATTTTTAACTTCTATAAGTAAACTCTCCCCCTTAATCTGATAACATTTTAAGAAAGTAATCATTCAATTTTCAATATGTCTTACCGTTAATTACTGACTAGCTATACAAAGGATAGCAGTATTCACTTAGTTAATCAAGTTAAGCAAGTTTTGATCCAACTCATTGTTTACTAAGAAGGATTGCTTAGCTTGATCATTGTATTTTGCTATTTTATGCCCAGACTTATGTTGATGCACTAATATAAGCATCTGAAGTCTAGGCAAGTGGCCTACGCATTTCACGTCATACTATGTTTATGAATACACAATCAAGGTAGACCTAGTGTGTTTGTGAGATGCTCGTTTCTTAGATCTATAGGTTCATGCTTTCTATGGTTTTAATCTTGATTAAGGGTAAAATAATTTTTCAACACGAGAAATGGAATATTTTTGAAAATACAAGTAAATGATTTTCCTGGAATTTACAAAATATTAGAAAATTTTCCAAAGAAAATCCTAATCTATCGTGCACATTCCCAGTTTCTTCGTAAACTACTAAATTTAGATTCAGGTAATGGTTTGGTGAAAATGTCAGCAAAATTTGACTTGAACTCAATATAGTTGAGTTCAATATCTCCTTTGGTGACATGATCTCAAATAAAGTGATGTTTTATTTCAATATGTTTAGTTCGTGAATGATGCACTGGATTTTTGGTTAAGCTAATTGAGTTGATGTTATCAATATGGATTTTTACATTTTTATATTCCAAGTTAAAATCTTTTAATGTATGCATCATCCAAAATAATTGTGCTACACACTCACTTATTGCTATGTATTCGGCTTCAGTAGTAGATAAAGCAACACAGTATTATTTTCTACTAAACCAGCTGACAAGTGATGGTCCAAGTAATTGACATCCACCACTTGTACTCTTACGATCTAGTTTACAACCAACATAATCAGAGTCAGAGTAACTGATTAGTTCAAAATTAGGTATTCTGGGGTACCATATTCCTACATTTATTGTACCTTTTAAATATCTAAATATTCTTTTTACATTAGTTTAGTGAGATTTATTAGCACAACTTTGGCATTTAACACACATACTAACTACAAATAAAATATCAGGTTGGCTTGCAGTTAGGTATAAAAGACTGCCTACGGCGCTCCTATAGTATTTTAGGTCTATGGGTTTTTCATTTGGGTCACTATCTAAGGTTGTGTTAGTTGCCATTGGTATTTTTAATTCTTTGGTATTTTCCATTCTGAACTTTTTAAGTAATTCTTTAATATATTTTTGTTGGTAAACATAATTTTCTTTATTAGTTTGTTTAATCTGTAATCCTAAAAAATAAGTTAGTTTATCTACAAGGTTAATTTTAAATTCTGGTTCCATTAAAGTTAAAAATTCTGAGTTGGTTGAGCCAAAGATTATGTCATCTACATATACTTGGGTTATAAAGATATCTTGTTTAACTGATTTTACAAATAATGTTGGATCAATTTGACCTTGGTTGAACCCTTTAGAGATTAGGTAAGAAGCCAGTCTTTCATCCAAGCCCTAGGTGCTTGTTTAAGATCATACAATGCTTTCTTGAGTTTAAAGACACAGCTAGAATGATCTATATTTTCAAACACAGGAGGTTGACCTACATAAACTTCTTATTTTATTAGCCCATTTAGGAAGGCAGATTTAACATACATTTGATAAAGCTTAAAACCTTTATGGGCTGCATAGCTCAGTAGCATTCTAATAGACTCGAGTCTAGCCACTGGAGCATATATTTCATCATAGTCAAGTCTCTCTACTTGACTAAACCCTTTGGCTACTAGTCTTGCTTTGTTTCTAACAATTTCCCCATTTTCACTTAGTTTATTTCTTAATACCCTTTTTGTTTCTATTACTTTTTTATTATCAGATAATGGTACTAAGTCTTAGACTTCATTTCTCTCAAATTGGGCTAGTTCTCCCTGCATGGCTATGATCTAGTCTAGGTTGAGTAGGGATTCTTCTATTGTTTTAGGTTTGATTTTAGAGATTAATGATATTTGACTTAGATTTCTAAAAGATGATATAGTCTAAACTCTTCGGTGTGGGTCACCTATAATTTATTCAACTTGGTGATCTGAGCTAGTTCTTATTGTTCTAGCCTCACTTTGTGTTTGTTCATTTTCTTGTGGTATATTTTGTTCAATTTCATATTCATCAATTGGATTTTCAATTGCTCCCCCTATATCAGTGCTAGCTCTAGTGAAATCAATTGGTTAGTATTGCGGTTTAGTTGAGTTAGTTTTTTTAGTAATTTCGTCAAATTTTACATTGATTGTTTCCTCAATTCTTAAGGTAGTTTTATTATAAACTCTGTATCCTCTACTATTTAGGGAGTACTCTATAAAGATTCCATTTTCTACTTTTGATGTGAATTTTCCTAAATGTTCTCTTGTGTTTAGTATGTATATAGGGCGTCCAAATACCTTAAAGTATTTAATGCTAGGTAATTTATTATAGTAGATTTTGAATGGAGTTTTATTATATTTTTTATTTATTATTGTTCTATTTTGGACATAGCAAACTGTACTAACAGCTTTTGCCCAAAGTATTTTGATAATTGATATAGTGGCTTCTTGAAGAGTTTTATTTTTTTTTCTTTCTACTATTCCTTTTTGTTGAGGTGTATAGGGACATGAGAATTCTTGATAATACCCATTTTCTAGGCAGAATTTTGTAAACCTATGATTCTTAAATTCCCCACCGTTGTCACTCCTAATTCTTTTACTTTTTGAGTCTTTTTCATTTTCAACTTGTTTATAGAAATTACTAAATATTTCAAATATTTTGTCTTTATATTTTTTAAGAATTTTACCCAAGTAAATCTTGAGTAATCATCAATTATTACTAGACAATATAAGTTTCCATTAATAGATTTAACCCCATGTGAGTCAAATAAATCTGGATGTAGTAACTCAAGTGGTGAGTTGGTTTGAATTTGATTTATTGATTTATTAGTTGTTTTGATCTATTTTTCTTATTGACAAGAATTACAAATTGTTGAGTCTAAGTTAGGTAGTTTTGATAGTCCTCTAACTAACCAATTTAGTTTAGTGAGATTTCTAAAGTTAGTGTGGGGCATTCTTCTATGTCATAGCCAGGTTTCCTCTTTTTGTGTCAGGTGACACTTATGTGAGGGGCTGACTAAGTCAATTGTATAAATAGTATTATTCTTAAGTCCTTTTAGTTTTATTGTAGGCCTTTCATATGTTTAATTAAGCAGTGGATATAAATCTAACCTTATATTCTAAGTCATACAATTGACTATCGCTGAGTAAGTTAAATTTGAAATTCTCAATAAGGAGTACTTTCTTAATAACAAAATTGGATTCTAACCCAATGTTACCTATTCCAATTACCTTCAGTTTGTCGTTGTTTCCAAAGGCTACTGTTCCTAGTCTTTTGAAGGTTAGCTTTGTGAACATTGTTTGATCCCCGGTCATGTGTCGGGAGCAACTGCTGTCCAATATCCATTTAGATTCCTAACAAGTTTAAGAGAAGCAAAAAATTTAGCTTAAATGTGAACTTATTTTAACTTTATTGATTTTATTTTAATTTTAACTTAATTTAATTTAGTTTAAATTTCATCCTTATTCATCTCACTCAGTCTAAGTTTTCAAACAAAAGAATCCTATGATTTTGTGAGATGAGTTAAATTTGAGTTTCAGGGTTTAGTTTAACTTTGTGTTAGATTCAAGTTTAGATTTGGGTTCAATAAATAGGCATTCTTTGCATAAACTTCTGGGTTATGGTGAGTCACCTGGACATCATTAAAGTAACCATGCCTTCGAGATTTTCCAAATATTCCTATCCACTGAACTTAATAACAAAACTTTGGTCTACCTAGCTAGGATTGGTAGAGGGTATTTTCAGTTAGTTCCACTAAGCCAAATGCACCAGGTCGAAGCCATATTTTCCTAGACATGCATAGACAGAGCTTCCCTAACTTACTATCATCCAAAACTTCTCTAGTGGTATTTTTCAAGTTAAACTTTTATCCCTATTTGATCTAATTCTAATTACCCAAACGGGTAAACTAATATTTTAGAGGTGCCAACTAATTTGGAGTCTCCCCCTGAATTATTGATTTTTAAGTTTTATGTCGTTTTTTTTTATAGTTATAATAAACTTGATGATAATTTAAGTTAGCTTTGTAGTTATTTATTTTTTCTATTTAAGTTTGAATTGTTTGGCTTTATTTTACATGTTGGGTTTAGGTTTGATTTGTTTGATGTTAATCCATTCTTCAGTTTGGATTTTAGTTTTGAAGGGTTACTTTGGTTTAGTTTTGAATAAAAAGGTTTAGTTGGATTTGATTTTAGATAATGAATTTCAGTTTTTGGTACATAAAACTGATTGAGTCCTACTTTCATGGTTAGATACACTTTCGGAATCCAAGCTTTAGTTTGTTTCTTATTTTGGCTTATAGGTGATATAAATATTTTATTTGTTGAGCTGGATTTGTATCCAAGCCCAGATTTATTGTATACAGCTTTTTGGGTTTTAAGAATTAAATCCAAGTTTTAGATCTAGTGGTAAATGTTTCTAACAATCCTTTAAGTTTGTTAATTTTATTCTTTAATATTGTGTTTTCCTCCTCAAGTTTTACAACTTGATTTGGATTCATACTTTCAATCTGTTGCTTGAGGGGTTGATTTTCCTCCAGGAGCATTTCATTTTGTTTTTCATATTTAATTAATTTTTTATTTAAAAATATAATTATTCTAAAGAATTTTGAGGTTAGGATAGAAGATACCTCGTTCAAACCTTTAGAAATGAGTATGGACTCGTGGCTTGATTCGTCTTCAGACTCCTCGTTTTGTTTTATCTCGCTTTCTGATTCCAGTCCAGATGCTATCAATGCGAGGTAGTTGTGATGTTCCCGATCTTTGACGTCCGATTCTTCAGAGGATGCTTCATCCTATGTCACCTTCTCTTCTTCTTGCATTTTAATATTAAGTAATTTATTCAAAATTAAATTCTTTTTAGTTACCTTTGCCTCACTATTCCCTTCGTGTAGTTTAATCAGTTTGTCCCAGAGCTCCTTCGTGTTTTCATGTGGGCTGACACGGTTCAGTTCTTCCTTTGTTAGCCTGTACTAGATTGTGTTGAGAGCTTTGAAGTCGATCTAGGCCTTCTTCTTCATTTACGGATTCTAATTTTCCGGGTCCAATGGAATTTCGACGTTATCGACAGGAGCCTTGTAGCCTTTAGTGATGCTGAACCATTGGTTGAAGTTGGTCTTCAGGTATACCTCCATCCACTTCTTCCAATAGGGGGAGTCGTCACCGTTGAAGAGGAGAGGACGAACAGTGTTGTATCCCTCGTTTTGGACCATGAATCTTGGACACAAAGAGAAAAAGAAAATGCGGTCCCAAGATTGGGTCTTGGATTAGCAGTGTGGGAGAAAAATTAAAATATTAAGACTGAATTGGTGTTGCACTAATTCATAGTAGTTTTCAAAGAAAAAAATTATCCAAAGAGGTAATTGTACCAATTTGGATTATATCGAAAAAAGCTCAAAAATAAAAAAAAAATAGAAGAAAAAAGAAAAAAATTATCACCCTCTTTGCCTGATTGGTGGTTGCACCAATTCAGAGCGGTACCTGCTCTGATACTATTTGTAGGATCGGAAAGAATGCTAAAGAGGGGGGGTTAATAGTGATCGTCGAAAATTAAATTAAAACAGATACGCAATGAAAGAATAGAAAGCAATGCTAACACGACCAAGTTTTTACTTGGTTCGAAGCCTTCGACGACTCCTACTCCAAGGCCCGCACTCGTCGAGTACTTTCGTTGGGCAATCTACTAATAGTTCAAAATGATTACAAATTGCAAGTACAAGAACTATATATAAAAATTACTGACAATAAAAAAACTAATTAAAGCTGAAGTCCGATTGTTGGTGCAGCGTAGCAGCGTTGCGAGAGCCTTTTCGGAGCATTGAGCAGCAGAGAAGGTCGTTATAGTTGTTGTTCTGAAGCTTCGGGTCGAAGGCCTTTAAATAGGTCCATTCCAGGTGCCTGGAACCCCTCCGGGCGCCTGGACCACGTAGCTCGGCCAATCAACACGCTCCACATAAGCTTGTAGATCAATTTTCAGGTCCGGGCGCCCGGACCGCCTGGGCACCTGCAGCCCGCCCAAGTGAGCTTGGTCTAGGCCCCCGAACCTGCTCCGAGTGCCTGGACCCGCTCCGAGCGCCCGGACCCCTTTTCTTCAACAACTTTCCCCTACAGAAAAGGTTAGTCCTGGGCTACCAAAAATATATTTTTCCCAACAAAATAGAGTTAGCACAATATAATAAAATATGAGTAGTAATTAGATCCTATCTCCCTGAGACCAGGATCTAGTCAAGGTCTCAACTTAGGTTTTTCAAATAGACTTAAGCTGGACCGACGTCTATAGTTCCCTCAACAAGGAACGCGTCCTCACTAGATCTCTCCTCCAATTGTTTACCTTTATTTACCGCTTACAATCACTCGACTTGCCTCTAACCCACCAGGTCTTTCCGCCAGTTGTCAAGTCCGCAGACCCAACTGGACTTGGTCGATTGTCAGGTCCTGTAGATCTAACCGGACTTCCCGCCAAATATCGAGCCCCATGGACCTATCTGGACTTTGCACCAGTTATCGGGCCCTGCGAACCTAGCTGGATTTCAGCCTGGCGTCAGGTCTTTTAGACCAATCAAGTCTTGCACACTTGGTAGAAATGTTAGACAAACAACCCATCTTAGTTTAACTTATTTGTCATACATCAAAACCAGACTATTAGTGCAACCTGCACCAACACCTTCAGGTCCACGTCAGCAACGGTCCACGTGCTCAGAGAGGGTCCAGGTTCCCAGACATGAAAAAATTCAATCTTGAAGCCGTTGTGTAGAGATAGAGTTTGCCTCGCTGGAGGTCCAGGTGCCCGGAGTTGCCACATTAGTAAACAGCTAGTTTCGACCAGTGGGCTATAAATAGAGCTCTGGTCTTCTTCATTAGAAACAACAGTTTCTATATTCAAGTTTTTCATTCTATTCTTCAAAGTTCTATGTGTTTAGTGTTTTGTACGAGACTTCTCCGTCTCCGACTTATGTCGAAGGAGTCGACTAGTTGAGCTTCACTTGCCTTGGATTAGCAACCTCACTAGTTGCAAACCAAATAAATGCTTTTCTATCTTATACTTATTTTATGCAATTTAATTTCATTTATTAAAGTGTTTGTCTTAATCAAAGTTGAAAGTTTTAGAAAGGGTATTTTTATCGTTTCAGGGTATTTTTATTAAAGTGTTTGTCTTAATCAAATTTTGAAAGTTGCATGATCTCTTAGATTAGGGGAAAATAATATATACATCTCACAAGGACAATAAGTTGGCTTGTATGTGTTTTGATGTATATAGATACAAGTGAGATGTTAGGAGAATGAAAAAAACTCAAGATGTTGATTTAGCCATCTATTTGAGTTTTAGTTTCATCAAAATATATAAATTATGCATTATCCAATCATGGGGAAAGCAAGTGTACAAGTTATGTACATTTAGCCCAAAGATCATGATTAGAAATTGATTTTGAAAAATGATTTCAAAAATATTTTTGAAAACCTTGGTAAAGATTATTTGTTGATAGTAATCACCATTGAATAGTTAAATACAAACTTGAAAGAAATATTAAAGTTTATGGTAATTGATTGATCCAATGAATTACTACAACCCAATCGATTAGGACAATCAATTTAAGTGAATTTCCATGAGCATAGAGGCTCGCGGAATTGATCAAGTGATCGATTAAGAGGTAGTA
Organism: Zingiber officinale; assembly: GCF_018446385.1. Taxonomy (NCBI): domain Eukaryota; kingdom Viridiplantae; phylum Streptophyta; class Magnoliopsida; order Zingiberales; family Zingiberaceae; genus Zingiber; species Zingiber officinale. The sequence goes on from NC_055995.1 coordinate 70,789,970, forward strand.
ATAGATTAGGTCAATTGATTAGCACTACGGTAATCATTTGAAACCCAACTTCAATCAATTTAGAGAGGATATAATCGATTGATAGTTAAAACCAATCGATTGATAATGCTAATTTTAGCTAAAATAGTCTAATTTCAGTTCATTAAGTCATGTTTAGTCGAGTTAACCATCCCTAACCCTCTGAAATGTATTTATAAGTATTTAAGGGAAGTTTTTTCTTTTATGAAAACAAGAACGAAATGGTTAAAGAAGACTAACTTGGAGTTTAAAAGGAGATTTAGTTTCAAAGTTAAATTCAAAACTTCAATTTTGGATTTCTTAAAGGTTTAGAAATTCTAAATCATTGTTGGTAAAATGATAGAAGTTTGGAGCATGTTTTGAGAAGGAGTTTCTCTTTAAAAGCATGATTTAGATGTTTTTAATGGAAGATTGGAAATCTTCTTTCAAAAAAATGAATGCTCTAGGGGTGAGCATACAATATATGCTCAAGAATGAGCATAGGATGTAATGAAGGGCATGAGACTTTCATTAAGTTATTTTGACAAAATTAACTCTTAAAGGAAAGAGTTTTTAATGTTTGTCAAAGAGGGATAAATTGTGGGGCTTAAGTTAGAAACTCACATTCAATCTTCGAGCATGGAATGAAGTTAGAGTTAGGATAATATAGGTTAGCCTAACTTAAACATATTATCAAAGATCAAAAAGGGGGAGATTGTTGGTGCAATTATCCTTGGGTCAAAGTTGACCAGTTTAACTGAAGCTTGAGTTTTGATGTTTGACAATATATTGAGATTGCAAGTGCAATTATTCATTTGGAAGATTGTTGGTGTAATTCTCCACTGGTCAAAGGCTAACCAGTTTGATATAAGAGAATAGTCAAGTAAGTCAAAATTGACTGTATACTTGACTGAAAAAGTCCTAACTGGAGGTTAGGCAAGAGCAAGATCAATAGAATGGTTAACAGAAGAAGAAAAATCAAGTGGATCATGGAGGACCAGACACTTGGTGTGAGAAGTCTAGTGAGTAAAGATAGGCAGTGAGAAGACCCTAGTGAGTGAAGCTAGTAAATTGGGAAGTCCTAGTAAGTGAAACTAGACAATGAGAAAACCCTAGTGAGTGAAGCCAGGTGGGAAAATCCTATTGAGTTAAGCTATGTGGAGAAAAGTCCTAGTGAGTGATACCAGACATTGCAAAATTTAGGTGGGTCAAGGGTTGACCGGACACTTAGTATTTGGAAGTTTGAGTGGATCATAGAGAATCAGACACTTGGTACGAGTAGAAAAGTCCAGGTGGGTCAAAGGTTGACTAGACACCTGGTGTTTGGAAGTCCAAGTGGGTCATAAAGGACCAGACACTTGGTATGAGAAGAAAAGTAGGTTAAAGGATTGATTAGACACTTGGTGGAAAAGTCACAACAGGTAACGATTGACCAGAGATTGGGCCAGCAAACCTTAGACTTGGATTAAGCAAGTTAGGGTTGGGCAATCAATTACACCTAAGTTAGTCGATTAGGTAATCTATTGGGAGGTTCTTATGAGAATACAAAAAGGATCCGAATTGATTGGTCAATCAATTGGACCGAGCCTAATCAATTAGATCAATAGATTAGGGCCAGGAGATTCATGAAGAGGAATTTGCGTAAAATAAGGTTGAATCGATTAACCCAATTGATTCAGCCACTTTTAATCGATTGGGGCAATCGATTAGGCAGTGTTTTATCACGAGAAGAGGGAATTGATTGAGCTAATTAATTAAGGCCATTTTTACGAGTGAATAGATAGTTACGCAATCGATTGGGTACTAGATTAGGGCTCTCAGAATCAATTGGCGAGTCGATTGGGATGACTCACCAATCGATTAGAGTTTGAAAAAAAAAGTCATTTTGCAGGTGTCAGATGATGTGGTAGTCAGTTAGGAATGAGCCTAAAAGCATCACCGGTGGGAGCTCCTTCGACGAACCTCCCTCCCATAGTGGGAGGGAGGTTCATCCCTCAAATGACAGAGCGGCTCAACGTTTACAAAGTCACTCCGTCGTCAGTTTTTTTAATTAATTTTTTAAAATATTTGTTATTTTAAAAAAAAAGGCACACACACCAGGTTGAAGAAGAAATTAAACGTTGAAGGTTTAACGAAATTGAACGTTGAAGATGAAACGTTAAACAACGACTAATTTGATAGTTGTTGTTCTATAAATACATCACGAACTCTTATTTTTTTCATTCATCTCTTCATTCTCTATTTCTTTCATCTTTTCATTCTCTATTTGTATTTAAGATGGACGAAAATTTCAATACTTCTTTTACAAATCTTTTGAATTCTTTTAATGTGGAAGAAAATACATCTTCTCAAAATACCCGCATTCCTCCAAACTTTGATGCCCAATATCCTCAATTTTTCTCTCACACGCAATATCCTCTAAATTTTCAAAATATTTCATATATTCCATAAGATCTTCCAAAATTCCCAAATTTCCAAAGTTCTCAAAAATTTTTGATCCCCCTTCAGAGTAATGCTGCCCCAGCTCCATTTGATATATATTCACGCTAAGATTAGTCAGCCATGAGCAACTAATTTGGGATGTCTTCTCTGCCTTTTGTATTTTCACCTCCTCAACCATCAGTCATGTTTTCGAATGAAGAAAGAAGGGCTACTATCGACCCATCTATTAGCAACAAAGAACCTCTAATGCCATCGTCTGTTCCAACATCTCAGTGGCCATTACACTAATCGCAAGAAGAACGCGAAGTTGAATCGAAGAAAGATGGTTCGAAATGAAGATTTTGGTCTCTTGATGAAGGCATGGTCCTTGTGAAGTCATGGCAACTGATCCTGTCCGAACGATGAATCAACGGACGCTGGGCACGTGGCGCTCTCCGAACTGCTGACGTAGATCTTCGACCGATCGTGCGGACCTCCGGCGAACCTGCAAGGAAGTCGGGCTGGGAGGGGGTTCCCGGCGACGACCCTCCAACGCTCAAGTCAGGCAAGAGGAAGACGAGAAAGTGGCTCTCAATATGCGAGAATGCGTACCTTAGGCAAAATGTGAGGCCCTTTATATAGAGCTGTGAAGAGGCTCCCGCACACATACCGAGGCGAATACGTGTCCTCTGACCATACCTCAGTATAGACTTGTTAGAAGAGCTTACCTGAAACCATACTGCTACAATCCAAGCACATCTCTGATGGGACAGCGGAACCCTCTGTCGTAAGATCCTGCGTATGGCCTGGTCATCGAACATACCCGCTGTCAGAAGATGTTCCCTTGTCCTTGTCTCTTCTTATCCCATGTCGAGCGTCCGGTCGGTCGGCAATCACCTCACGTCCGGCCGGTCGTACGTGCTGGTCCGCTCGAGAGATTCCCGGTCGTGTGCTCTGTGGACTGTTCGCAGTATTGCTACCCTGTTCCCCATGAGCGTCGGAGACCCAACTCCCTGACAGGTTATTTTCGATTCCGCTGAGACCCCGTTCGGCAGACCGATCTCCCCTTCTCCGGTCGGTCGTTTGACCCTTTGACTTCCACGTGGCGTTGACTTCCCTCAGAGGGGGGGTCCCTGTTCTTACCACCGGATCACTTGCCTCTCCTTCAAGTCTAGTCGAAGGAGGCGATTAGTTCGACTGACTGGACGATTGTTTCTCCGAGCGGCTCATCCAAGAGACCATCCTCCGTTCGGGCCATGTGGTGCTAACTACGGCCTCAGTCAATGCCACCATCCCTCGGAATTCGCGCCAATCTCCGTCATTAAAGCCAAGCACGCGCTCTGTGCCTTGATAAGGCGCTTATTAAATGCTCTCCCGTGGTAGAATGCCACGTGGCATTGCTGCCGTCACCGTACGGCGGCGGCGTCGCAGGCGACGAGATCGAGGCGATTTGAAATGGACGGCCCGATGCGTGCTTCAGTTCTCACGACCTGAATCCGATGGTGGAGGCCGCTCGGGTTCGGCCCTATAAAGCCTTCGCTTTCTCCGCCTTCGCCGCATTCCTGCTGTCGCGTGCTTACCGCTGCTTCTCGCGTTCCAAATTTCCGGCGATCTTGCTCCTGTTTTCGGCGATCTTCGGTGCACTTTCCTCGATCCTCCTCTTCGTTGTAAGGTTCTCCTTCTTTCCCTCTCTGGTTCTTGTGTTTTCTTTGCATTTCTTCCCCGAGTTTCGATCCTCGGGGTATCGCTTCGTTTGCTGTCTTCTTTCTCCTATCCTCTACCTTCGCCTTTTTTGATTTCATCTGCTCGGACGATGGCTAGCTCCTCCCAACATCTTGACCAAGCCTTCGGCCCATGGTATACTACCATGGAGTCGCGCTTCGATCGGCGCGACGCCGATATTTTGATGGAAAATTTTGACATCCCATCTGACTTTGAAATTATCTTACCCACTCCCTCCGCTCGGCCACACAAACCGCCGCGCGGAGCCTTTTGTGTTTTCCGAGACCAGTTCACAGCCGGTCTGCGATTTCCTATTCATCCTTTCATCGTCAAAGTCTGCAATTTTTTCGGCATTCCGTACGGAAGCCTAGTCCCCAATACTTTCCGCCTTTTGTGCGGCGTCATTGTCCTGTTCAAAATCCACCACATCCCCCTCCGACCAGAGGTTTTCTATTATTTTTATTACCCTAAACAATCCGAGATGGGCACATATATGTTCCAAGCTCGGCCCAGTTTAGTTTTCTTCAATAAACTTCCTTCTTCCAATAAGCATTGGAAAGAATTCTACTTCTACCTTTGTATGCCCGAGCGGGCCCCCTTCCTAACGAAGTGGCAGATCGGACCACCAACTTCACCAGAGCTCAAAAGATTCAAAACCCGACCGGACTATCTTCATGCTGCCAACATGCTGGCCGGTCTGAGGTTTGACATCAACAAATTCCTGCCTGAAGGGGTGATGTATATATTCGGTCTGAGTTCGACCAGGACCCCCCTTCCGAGCGGCTTCGGTAAGAATTTTACTTTGTGCATTCGTTTTAATTGCTAACTAATTTTCTCTGTTTTCCTTTGCAGCGAACATCATCATGGAGTCGGTGATGGGTGGAATTTTGAAAAAGAAGGCGGCGGCGCTCGAGGCCGCGGCGGCCAAAGAGATGGAGCAACTGGGCATTCAGTCAGTCGGCTCCAACGAAGGCGAGAGCAAAACAAATGCTAGAGAGTCGGCCGCCCAGGCTTCTCTCCCGGAGCCAGCGGTTGGCGCAACTGCTAGTCGAGAGCCTTTCGTTCGGGATGAGGGCTCGGCTCAAGAGGAGGAGCGTCCCCTTCGTCAAAAATGACGCCCCATGGAGACACCTCTCCGCTCGACTACATCTGCGGTTCATCCATCCGAGCGGGCCACCTCCGCTTCTCTAGGCAAAGCGCCAGAGGTGGAGGCGATTTCATCCGATCGGACGCCCTCCCAACTAGACGCGTCTGCGGACCCCCTTGAGGCCGTTCCGATCAGCGCCCTTCCACCTGCTCCCCGCAAAGTCCAACGTTCAACGATTTTATCCCAATTTTCGGCGCCGGCCTCCGATCCATCCCCGGTGTCCGCCCAGATGACTCCCGGTCGGCGCCGCACCATCCGAGTTTCCCTGCATCTCCCCACCGAGGAATTATTGCCTGAAGCCGATCGGCCAACGACGCCCGAGCACCTGATCACAATGAAAGGGCCCTTAGCTGAAATGTGGGCCGACACTCGAGCGCGCGTCGCAATGATTCCCCTCAGTAATTTGGCCAACAGCCACATGCAACAGGCCACGGGGGTAAGTTTGTTTTCTATAGTCCTTTACGCATTCTCTCCGACCGGCTTCTAACAACATTGCTCGTGACAGAGATGGGTGGAGGAGATCGCCGTTTGCAATCGTCTGGCGATGGTGGACGTAGAACTAAAGAAGCTGAAGGCTCCGGGCGGCCCTTCCGGTTCACAAGGTCCATCCTATGCCGAGCTGCAAAAGGAGCTCAAAAAGACCCAAGCTTTATTGGAGGCCGAGCGGAAGAAGACGGCCGACCAGGAGCACAATCTAGCCGAACTTGATCGCCTGAACAGATCACTGGATCGCAAGATAAGCCTGGCTACTGAGCGGAAGAAAACTGCTATCTCCGATTCGGAGAAGAAGAACGTAGAGGCTCGGGGGCTGGAGCAAAAAGTAAAGGAGTTGATGGAGCAACTGGCCAATGAGAAGATTGCCCGATCGGATGAGGTGGCGAAGCTCGAGACCGCTTTACAAGAACACCAGGCAGCCGCCGATGCTTCCCGAGCGGCACTTAAAGAATATCAAGAGGCCAAGCCAAGTCGGGTCGCCACCCTGAGATAGAATTACATCCGCTCAGCCGAATTTTCGGAGAAAGTTTGCGAGCGGATGTACATGGCCTTTGAACTTGCCATGAATGCCACGACGGAATATTTGAAGTCCAAAGGGCAACTTCCCGATTCCGCCGTTATCCCCGCTTAGGACCAGGCAACACTCCTCAACAACATCCCGAAGGATCTCTACGAGTATTTAGAATAGGAAATATATGTGTAATTCGGCCGCTCGGCCAGAGACTCTCCCTTTTTTGTAATTTGGCCGCTCGGCCTTAATTTCTATAATGCTATCCTTTTACCCGCTTTCTCTTTTGCTACTCAATATGAGTGTTATCCCGCTCGGCTCTTATCACACCTCTTGTGTTCGAAAAGGTTTTTTCGCGTATTTTGCGTAGGTACTTGGCCGAGCGGAGCGTATAGGCGGTCGAACGGTATTGACGGCGAGTACTTTTGGGTACTTGCTCACAGTCCTCTTTATTACCTTCGTTCGGCCGGAGGGTTTATAGTCGCCGGCTCGACTCTCGATTTTTAACGTCGAAGCTCGACGGTCTTCCGCTCGGAGGGTTTATAGTCGCCGGCTCGACTCTCAATTTTTAACGTTGGAGCTCGACAGTCTTCCGCTCGGAGGGTTTATAGTTGCCGACTCGACTCTCGATTTTTAATGTTGGAGCTCGACGGTCTTCCGCTCGGAGGGTTTATAGTCGCCGGCTCGACTCTCGATTTTTAACGTCGGAGCTCGACGGCCTTTTAAGGCTAATTTTAACACTTCCGTTAGGCTAATTTTAACACTTACTACATTACAAGGACATGGACGACCAAAACATATATAAAATTACATTTAGAGCACCTCTCATCCAGCTCGGTACGGCTGGAGATGATTCGCGCTCCATGGTTGGTCCAGCCGCCGTCCGTCTTCATCCTCCAAATAATAAGCACCCGAGCGGAGCTTCTCGATGACTTTGAAGGGGCCCGCCCAAGGAGCCTCCAGCTTGCCAACGTCGCCGACCGGCTTTACTTTCTTCCAGACAAGGTCGGCAACTTGGAATGCTCTAGGGATCACGCACCGGTTGTAGTTCTGCTTCATTCTTTGCCGGTACGCCATCAACCGAACGGACGCTTTGTCACGCTCTTCATCGATCAAGTCCAACTCCATGTTCCTCCGCTCGGCATTATCATCGTCATAATTCTGGATCCGGATGGACTCGACGCCGACGTCGACCGGAATAACCGCTTCACCGCCATACACCAAATGGAATGGCGTGACGCCCGTTCCCTCCTTTGGGGTCATGCGAATAGCCCATAAAACGCCTGGCAGCTCGTCCACCCAGCTTCCTCCCATGTGGTCAAGTCGAGCCCGAAGAACTCTAAGGATTTCTCTGTTGGTTACTTCTGCTTGGCCGTTGCTTTGGGGATACGCCACGGACATAAAATGTTGTTCAATGCCATAGCCTTTGCACCAGTCTTCGAGCAACTTTCCGGCGAATTGTCGTCCGTTATCAGATACAAGCCGGCGAGGGATGCCGAACCGACAGATTATATGTTGCCAAATAAATTTTTTGACCATCTGCTCGGTGATCTTGGCTAGTGGCTCGGCCTCCACCCATTTGGAAAAGTAGTCGACCGCCACTAGTAGAAACTTCCGCTGATCGGTCGCCATAGGAAATGGACCCACAATATCCATTCCCCATTGGTCGAACGGATAGGATACGGTAGCAGCTTTCATTTCCTCCGCCGGTCGGTGGGAGAAGTTGTGATACTTCTGGCAGGAAAGGCACGTCGCGACGGTCCGAGCGGCGTCTGTTTGCAGAGTTGGCCAGAAGTATCCGGCCAGTAGGATCTTCTTAGCCAACGATCGTCCGCCCGGATGCCCTCTGCACGATCCTTGATGCACTTCTTGAAGGATGTACGCCGCGTCCTCTGAGCTTACACACTTCAACAGTCGGGAGAAAGCCTTCTTGTAGAGTTGGTCTCCAATGAGCGTGAACCGACCAGCTCTCTTCCTTAATAGCTGGGCTGCTTCCCGATCGGATGGTGTTGCCCCCGACCGAAGAAATTCTATGATGGTTGTCCTCCAATCGCTCGGAAACTCGAGGCCCTCCCTTCGGTCGACGTGCGCCACCAAAGATACTTGTTCAATTGGCTGCTGGACGATGACCGGTGATATTGAACTTGCAAGTTTGGCTAACTCATCTGCTGCCTGATTTTCCGCTCGGGGTATCTTCTGGATAATAACTTCTCTGAAGTTGGCCTTGAGCTTTTCGAAGGCTTCAGCGTAAAGTTTGAGCCGAGCATTGTTAATCTCAAAAGTGCCAGAGAGCTGCTGAGCGACCAACTGAGAATCTGAATGCAGCGTCACCCGACCGGCCCCAACATGTCGAGCGGCCTGTAAGCCGGCTATAAGGGCCTCATACTCCGCTTCGTTATTTATAGCTCTGTAATCCAGTCAGACGGATAAGTGCATCCTTTCTTCTTGGGGAGAGAGTAATAGTACGCCAATCCCGCTCCCGAGCCGAGTGGACGATCCGTCCACAAATATTTTCCACATAGCTTCGGGCTCTAGCCTTTGCACTTCGGTGATAAAATCTGCCAAGGACTGCACCTTTATCGCCGAGCGGGGTTGGTACTGCATGTCAAATTCGCTCAACTCCGTTGTCCATTTGATGAGTCGTCCGGACGCTTCTGGATTCAACAGCACTCTTCCCAATGGGCTATTAGTCCGGACGATGATTGTATGTGCCAAGAAATAAGGACGAAGTCTCCGAGCGGCGAGGACCAACGCAAAAGCCAGCTTCTCGAGCCCAATGTAGCGAGATTCAGCGTCTTTTAAAATATGGCTTAAGAAATACACGGGTTCTTCTCCGCTCGCCCTCACTAATGCCGAGCCTACTCCTTGCTCAGTTGAAGATAAATAGATACAAAGCGGCTCACCCACAGCTGGCTTGGCTAGTACGGGCAAAGAGTTCATATATGTCTTCAGCTCTTCAAACGCCCGATCGCACTCTTCATCCCAATGAAACTTGGTGGCCTTGCGCAAGATTTTGAAAAATGGGAGCCTCCGGTCGGCAGTCTTCGAGATGAATCTAGACAATGTTGTTATCCGACCGGTCAAGCGCTGTACTTCCCTTAGATTTCTTGGGGGCGGCATGTCTTGTAATGCTTTCACTTTGCTGGGATTGGCCTCGATGCCCCGCTCGGTCACTATATAGCCCAAGAAACGCCCACCTTTTGCCCTGAACAGACACTTCTGAGGGTTCAGCTTAACTCCATACTTCCTCAGCGTTCAAAAAGTCTCCTCCATGTCTTTAAAGAGATCGGCCGCTCGGACGGATTTAATAAGAATATCATCCACGTACACTTCCAGATTTCGTCTGATCTGCTCCTTGAACACTCTGTTCATCAGGCGCTGGTAAGTTGCTCCAGCATTCTTCAGTCCGAACGGCATCACGTTGTAGCAGTAAGTGTCGTCGACTGTAACGAAGCTGACCTTCTCTTGATCTTCTCTGGCGAGCGGCACTTGATTGTAGCCCTGATAGGCGTCGAGCATGCATATCAACTCACAGCCGACTGTGGAGTCCACCAGTTGATCGATCTGGGGTAGAGGATAAAAATCCTTTGGGCATGCTTTATTGAGATCCCGAAAATCGATGCAAACTCTCCACTTGTTGCCCAGCTTAGAGACTAGCACCACGTTCGCTAGCCAGCTCGGGAACTGAACCTCACGTATGTGGCCGGCCTCCAGGAGCTTCTCAACCTCCGCTCGGATGATGCCATTTTGTTCAGCGCTGAAGTCTCTCTTCCTTTGCTTCACCGGCCGAGCGTCCGGTCGGACGTGGAGCTCGTGCTACGCTATACTTGGAGAAATTTCGGGCAACTCATGCGTCGACCAAACGAAGACATCACAATTTTTCTGGAGACATTTGATCACTTCCTTTTTCTGGCTTGTCTCCAGATCGGCCGCGATGAAGGTGGTTGCTTCCGGTCGGGTCGGGTGAATCTGCACTTCCTCTTTTTCTTCATAAACCAAAGAGGGTGGTTTTTTGATTATGGCATTCACCTCGATCCGTGGCGTTTTCCGAGTTAGCTCGCCGGACCATCTCGACGAGCATCGCCGAGCCGGCGATCTCCTCGCTTCTCCCACTTTATCCTCCACGGAACTTGATTTTACGGTGGAAGGTGGACGGACGCTCGGAACTTCCGAGCGGCATCACCCCAAGATGACATTGTATCTTGAAGGAGAGTCGACCACGACGAAGTTGGCGACCTCGTCCTTTTGAGACTCCTCTCCCAAATAGCCGCCGGACTGTCCGTCGGCAGAAATCATTGCCGTAAACCCGTGGGGGGTTGTCATGGCGCACAGCCTCGATCTATTTGCGGTTGGTCAAGGCCTTCTTGAATATAATATTGACAAAGCTTCCCGTAGATGAAAACGTGATGAATAGTATAGTTAGCTATTACCGCTTTAATGAGGAGGCGTCGTCATGTGGCACTCGATCCTCAAGTCTCTGGGCCCGATTTCAAGGCCGCCTGCTTCTTGTGCACTAGCCGCATGGATCTGAAGCTGTCTGACGTTCGCCTTCCTTGCTCTGTTGGAGTCGCCTCCGGTCGGCCCGCCAGCAATGATGTTGATTTCACCTCGGGAAGTGTTACTTTTGTTTTCTTCTTCCCGAGCGGGCGGCCTAGGCCGCTCCCTAGACACCCGGGGATTGTCCTCGTGCCTTTGAGGGTAATGTCATTCGGGAGACTGATGCTGTCGCCTGTCAGGTATCCGCCGATCGGCCTCATGATGTCGTTGTCTTCTGTCGGATGATGGTGATCGACGGTGGCCACCCCGGGCCACGGGGTGGGCGATCAGGGGAAGGCTCCGGCAATCTCTTGTATTATGCGTGTCTGTCCGATGGAATGAACAAAGCATTGGGGTCCATACCTTCTTTTTAGGTTTGGGCCGCTCGGCATATACTTCTTGAATGGCGTGGGGTCTTGCATGTTCCTGGGGGCGGACTACTTCAGTTTGCGGTCCTCTGGGCGGCTGATGAGTAGTGTGCATCTTCCGCTCGGCAGGGGGTGGACGCTCGGTTGGAGCTTCCTTCCTTCGGGTCTCCTGGGCTTCCTGCACATTGATATATTCATTAGCCCTGTGTAACATATGATCGTAGTCTCGGGGCGGCTTTCGAATAAGTGAACGGAAGAAGTCACCGTCCACGAGGCCCTGTGTAAACGCGTTCATCATCGTTTCTGAGGTGGCCGTTGGAATATCCATGGCCACCTAGTTGAACCGTTGGATATAAGCTCTGAGCGGCTCTCTGGGCTCTTGTTTGATGGCAAATAGGCTCACGCTAGTCTTCTGATAACGCCGACTGCTTGTAAAATGGTGGAGGAAGGCCGTGCGGAAGTCCTTGAAACTTGTGATGGATCCGTCCGGCAGCCTTCGAAACCACCGTTGCGCCGATCCCGAGAGGGTGGTAAGGAACACTCGGCACTTTACTCCATCTGTGTATTGATGAAGGGTGACTGTGTTGTCGAACTTACCCAGGTGATCGTCCGGGTCGGTGGTTCCATTGTATTCACCAATCGCCGGAGGCACATAGTGCTTTGGCAGAGGGTCCCGCAAGATGACGGTTGATCCGCTCGGGGGAGGTGTCCGTTCGGGGGGCCTTGCCTTTTCTGTTGTCTCGTACGAGCGCCTCGTCGGATGAAGATCCCTGATCACGATTAGCTGCTGTGGCTTCAGGAGGCGTATGGAATAGGGCCCGATGAAATGGAGCCGTGGCATGTGGCACTTTCGCTCGGCCTCCTGACGCTGATGTCGCTTGTTGCTCAATCCGCTCAGCTTGTGACTTCTGTCTCTGTTGTTCCACAATCTTAGCTGCTCTTGTCTCGATCAGAGCGTCGAGCTCCTCTGTGGAGAGCATCACCAAGTGCGGTCGTCCAGCTTCGTCCATTGCTTCTGATCGGATGCAGGAGCGTTCCCACAGACGGTGCCAATTTGATCCTGTCCGAACGATGAATCAACGGACGCTGGGCACGTGGCGCTCTCCGAACTGCTGACGTAGATCTTCAACCGATCGTGCGGACCTCCGGCGAACCTGCAAAGAAGTCGGGCCGGGAGGGGGTTCCCGGCGACGACCCTCCAACGCTCAAGTCAGGCAAGAGGAAGACGAAATGTGAGGCCCTTTATATAGAGCTGTGAAGAGGCTCCCGCACACATACCGAGGCGAATACGTGTCCTCTGACCATACCTCAGTATGGACTTGTCAAAAGAGCTTACCTGACACCATACTACTACAGTCCAAGCACATCTCTGATGGGACAGCGGAACCCTCTGTAGTAAGATCCTGCGTATGGCTTGGTCATCGAACATACCCGCTGTCAGAAGATATTCCCTTGTCCTTGTCTCTTCTTATCCCATGCCGAGCGTCCGGCCGGTCGGCAATCACCTCATGTCCGGATAGTCGTGCTCTGCTGACTGTTCACAGTAATGCTACTTTATGCCTTCGGCCGAGCGGGCTCCCCAATCAGCCCGGTGACCCTGTTCCCCATGAGCGTCGGAGACCCAGTGACCCCGTTCGGCCGACCGGTCTCCCCTTCTCCGGTCGGCCGTTTGACCCTTTGACTTCCACGTGGCGTTGACTTCCCTCAGAGGGGGGTCCCTGTTCTTACCACCGGATCAGCAACTATCAATATTGATGCAGTTATTGGTAATGACCAGAAGGATAAAGCTTTTTGGAAACGTATAGTTGATTACTACAATAAGGATCGGCCCATTGGAACTATGAAGAGAAGCTATTAGGTGCTAAAATCACCTTATTATAAGTTTACACCGATGGTAAATAAATTTTCTACAACCGATAATAATTTGTATACTCATTGTCAAAGCAGATGGAGTGACGAGAATGTGTTGGAGAACGCACTAAATATATGGAAAGACAATAATAGAAATAAGGATTTTAAGTATATGCATGTATGGAGGGTTCTCAAATAGTATGAGAAATATGTTCCATAATCAGTTGTTCATTTCTCTAACAAGAAGGCAAAGACATCCGAATCAGGGGAGAACACTTCAGCATCAAATTCAAATCCAGATATGAGTGTTGATGTGGATGACTCTGAAGCCTGCATTCATCCGATAGGGCAAAAAGCAACGAAGAGAAAGGGCAAATCCAAAGTCAGATAGTGTGACACAATGGAACAAGTCCTCGACAAAAAATGACAATATATTATCAAATAGAAAAAAATGGTTTATAAAAAGTTGAGATCTTTCATAAGGATTATGCAATTATTAGGAAGGATACTAGTGAGATAACACCAGGACAACTTCGGATACGAAAATGGTTGAAAAAATTAAACAACGACATGACCTGGAATAGATGTGTTTAAGTTTATTTTTTATATATTATTATAATTTATGTCTTTTTATTTGATGTATGATAATATTTATGTATTTTTTTAATTATTAATGTTATTCTCGATATTAGTAATTTATAGATTTAAATTTTATAAAAAGTTAATTATATATAAGGTAAAATATGAAGGAGAGATAAGAAATATATATGATGAAAAAATATGGGACCCCCACGAAGAAGTTGTTGAGAAATTTTTTTGATAGTGGAGAGAAATGGAGGAATTTTTACTTTTGACGTGGCGTTGATGTTGCATAAAGGATCACTCTGATGGTATCCACGACTGTGGATGCTCTAATCGATTGGGAGGTATCAAAGAACCTAGAAAAGAATTTTCGTGAACTTTTTCGGACAACTTTCGCTCATAGTTTCTCAACCACACACGACAAGTTCTTAGAGACTTAAAGTGAAGTGCTGGTGCATTCCAAGTTGATCAAGAGGTGGTTTTAATCAAGAAGAGAGCAAGGTAGGATTTCATTGTTGTAATTGTTGGAGTATATACTGAAAGCCTAAGCTTTTGTAAACATTTATGTTAAATAAAGAATCACATTTGGTCAATTTATCTACATTTGATTGTAGTTGTTCAATTAATTTATATTGTAGATAACATAGTATGTGGTGTCACATATAGAAGATGATGTTATCAGTACCTTATAAATTATAAACAGTAGCTCACGACCAAAATGGAAAGGAACAAACCATTGGAAGGTCGTAGTGTAATTAGGAATTAGTTTATCTTGACTATATAATTACACTAGTACACTTAAAGTGTATTGAGTAGGACCATTTGAGGTTATTTCTTTTATACTGACTTTATAAAGGAACAAATACTTCAGTTATTATGGAAGTGTGTGCTCTTAATCCTAATATAATAACAAGCATATATTTTTGATATTTATTTCTTTAATTTATCAATGGGTGAGATTTAGCTCGATGAATCAATAAACCCGATAAGTTGGGAAATGGTATCACTTATAGTGTGTGTTGTTGATTATAGAAGGAAACTGTGTCCTAGAGATACTAGGTTGATAATGTCCTCAAGAGGAGCTCATAAGGATTGTCATGTTAAACCCTGTAGGTGGACTTAGTCCGACATGATGATAAGGTTGAGTGGTACTACTCTTGGATTAAGATATTAATTAAATGAGTTGTTAGTAACTCACTTAATTAGTGGACATTCGATATCTTAAACACAAGGAGACTAACACACTCATAATAAGAAGGAGCCCAAAAATATAATTTTGGATTGGTGCGGTAGTTCAATAATAGTTCTCTAGTAGAATGAATTATTATTGATAAAATTAAGTTGTGCGTTCGGGGCGAACACGGGATGCTTAATTTTATCGGGAGACCAAAACCAATTCCTCCTCTTGGTCCCTATCGTAGCCTCTTATTTATAGAGTACTATACCCACATATACCCACCTTCTATACCCACCTAAAGGGGGCCGGCCAAGCTAGCTTGGAATCAAGCTAGGGTCGGACTAAGCATGGTTTAAGGTGGACGGCCCTAGCTTGAACCCAAGCTAGAGGGGGCCGGCCATATTAAATTTAAAAGAATTTTAATTTTAATTTTTATTATGTGGAAGATATAATTTATTAAATAGAGTAAAAATTAAAATATCTCTCTTGTAAAGGATCTACAAAAGATTAAAGAAAAAGATTAAATCTCTTTCCTTATTTGTAGATTGGTGAGATATTTTATTTTCTCTTTAAAAATTATTCACATGTTGAAAAATTAAAATTATAGAAATTTCTTTTTATCAACCATGAAGAGATTTTTGAAGAGTAATTTTATTTTTAAAATTTCCGGAAACAAATTAGGAAGTTTTAATTTGTTGATTAAAACTTGTCTAATTTATTCCTCCATGAGGTGGCCGGCCACAATTCAATTAATTAGGAAATTTTATTTATTTTTTATTAATTAATTGTTGTCAAGGAAATTAAGGAAATTTTATTCTAATTAAATTTCCTAATTTACCAAGGCTAAGGAATATAAAAGAAGGGGTGGGTGCCTTCAAGGTGTACAACCTCTATTATTTCTCTCCCTCTTTTGTTCCTTGGTGTGGCCAGCCATCATCATCCTCTCCCTCTTTTCCTCTTGTGGTGGCCGAACCTCTCTCTCCCCTTGGAGCTCTCGTGGTGGCCGAATACTACTTGGAGAACAAGAAGAAGAAGGAGAGAAAGCTAGCATCTCTTGGAGCTTGGTTGGAGTTTTGATTTTCTTCCTTGGTGAAACTTCCTTATTGTGGCCGAACCTAGCTTGGAGGAGAAGAAGGTGGTTGGTGGTTTCTCATCTCAGAAGATCGTTGCCCACACAACGTCCGAGGTTAGAAGAGGAATACGGTAGAAGATCAAGAGGTCTTTCTAGAAGGTATAACTAGTTGTTTTTCCTTTTCCGCATCATACTAGTTATTTATGGAAATAATACCAAATACAAGAGGCTTACGTTCTAGTATTTTGAATATGTTTTTCGAAGTTGTGTTCTTTTGTTTTATTTTTCCTTGTGATTTGATTGTTCTTTTCGGTTAACCTAAAGTTATTTTAGGAAATTAAATATTAGATTTCTATAAAAGGTTTTGTCTAGTCGGTGGTGGTTGCTCCCATATCCAAGAAGGACATGTGCCTCGCCACGTCAGTACTGGGAACCAATTATGGAAATTAATATTTAATGGAATTAATAACTTAAGGTGATTTGGGTCGAACGTGTTAAGTTCCGCAGGAGATCCAAGTCAAAACCTAAAAGAACAAATAGATTAAGTTTTGGATCAAACGTGTTATGTTCTGCAGGCGATCCAAAATTTAATTTAAAAGAACACATGGTAGCTAGGAAAAGGTTCAGACCTTTGTACAAAATTTTTGTATAGTGGAACCTCTAGGTTTTCCGAGTAGCAACCAACAATTGGTATCAGAGCTAGGGTTTTGCCTCTGTGTATTTGGTATTAGTTTAATTATGCATATGTCATACATAATTTAGGCAGGTTAATAGTAGGATGTGCTAACTTTGTGGATACAGGATCCAACTATTATGGCTTTTAGTTATTATGTGTGATTGGACCTTTGGACATGTCAAGGGCATTTATATGTGTGTGCATGATTGTATTAAAAATACAGCAGGAGCTGTATTTAGTTTTATTAGGATTTTATTTTTGATCTAGATACATGTGTTGGTGCAACCTTAGGTCAAGGTTGACCTGGTTGACCCGACTCGAGTTGACCTGACTCGAGTTGTATTTTGATGTTTGACGAGAACAAAAGAGTTGTATTTTGATGGGAGATTGTTGGTGCAACCTTAGGTCAAGGTTGACCTGGTTGACCTGACTCGAGTTGACCTGACTCAAGTTGTATCTTGATGTTTGACAAGAACAGAAACTTGGGAGGTTGTGGGTACAACCCTTGGTCAAGGTTGACCTGGTTGACCCGAGGTGAGTTGACTTGGCACGGAAAAGTCAGCGAGGGAGCTTGGCACGGAGAAAGTCAAGTATGGAGACTTGGCGGAGAAGTCCAAGTATGGGAACTTGGCTGAGTGGAAGGAGGGCTCGTGCTCTCTCCCGGACTAAGTCGAGAGGGCTGCTCGGTAGGTTCTCCTGACCGGAAGTGAAACGAGAGGAGTGACTCGGTGGCTCGTTCTTGACTAGGTCGAGAGGGCTCGGCCTCTAGTTCTCTAGATCGGGAAGGCTGGAAAATTGGAGTGAGTGAAGCCGATGGAAAGTCCGGTGAGTGAAGGCGACGCAAAAGTCACGTGAGTGAAGCGGCCGAAAAGTCCCGGTGAGTGAAGCCAGCGAGTTGGAAATCTGGTGAGTGAAGCCGGTGAAAACCCTAGTGAGTGAAGCTAGGTGAAAGTGAAAGTCCTTGTGAGTAAAGCCAGGTAGTTGGTGAAAGTCCCGGTGAGTGAAGCCGACAGTTGGGAAGTCTGGTGAGTGAAGCAGGCAGGAAAATCCGAGATGGATCAAGGTGATCGGACATCCGGTGTTGAGAAGGTCAAGTAGGTCAAGGGGTGACCGGATACTTGTACGAAGAGAAAAGTCTAAGTGGGTCAAAGGATTGACCGGACACTTGGTAGGGAGTCTTAGCAGGTCAGGAGTGACCGGATGCTAAGCATGAGATACCAATAGGTCAAGGTTGACCGGATATTGGTTGGAAGGCGTGGGACTTGGTTTGGGCAAAACCAAGAGCGGATCGATCGATGATACATCGGGTTATCTGATCGCGCAGTGACGGATCGGTAACAACCAAGATGTATGTTATAGGTCGATGGGACCCGATCGAGAAAGCGATCGGAGGCAGAGAAAGGAGGATCGGTCATGGACCGATCCATCAGATCGATCGTCCACGATGATCGATCGCTCGAGCCCAACTCTCAGGAGGTTGGATCGTGCGGGGACCGATCGAGACTAGAACTGATCGGTCCAGCGGACGATCGGGACCCTCTGGACCGATCGGGATGGAGCTGATCGGTCCAGGCAGCGATACAACGGCTAGATTTCTCTGTGTCTTCTTTGTCTTCTGCGGTGCAGATCATATAAAAGCCTCTACAGTGAAGGTGCAATATACCTCTTCTTCCTACTGACTGCTGAAGGATTTTCTGCTTGAGCTTTGTTGAGCTCTTCTCTGAAGCTTCGCGTGAGCTTCCTCGGCTGGGGTCTCCAACTGTCATTCTTGTATGTTTGGGTGAAGTTTTGCTTCATCATCAAATAGAGAAGGCAAGATTGTTTGTTTTACATTCATATTGTTGCTTCTTCTTGTGTATTCTTGTACTCCTATTCTTGCTGGTGCAAGAAAGATTGTGGAGGTTTCTCCACCGTATATATATATTAGCCGGTTCACCGGGGACTCATCCACCGACGGATTGATAGGCTTCGTCCACCTTACGGACACGCCGAGGAGTAAGAGTTTATCTCCGAACCTCGTTACATCGCTGCGTGTTGAGGTTTGATTTCTCCGCTTTCGTTTCTATTATTTTTATTTCCGCTGCGCTAACCTTGATTTGTAGAAAGAAACGAACGATTTGGGGCGGCTATTCACACCCCCCCTCTCTAGCCGCGATCATCGATCCTAACAAGTGGTATCAGAGCCCGGACTGCCAGAAGGTTTAACCGCCGACTGTGCACAAGAGCTATGGTCTGATTGAGCCATGTGGGTACAATATTGACCTCGAACAAAGAAAGTGGAGGCTCCTATGTTCGGATCAAGAGGACCAGACACCAGGCAGGAAGTCCTAGTAGGTCGGGTGAACCGAGGGGCAGTAAGACCTGGTGGGTCGAGGATCGGACGTGGGAAGCCTATGGTCCTTTGTTTAAGGGGGGGATTGTTGGGGTTGCAAGGTTGCAAACGTAGTCCCATATTGGAAACACATGGGAAAGATCATGGGTTTATAATAGAAAAGATATCTCCATTGGCATGAGGCCTTTTGGGGAGAGCCCAAGAGCAAAGCCATGAGGGCTTAGGCCCAAAGTGGACAATATCATGCTATTGTGGAGATATCTAAATTCTTTTCGATCCAACAATTGGTATCAGAGCCAAGGAGTTGTGGAACAACTTGGTGGGGACACTTGGTGGGGAGTCTTAGCAGGTCAAGAGAGTAAACCTTGGTCATGGTTTCGATGTTTGACAATACAGAAAGACATGTAGACATGGACAATGCAGGTGCAGTTGTCCATGCGGAGAGATACTGATCAGGGTCTGATCAGGT
This sequence comes from Zingiber officinale, assembly GCF_018446385.1. NCBI lineage: Eukaryota > Viridiplantae > Streptophyta > Magnoliopsida > Zingiberales > Zingiberaceae > Zingiber > Zingiber officinale. The sequence continues at coordinate 70,809,323 of NC_055995.1, forward strand.
TGAATGAAGAAGAGTCAAGTAGGTCAAGGTTGACCAGATACTTGACTGGGAAGTCCTAACTGGGATGTTAGGTAGTTCGGAAAGTCCTGGTAAGTGAAACCAGGCAGTTCGGAAAGTCCTGGTAAGTGAAACCAGGCAGAGTCCCGTGAGTGAAGCCAGTGAAAATCTAGTGAGTGAAGCTAGGTGAAAGTGGAAGTCCCGGTGAGTGAAGCCAGGGAAAGTCACGGTGAGTGAAGCCAGGGCGGTTGAAAGTCGTGAGTGAAGCGGTGTTGGAAAGTCCCGTGAGTGAAGCCAGGCGATTGGAAATCCGGTGAGTGAAGCCGGTGAAAACCCTAGTGAGTGAAGCTAGGTGAAAGTCCTGGTGAAGCCGGGTGGAAAATCCAGATGGATCAAGGGTGATCGGACATCCGGTGTTGAAAAGGTCAAGTAGGTCAAGGGAACCGGATACTTGACACGAAGAGAAAAGTCCAAGTGGGTCAAAGGGATTGACCGGACACTTGGTGGGGAGTCTTAGCGGGTCAAGAGAGTGACCGGATGCTAAGCATGAGATACCAATAGGTCAAGGTTGACCGGATATTGGTTTGGAAGACTTGGAACTTGGTTTGGGCAAAACCAAGCATTGGATCGATGATCGGCGATCGATCGTGTCTGATCCGGGTGATCCGATCGATGAGACCGATCGATGGCTTATGAGGTTCTTGATCGGTTCGACGGTCGGCGACCCGCATCAGCAAGGCAAAGAGAAAAGGAGGGGTCGATCGTGGACCGATCCACGCATGATCGGTCCGCGGCACCGATCGGGAACCGATCGAGTTGGGCAACTCTGCGCAAAGTGTGTTGATCGGTGCGGGACCGATCAGCATATGGGCCTGATCGGTCCCCATGACCGATCGAGAGGCTCGACCGATCGGGGTGGAGATCGGTCAGTCTGTCCGTTGCGACACAACGGCTAGTCTTCTTCGCTGTCTTCTGCAGGTTATAAAAGGAGATCGAGCCTCTACTTCTTGGCTCTCTTCTTGCTCTTCTTCCTACTGACTGCTGAAGGATTTTCTGCTTGAGCTTTGTTGAGCTCTTCTCTGAAGCTTCGCATGAGCTTCCTCGGCTGGGGTCTCCAACAGTTGCTGCTGTATTTGGCCCGTGAAGTTGCTGCTTCATCAACAGCCGACGAGAAGGCAAGATTGTTTGTTTTTACATTCATATTGTTGCTTCTTCTTGTGTATTCTTGTACTCCTATTCTTGTTGGTGCAAGAAAGATTGTGGCGAGGTTTCTCCACCCAGAAGGAGTATATATATATTAGCCGGTTCACCGGGGACTCATCCACCGACGGATTGATAGTCTTCGTCCACCTTACGGACACGCCGAGGAGTAGGAGTTTATCTCCGAACCTCGTTACATCGCTGCGTGTTGAGGTTTGATTTCTCCGCTTTCGTTTCTATTATTTTTATTTCCGCTGCGCTAACCTTGATTTGTAGAAAGAAACGAACGATTTGGGGCGGCTATTCACACCCCCCCTCTCTAGCCGCGATCATCGATCCTAACAAGTGGTATCAGAGCGAGGTTGCTCTTCGTCGGATTAACACCCGAGGGAGCACAAGCTAGAGAATGGATCGACTTGGAGAAGACGTCACGATTCCACCCGTCTACGATCGCGACGACTTCGCGTTTTGGAAGGTAAGAATGAAGTACTTTCTTATGACTAACCTAGAAAATTGGAGGTGTGTGCAATTAGGTTTTACTCCTCCATTGGATAAAGAAGGAGAACTTTTGGAGAAGAAGAAGTGGACGAAGGAGCAAATCCACCAATCAACCATCAATGATGAGGTAACGAAAATCATTGAATTTTCTTTACCTAATGATGTTTTGTGTAGGATAGGTGGATATAACAATGCCAAGGAGTTGTGGAACAACTTGGCTAAGTTCCATGAGGGGAACTCCACTTCAAGCCATGAAGAGGAGTCAAGTGAGCCAAGGAGTTCACTTCATGGAGGAATGGTTTTAGAAGTTGAGGGCCACTCAACATCTAAAGAAGAAGAGGAGGAGAGTTCTTCTTCAAGTTCGGAGCAAGAAGAAGAAGCTTCTACCTCCGGAAGGGATGAAGGAGAGAGCGTTCATCCATCCTCAACCCTAGGTAACTCAAGCCATTTAATTTCAAATAAATTACACATAATGTGCTTTGAGTGTAGGGAGTATGGACATTACAAGAGTAAGTGTCCAAAGAGGATTAGAAAGTCTCCACCGGCGCTAAAGGTCAAGAAAGCCGGAGTCCCGATACGCAAAGGCAAAGAGCACGTGGTGTGCTTTCAATGCAAGCGAATGGGACATTATCGGAGCCAATGTCCGAGGGGGAGGCAACCTCACAAGGACAAGAAGACGAGCACATCGATAGGGGGAGCTAAGGCAAACCCTAAGGTAATCTCTAAGGCTCATTTTTGCAATTCAAATAGAACACATGCTAGTAGCCTTATTGCTATTGTTAATAATGGTAAGCATGATAACATTAGAAATCAATACACATGTTTAGGTGCCAAACATGTGAGCCTAGATAAGGATAACACTAGGAAAGTCAACCCTAGGACTAACTCATCTAAGGCTAAGGAGAACCTAGGTAGAAATCCCAAATCAACTAGACACATGCCTAGGAATACCTCAAAGAAAAATGAAAAATGAAAAATTGAGGTATTAGAGAAGGAGAATCAAGTCTTGAGGTCAAGACTTGATACTTTGGAAAAGGCTCTTAAGAACTTGGAGAAGTCATCTCTAGGGTTTAAGGGTCAAAAACCAATGTCCAAGGACAAGAAAGGTTTGGGTCACAAACCTAAGTCCCAAGTGGTCAAGCCCACTTATCACAATGTTCCATTCGATTATGGAACAAAATCTAGGGCTAGGAAGACCATCACCAAGGTCACAAGGGGAGTCACCCCTAGAGTTGATCTTGATGAGTCCCAAATGACCAAGGCTTCAAAGCCTAGGAGGGTCATTAGAAGGGTTGCTAGGGAAGTCATCCCTAGTGAATACTTAGTGAACCCAATGAGCTCAAATAGGTATTGGGTTCCTAGGAGCGTGATTTCATCACGCTAGATGAGTTAGGGTGTGCCAACCTTACTTGAATAGGTAGTTAACCTAATCATGGCAAAAGGTGGCACTTTAGGAATTTTCAAGGTATGATCAAGCCTTGAAAAATGAAATTAAGAATTATTCCTAAGGTGATTAGAATGTGCCAACTACATTTGAGGAGTTCTCTTAGGTCAATCTAATTGGCACATAATGATCTAAAAGTCTTGAGGATATGATTTTATGTCTATTACACTTAGGAATATAGAATTTATGGCAAAATGATCAAAATTATCAAAAATGGCAACTAAGGCTAGAATTAGGTATTTTCTATACCTTTATGTGATATTTGCCATATATTGTTTGTCATATGCCATGTCATGACATCATATTTATTTTATGATCATTTAAAATGTCATGATAATGCTTAGGTTAGTCAAATGTCATGCTCTATTTAAGCTTCATACTTTATGCCATGACATCATGACATTGGCACATGTTTTCATTTATGATATCATTATATGCCATGTCATCATCTCTTCTCTTGCATTTAGGATCAATGAAATTGATTTAAGGTTAAAAACACAATTTGATATGGAGATCAAATTGATGTTTAGAAAATGCATGAGACCTTAGCTTAAGATAACCTAAACCCATATCTCACATCAAAATTGACTTGAATGTGTTTGATACACCTTAGATGTGTGTGAGATATTAGGATGATGAGTTAGGATCAAGGTGCATGGTTCTTGTACCTAGATGAGCCTAATTCTAAATTGGGGATCATAGGGAAAGCTTATGTACAAGTCATGTACATTTGGTCCAAAGATTGTGGTCCTAAATTAAATGATTTAAAATCATTTCAAAATTGATTTGAAAAACCTTGATGAAGCTTTTCTAGTGATAGCATTCATCATTGAGCAAGTTGATACAAAGTTTTTGAAACTTTGAGCTATTTCAAAACTTTTCGAACTTTGTATCAAGATTTTAAAATGGAATTTATTTTCATAGAAAACTATTTTTTCATGATAGTATATGTTATGAGGAATGTATCCTCAAAATTTTATAATTTTTGGAATTTTCTGTAATTTTGTAGGAGTTTCTGAATTTCGGGAGGAAGAAATTCAGAAATCAGCATGTGTGACCGATCAGGAGGTTGCCTGATCGGTCCAGGGGATGCTGGATTGGTCACTGGACCAATCCAGGGAGTTTCTGATCGGTCAGGTGACCGATCAGCGCGTGCCAACTTGCTGATTTTCGACTGTTTTGTCTGAAATTTCAGCTGAGAGTTGGTGTTTTGGATTTCTAAAGGCTTGAAACTCTCCAAGACATTGTTGGTGCAATGGTCAAGGGGGAGTTGACCTTTAGGGGGAGTTTTACCTATTAGTCAAGGGGGAGTTGACTTTTAGGGGGGAGTTTTTACTCTAAAGACTTGAGTGATATGGGATTATCACTAAGTTGATTGTTGACTTTAGTATCAAGGGGGAAATTAAGGATTTCAATGAAAGGTATGGGACCTTAATTAAAAAGAAACTCTTGGCCTTGATTCACTCTTTTTGATGTGTGTCAAAAAGGGGGAGAGTGTAGGTTTGGGGAGAATGTTCAAGGTAGAACATTAGAAAACCTAAGTTAGGTTATGGTTTTGTCAAACATCAAAAAGGGGGAGATTGTTGGTGCAACCTTAGGTCAAGGTTGACCTGGTTGACCCGACTCGAGTTGACCTGACTCGAGTTGTATTTTGATGTTTGACGAAAACAAAAGAGTTGTATTTTGATGGGAGATTGTTGGTGCAACCTTAGGTCAAGGTTGACCTGGTTGACCTGACTCGAGTTGACCTGACTCAAGTTATATCTTGATGTTTGACAAGAACAGAAACTTGGGAGGTTGTGGGTGCAACCCTTGGTCAAGGTTGACCTGGTTGACCGAGGTGAGTTGACTTGACGCGGAAAAGTCCAGGCAGCTGGGGAAAAGTCCAAGCAGGGAGCTTGGCACGGAGAAAGTCCAAGTATGGAGACTTGGCACGGGAAGTCCAGTATGGGAACTTGGCAGTGGAAGTCGGAGAGGCTCGGTAGCTGCTCTCCGGACTAAGTAAGAGAGGGCTCGGTAGCTCGTTCTGCGGACCGGAAGTGAAAGACGGAGAGGGCTCGGTAGCTCGTTCTTCGAACTAGGTCGAGAGAGGGCTGGTGGCTCATTCTCTAGATCGGGAAGGCGGATGGAAAATCCGGTGAGTGAAGCCGGGCGGATGGAAAGTCCGGTGAGTGAAGCCGGGCAGACGAAAATTCACAGGTGAGTTAAGCGAGGCAGCGGAAAAGTCACGTGAGTGAAGCCAGGCGGTTGGAAATCCTGGTGAGTGAAGCGGTGAAAACCCTAGTGAGTGAAGCTAGGTGAAAGTGAAAGTCCTTGTGAGTAAAGGCAGTTGGTGAAAGTCCAGGTGGTGAAGCCAGTGTTGGGAAGTCGGGTGAAGCAGGGGGTTGAAAGTCACTGGTGAGGGCCAGAATGAAAAATCCAGATGGATCAGGTGATTGGACATCGGTGTTGAGAGAAGGTCAAGTAGGTCAAGGGTGACCGGATACTTGCTACGAAGAGAAAAGTCTAAGTGGGTCAAGGATTGACAACTTGACACTGATAGGGAGTCTTAGCGGTCAAGGAGTGACCGGATGCTAAGCATGAGATACCAATAGGTCAAGGTTGACCGGATATTGGTTTGAAGGCGTGGGACTTGGTTTGGGCAAAACCAAGAGATGGATCGATCGATGGATCGATCGGATCTGCAGGGTTATCCGGATTGGCCGGTGACCGATCGCAATAACAAGACGTGTATTGTATGTTATCTAATCCGGCGAGCATCGATCAAGCGAAGCAGAGAAGGCAAAGATAAAGGAGGATCGGTCCATGGACCACCATCAGCACCTGATCGGTCCAGACCGATCAGGCCCTCGCCAACTCTCACAGAGAGTTGGTTGATCGGTCCGGGGACCGTCAGACTAGGATTGGTCCACAGGTCGAGACCTCCGGACCGATCGGGGATGGAGCCCGACGGCTTGGCTTGCCGGTAACAGCACCTGGAATTTCTCTGTGTCTTCTTTGTCTTCTACGGTGCAGATCATATAAAAGCCTCTACAGTGAAGGTGCAATATACCTCTTCTTCCTACTGACTGTTGAAGGATTTTCTGCTTGAGCTTTGTTGAGCTCTTCTCTGAAGCTTCACGTGAGCTTCCTCGGCTGGGGTCTCCAACAGTTGCTGCTGTATTTGGCCCGTGAAGTTGCTGCTTCATCAACAGCGGACGAGAAGGCAAGATTGTTTGTTTTTACATTCATATTGTTGCTTCTTCTTGTGTATTCTTGTACTCCTATTCTTGCTGGTGCAAGAAAGATTGTGGCGAGGTTTCTCCACCCAGAAGGAGTATATATATATTAGCTGGTTCACCGGGGACACATCCACCGACGGATTGATAGGCTTCGTCCACCCTACGGACACGCCGAGGAGTAGGAGTTTATCTCCGAACCTCGTTACATCGCTGCGTGTTGAGGTTTGATTTCTCCGCTTTTGTTTCTATTATTTTTATTTCCGCTGCGCTAACCTTGATTTGTAGAAAGAAACGAACGATTTGGGCCAACTATTCACACCCCCCCTCTCTAGCCGCGATCATCGATCCTAACAACATGTACATTCCTTTTATAGAATATAGGATCAAAAATGTAAAATTCTATTTATGTCGCGGATCAAATCTTGCAAAGCGTGGAACTTTCTAAGGACCATAGGCGCAGCGGAACTAGGAGCAAGATGGATGCGACAGCTAGACCCGGTGGCGGTGGCCAATTATGGCAGCAGCTTGGGATGACAACACACGGAGGACAACTATAGATAAAAGCCATAATAGTTGAAAATTAGATTTTCTATTTATTGCTTTTATATTGTGCTGTGTGTGCATGTTAGTATACATGACTAGTAGGCTAGCATAGTTAAAATTCCTCGTTTATAAATAACTAAGTGGGAGAGGGATTTTTAAATAAATCGCATGGTCTCCATTACTGATTTGTAAGTGATGCAAACAAGGTTGCGCGTTGGCTCTGAGTGCCTTCCTCCATAACGGATGAGCTTGTTTGTGGATCACTAGAACAGATTCCCATTTTTGGATGACTATAGGAAGTTAATTAAGAGTGTGTGATCTTCCCCAACGGAAGGGGCATAATCTTATTAATGGACTTAGTGTCAAGTAATGGTATACACTTAGACACATCTAATAGTATCCTCCCCATCGGAGTCACTGCTATTATTTGTGTGACCAAAAGACACCAACTATTAATTTTATTTGTCAAAAAGTTAGGTTGACAAGATAATAAAATTAATGGGATAAAACCCTCCTTTTACAAATGTTGAATTTGTATACGTCCACACTAACGTGGCATACAAAATTCACGGTGTTTTGAGGTGTTAGTTAATTTAAAATAGTATTGTTTGAGAAATCAATATTATTCTAAATTTAGAATTCTGACCAAAAGTTATTTGTGATTCTTAGGATGACTTTCAACCCACTGTCCATCATACTTCAACAGAATAGACTTACTAATTACATAGATTGGAAAAGGAACGACATTGTCTTCTTCAAGCTATAAATTTGTCTTGGAGCCTTGTCAAGCACCCATCTGGTGAATCTACCCAAGGAGATTGAATATCATAGGAAATGGGTAAGCGATGAGATGGCGCGGTGTTACATTTTGGCTTCAATGTCAAATGTATTGCAACATCCGCATCAAGATTTACCAACAGCCTATGATATTATGAACAATCTCAAGGAACTCTTTGGTCATCAGGATAGGGCTTCTAGACAAGAAGCCATGAGAAAGATAATGACAGCCACCATGCAAGAGGGTACTCCTGTGAGGGATCATATCCTAAAGATGATGGCTTATCCGAACGAGATCAGATCCTTGGAGGAGAAATTGATGGGAAACCCGGATCGATATGATCTTCCAAACGCTACATGAGAAGTTTTCGCCAGAACTATAATATGAATAAGAGGATTTATTCATTAGAGGAACTACTGACAGAACTTCACGGCAGAAGGATTATTTCGTCACAATGCTCAAATTCACTATGTTGAAAATGGTTCTACTTCTAAACCGAGGAAAGAAGAAGAAGAAACAAGTCGGTTCAGCAAAGAAAGTGAATAAGTCTCAGAGTACAGGATTTAGGTGTGAAGAAGCCGAAGGGCAGTGCTTCATCTGCAAGGACATTGGAGAGTCGTAGACTCGTGGGAACAAAACAAAGGGTTCCAGGCAAGCGACTATCTGAAGGAGAAATTACTGTCTACATGGGCAATGCTACTAAGGTGCATGGCAGCTGTTGCAGTGGGAGACGTCTACTTATCTTTTAGTAGAAATAGAAATTTGGTTTTAAGAAATTGTCTTTATGTACCCAGTTTTAGAAAGAATTTAATTTCAGTTTCTAAACTATTTTTATATGGATATTCAGTTTCTTTCAGTAACGATGTAGTTATTAAGAGAAATAAAGTGATTATCTGTTCTGGTACATTAGTTGGCAATTTGTATACTTTAAATCCAATTTCTTCCACAAAGCAAAACATGGAAATTTATAACTCATCTTCTAACTCAAATAAAAGAAAAGAACCTTCGGAAATGAACCAAGCATATCTTTGGCATCTAAGGCTTGGTCATATTAACTTAAGTAGGATTCAGAGGCTAATAGCCGATGGACTTTTGGGTTCATTAGAGTTGGAAAATTTTCTAACTTGTGAATCTTGCTTGGAAGGTAAAATGACCAAGAGGCCATTCAAGGCCAAGGGATATAGAGCCAAAGAAGTGTTGGAATTGGTTCATTCTGATTTGTGTGGTCCTGTGTCTGTCCAGGCAAGAGGTGGTTTTGAATATTTTGTCTCTTTTATAGATGATTATTCAAGATACGGATATATTTACCTAATGCGCCGCAAGTCTGAGTGCTTTGATAAGTTCAAAGAATACAAGGCTGATGTGGAGAAACGATTAGGTAAAAGTATCAAGACACTACGGTCTGATCGTGGTGGCGAATACCTCTTAGGAGTGTTTAGGAATTACTTATCAGAGGCCGGGATTCATTCCCAATTGTCTGCACCTGGAACACCCCAACAGAATGGTGTAGCAGAACGAATGAATAGGACTCTTATGGAGATGGTTAGATCGATGATGAGTTATTCAGAATTACCAAATTCGTTTTGGGGATATGCTCTGGAAACAACAGTGTATGTTATGAACTTAGTACCTTCTAAATCAGTTTCTTCTACTCCCATAGAATTGTGGAATGGGCGAAAACCCAGTCTAAGAGATATTCGGATTTGTAGTAGTCCAGCACATGTGATGAAACCAGATGCTGATAAGTTAGAATCCCGTACAGAAGTTCGTGTGTTTGTAGGATATCCCAAAGGAACGAAAGGTGGTTTATTTTATAGTCCTAAAGACCAGAAGGTCATTGTTAGCACCAATGCCCAGTTTTTAGAAGAAGATTATATAATGGATCACAAGCCCAGTAGTAAAGTTGTTTTAGAAGAACTAAGAGAGGACACGTCTACTTTAGTACCAACAGTACAAGATGAAGTATCACAAGAGACTGCAACACGTGTCACACATGATACACAACCGCAGATGCCTCGTCGTAGTGGGAGGGTTGTAAAGCACTGAGAGATTCATGTTTTGGGAGAGTCTTCGGACTTGATCCGGGTAAACATGAACCTGATCCCGAAGCACTCCAAGATATAGATCGCATCTTGGCAAAAGGCGATGAATTCAAATAGAGTCTATGTATTCTAATAAGGTCCGGGAGCTTGTAGAATCACGATGGTGTAAAAGCCGTTGGATGCAAATGGATCTACAAAAGGAAAAGAGGGACAGACGGGAAGGTAGAAACCTTCAAAGCTAGGCTTGTTGCGAAAGGGAACACTCAGAAAGAGGGAATCGATTATGAGGAAATCTTTTCACCGGTAGCCATGCTTAAGTCTATCCAGATACTCTTATCCATTGCTGCTCATATGGATTATGAGATTTGGCAAATGGATGTCAAGACAGCTTTCTTTAATGGAAGTCTTGAAGAGAACATCCATATGAAGCAACCAGAAGGGTTCATTGAAAAAGGCAAAAGAGCATCTAGTGTGCAAGCTCAATCGGTCCATTTATGGACTGAAGCAAGCTTCAAGATCTTGGAACATCCGGTTTAATGAAGTAATCCAGTCATATGGATTTATTCAAAGTCCGGATGAGTCTTGTGTATATAAGAAGTGTAACGAAAACGTGGTGGTATTTCTTGTACTATACGTAGATGATATTTTGTTAATTGGCAATAATGTTAAGGTATTATTAGACGTAAGGGTATGGTTGTCCAAACAATTTGATATGAAAGATTTAGGAGATTGTGCACACATTCTTGGGATCAAAGTTATAAGGGATCGCAAGAAAAGAATGTTGTGTCTGTCCCAAGCTTCATATATAGATACAATCCTTGCTCGTTTTAGCATGCAGGATTCCAAGAAAGGTTTCCTACCTTTTAGGCATGGAATAGCTCTATCTAAAGAGATGTCTCCTAAGACATCAAAGGATATAGAAGACATGAAAGTAGTTCCTTATGCATCGGCTGTAGGAAACCTTATGTATGCAATGTTATGTACGAGACCTGATATTTGTTTTACCGTGGGCATGGTCAGCAGATATCAGAGTAACCCTGGACAAGGACATTGGACCGTGAAAACATATATTAAAGTACACGAGAAGGACTAGAGATTATATGCTAGTTTACCAGGCAGACGATTTGCTCCCAGTGGGTTGCACAGATTTTCAGATAGGGACAACAGTAAGTCTACATTAGGCTATGTGTTTACTTTAGGAGGTGGAGCCATTTCATGGAGGAGTGTTAAGCAAAATGCGTTTGGACTCAACCATGGAAGCAGGTATATGTAGACCTGAGGTAGCTAAAGAAGCAGTATGGCTCAGGAACTTTCTAATGGACATAGATGTGATTCCTGGTTTGCCCAAAATCATCACAATTTATTGTGATAATAGCGGTGCAGTTGCAAACTCAAAGGAACCACGAGCTCATAAGGCAAGTAAACATATAGAGCGCAAGTACCACCTGATACGAGATATCGTGAAGCGAGGAGAAGTTGTCATCGCCAAGATTGCATCAGCGGATAACCTGGCAGATCCTTTCACTAAGGCCCTTCCGGCGAAAGCTTTCGATCGACATGTGGAGGGAATGGGAAACAGATGTATGGTAGAAGATATGACAGCTTAGTCATTAGTATAAGTGGGAGATTGTTGGAGTATATACTGAAAGCCTAAGCTTTTGTAAACATTTATGTTAAATAAAGAATCACATTTGGTCAATTTATCTACATTTGATTGTAGTTGTTCAATTAATTTATATTGTAGATAACATAGTATGTGGTGTCACATATAGAAGATGATGTTATCAGTACCTTATAAATTATAAACAGTAGCTCACGACCAAAATGGAAAGGAACAAACCATTGGAAGGTCGTAGTGTAATTAGGAATTAGTTTATCTTGACTATATAATTACACTAGTACACTTAAAGTGTATTGAGTATGACCATTTGAGGTTATTTCTTTTATACTGACTTTATAAAGGAACAAATACCTCAGTTATTATGGAAGTGTGTGCTCTTAATCCTAATATAATAACAAGCATATATATTTGATATTTATTTATTTAATTTATCAATGGGTGAGATTTAGCTCGATGAATCAATAAACCCGATAAGTTGGGAAATGGTATCACTTATAGTGTGTGTTGTTGATTATAGAAGGAAATTGTGTCCTAGAGATACGAGGTTGATAATGTCCTCAAGAGGAGCTCATAAGGATTGTCATGTTAAACCCTGCAAGTGGACTTAGTCCGACATGATGATAAGGTTGAGTGGTACATTCGATATCTTAAACACAGGGAGACTAACACACTCATAATAAGAAGGAGCCCAAAAATATAATTTGGGATTGGTGCGGTAGTTCAATAATAGTTCTCTAGTGGAATGAATTATTATTGATAAAATTAAGTTGTGTGTTCGGGGCGAACACGGGATGCTTAATTTTATCGGGAGACCAAAACCAATTCCTCCTCTCGGTCCCTATCGTAACCTCTTATTTATAGAGTACTATACCCACCTTCTATACCCACCTTCTATACTCACCTAAAGGGGGCCGGCCAAGCTAGCTTGGAATCAAGCTAGGCCCGGCCTAAGCATGGTTTAAGGTGGCCGGCCCTAGCTTGAACCCAAGCTAGAGGGGGCCGGCCATATTAAATTTAAAATAATTTTAATTTTAATTTTTATTATGTGGAAGATATAATTTATTAAAGAGAGTTAAAATTAAAATATCTCTCTTGTAAAGGATCTACAAAAGATTAAAGAAAGATATTAAATCTCTTTCCTTATTTGTAGATTGGTGAGATATTTTATTTTCTCTTTAAAAATTATTCATATGTTGAAAAATTAAAATTATAGAAATTTCTTTTTATCAACCATGAAGAGATTTTTGAAGAGAAATTTTATTTTTAAAATTTCCGGAAACAAATTAGGTGTAATACCCACTAAGCTTGTAAGATAAATATATGAATGTGGAATTTTTCCTTAGAAAATAATAGGAAGTGAGTTGAACCAAAAAGGAAATAAAAAGAAATAAAAATAGGAAGAGGTCAAGGATTGAACCTTGAACCTCTTATATTATATTTCATAGAATTAATGGGTAATAACCAGTTGGGATAGGAATAATATGTTGATAACAAAGGAGGGAAACTCATGATAAAGGTAAGAGTAAAAGCTAGCCAAAAGAAAACAAGAAAGGAGCAAGAGAAAGGCAACTTGTCTTCCTCCCTTTCTCTCCTTCTTCCTCTTTGGTTTTGCCAAAAATTTAAAGAGGGATTAAGGGGATTCATTCCCCCTTATTTCACCATGAATGATGAGGATGAATAAATAAATAAAAAAAAATAAAATAGAAAAAAAAGCTAAGGGAGAAGGAAAGCAAAAACTAAGTTTGCTACCTCTTCCCCCTTAACATAAAAGAGAATATGTAAAGGGAAAATTCTATTTTCTCTCATTTTTCTCATTCTCTCCTCTCCCTCACCGAAACCTCAGTTCCCCCTCTCCTCCATTTTCGGCCCCAAGCCAAGGTTTTCTCCTAAGAAAACCTAAGATACAAGGAGGACTTAGCAAAGGAATCAAGGGAAAGGAACTAGAAGAAGAGACTACTTCTTCTTCACCATACCTTAGATCCACAAGCGAAAAGGATGTAAGATTCCCCTCACCTGTGGTACAAGGATTTTATGTGTTTTTCGGATTTTATGAAGATTTTAAAACCTAGAAACAAGTTTGAGAAAATTCGGCCAAGAAGAGCTTTCAAAATCTAATGGTGTTTAAACTAGTCTTCACTACATGATAGGTTTTTCTATGCTATGAAAGGGGGTTCTCCTTCATGCTTTTATACCTATATGATGCTTGATCAGAGGAGTACTGAACCCTAGAATTTCGGCCAAAAATATTCTTAAGAGGCTAGGGAAATTTATTGTTTTACCCAACTAGTACAAGTTTCTCCCTATGAAATATTAAGGATCATGTATTAGTTTTTCCTTCCTTAGAAGATATTTGAAACTAAAAGAAAACCCACTCATATGATTCGGTCAAGAAAGGGTTTAGGGTTAGGAAGACCTTTAAATTTAAATAACCATGCTCATGTGATAGAATACAAAGATCTTAAAGGATTTGTATGCTTGAATATTGCTAGAATTTCATGAACTCCTTCTTAGGGTTTTTCGGCCATGATGAGATGGATAGCTTAGAAAAGCTTAAAAAAAATATTAATATGCTCAAGACCTCTGTACTATTTAGATATGAAAGTTGTTTAATGCCCTCATGCTTAATTAGGGTGTAGAAAAATTAGTTGCATGACATATAACATGTATGACCACAAGGGGTCCTAGCTTATTCATGAACCAATTTGTATATATGTTTCTTAGTAACTTTTGCCATGAAACTTACTTAGGTTTTTCATGCTTTAGGCCACTTAAGAACCTAGCTAAAGAATGGTAGGTTTCGGCCATGAGAAAAAAATAAAAGAAAAAGAGAAAAAGAAACCTAGAAAGCCTAAGACACAATTCATATGTATACTCATTATGCTTGTCCTTATACATGCTATGAAACTTGTATAAATTCTCATGCTTTTAGGCTATTTGAAGCAAGTTTATATTCTGTGAGTTTCGGCCAAGTAGGGTTTAAAAGACCTAGAGGCCTTAGAAATGAAACCAAATGTGTTAAAAGTACTTCTTATGAAAATAGGATAAGGTGTTGATTGTTTCACATGCTTGTATAATTTTTCCATGACCTAAATGAACCCTTGAATGTTTCGGTCATGAAGGAATAGATGCCCTAGAAACCCTAGGACTTAAATTAAATATGCTCATGTCACTCTACATGAAATATGATAAGTAGAAAGCCAAGGTGCAATTGCTATATGTTGTTTTATGACCTAAAATGATGCTAGGGTATGTTTCGGCCATAACTATTGTATGATGCCTTGTATGAATTTATACATAATGTTAGTCCAAGTTCACATGCTTGTATGCTTGTTTGTAGCCCTAATGAGAACTTGTTAAATTTCGGCCATGACATATGTTAAGGGCTTAAAGAACTTAGGAACTAATTCAAATGTGTCAAATGTGTTTACCTTGTTCCTTGGTAAAAATGTTATAAATATGATTTAAAGTTGTCCATACTTTTATGTCATATGGAACCTTGTTTCACACCTTAAGGTTTCGGCCATATGAAAATTAGGGACTTGAGGAACTTAGAAACTAAGTTAATCATGTTTATAATGCTTCCTATGAAAATGTTATGATGATAATTTAGGTGCCACATGCTTGGATGTTGTGTTTAACCTAAATTGAGCTCTAAAGGGGTTTCGGCCCCAAGGGTTTAGGAAGCTTAAAACCAAGATAAATATGATACCATGTTTCCTATGATAGGATAATCACAAGATACACCCTTATGCTTAAAATGTATGCTTGTGATTTATGACTTATGATATGATATGCTTTGTGCCAAAAATATGCATGCTTATGTTATGATATGTGGTTAAATTATGCATACTTTAATGCTATGTTTAGTTCTTAAAATATGCATGCTTTCATGATATGCTATGTGGTTAAATCATGCATGCTTGATGATATGCTTTATGCTTAAGATATGCATGCTTTTATGATCTATGCCTAAGTGATGCATATTGTTATGACATGATGTATGCCTAAGTGATGCATGCCTTTATGATGAGATGTATGCCTAAGTGATGCATACCTTTATGACATGATGTATGCCTAAGTGATGCATACTTTTATGACATGATGTATGCCTAAGTGATGCATACTTTTATGATATGATGTATGTCTAAGTGATGCATACTTTTATGACATGATGTATGCCTAAGTGATGCATACCTTTATGATATGATGTGTGCATAAGTGATGCATGCTTTTATGATACATGATATGTATGACATGTACTTTACTTTATGAGTGGCTTGTACCAAGGGTGGGCTCCATAAGCGCCCCGGGGACTAAGGACCTCGTTAGGGATGGGCTCCTAAGTGCCCCTAGGACTAAGGGCCTAGTATGTTTGCCTCGTAGGGTTCAAGACTTGCTACCTTGGACCTACAAGGTTGCGCGCAATATGTAAGTGGTACATAGCCGGGATCCCCCTTATGTTGAGATTACTTTCAAGTATATATGTAAAAGAAAATGGTTTTAAAGATCATGAGACATACACATATTTTTCGGATACATGTTTTCCAAAATCATATTGCATACACCTTATGATTATGCTATGTTTCATGTTATGCTCTTGATTATGATATGCCATGATAAGGTATGATAATGTTATGTTCATGCTATACCTTATAGACATGTTTCGGCCATGGATATGTTGATGCTTGATATATAGATTTCGGCCATAGATATGATGATGCCTTGATGTACATGTTTCGGCCATAGTATGAAGCTTTGATATACATGTTTCGGTCATGCTTTGATATACCATAATACTTGTTTGTTATGCCATGTCTAGCTATGTTTTATGCAATGCACTATGTATATGTTTCGACCATGGTGATGCTTGATATGCTATGACTAGTTGTGATTATATTATGATGCATGATATGCTTGAATAGAATGCTATGTTATGTCATGATTAGTTGAGATTATGACTTGTTGATGCATTCTTGATTATGTGCTGATTGTTGGTTTTAGTGAGTAGGAAAGGAACTTACTGAGCCATGAGTGCTCATAGCTTACTTTCCTTGTACCACAGATAAAGGAAAAAGCTGGATGAGTTAGAGGAGCAGCAGGAGGGGCAACGAAGATGTGTGTGGCAGTGGCTAGGCAACCAAATAAATAAGAACCTGCTTAAAGTTTCTTTAAAGAACTATGCATTGGTATTTTATGACTTGTGATATGTAACGACCCAATTTTTCCTATTTCGAGTTCTAAAAGTCCATAAAATATTTGGAAATACTTTTAAAATATTCTAGAGATTTTTAGGAATTTTTAGAGTATTTTTACGTAATTTTTGGAGGTCGTTTAGTATGTTTACGAAAAGAAAGAAGTTTAGCTCAAAAAAATTGTGCGAGCCAAGGTTCGAACCCATGACCTCGACCCGAGCCGAGCCTCAGCCGGACCCAGCCAACCAACTGGGCTGCGGTTATTTCGTGAAAAGGTGGGAACCGGAATATAATTAAGTTATAGTAAAAGACAGAGATAAGCCTAGGTATTAAAGGATAAGTTAAGGAGAGGAAACTTTACTCGAACCCTAAACTCTCTTCCTCTTCTCCTCACGCGTGCGTCGGCGCTTCTGGACTCGGGCGGAAACGCAGCAAAGCTAGGGCTTTGTTCTCCGGCGCCGACGAAGCCCTTTTCCCAGCCAATCTTCACCCGTGCGTGGTTACCTCGACGAAGGAAGCCCGAAAACAGCAAAGAGTGCCGTGAGCACGAAGGAGAAACCGAGATTTTCATCTCCTCCGAACCCTAGATCTTCTTCCCTTCGGTTGTAAGTGCAAGAACAAGGGGTAAGTACTACTCACCTGCGGTAGGAGTTGCTCCGAGCTTCGATTTGCTTTCTTTGCTTTCGGATGGTTGTGTACAGCATGCGTTTTTGGTTTTCTTCTTCCTAAGTGCTGTTGTAACAAGATCCTAGATCCTGTTGTGCTGTAAAGTAGAAGTATTGTAGTGTATTTTAGCTTGTTTTCTGTGATTCTGTGAAGGTATAGTTTGAATAAGTTACATGTGAATTGATTGTGTTATTAGGGATTAATAGAATAGATTCAAGATTGTGTTTTCCTTTCTTGCAAATCTGTGGAAGCAAGTTTAGAGATTTTTGGTTGCCTGCAAGGGTTTTAGCTGTGAATCGGTGTATATAGGTCTTGCTTTAAAATTTACAGCAAGTTTAACTTGAGTTAGGCAAAGAAAAGGGGCACGGGTAGTTCTTTAGGGTTGCTGTGCAATTTGGTTATTTAGTTGACCATGAGAAAGCATCTGCTTGTTGATTGGCATGTAGTTCCCTTCATGTTGTTACCTTGTTAGAGGTTTTAAATGGATTCTTGTTAAGAATTTGTTAAGAGTTTATTAGGAGTCTCTCTTTTAATTGCTAGAGAAATTAGAGGTTTCACATGCTATTTGTGATGCTAGATTTGAGTTAGTTGCCTTTTCTTTAAGCAAGTGCAGATTCGTTTATGTTTTAATTTAGTTTTGAATAGAGGAGCATGCTGTAAGAAGTTTTAATTCTGAGCCTACAGTATCAACTTGAGCAGTATCACCCCTTCAGCTTCCTTTTCGCTGCCTTGGCTTGGTTAACTCCCTTATTACTGCCGTGAGTTTGATATAGAAGAGGAGAAGGAACTTTAAGGGTTTTAGCATGTGTTTAAGTATTCCATCTTATGTTAACTTTGCAGATTTTAGTTTATGTGCAAATAACTAGACATGAACAGCATGTATTAGTAAGCTTAAAGTAGTTCTCTTTTGCTCCATTTTGTAGCATGATTAGCAAGATCAAATTAGTTTTCTTTTTGCTCTATTTTGTAGCATGATTAGTAAGATTAGTTAGCTTTCTTTTGCTCTATTTTACAGCATGTTTAGTAAGTCCAAGTTAGCTTGCTTTTGCTCTATCACAGCATGTTTTAAAAGTTACAACTAGCTCTCTTTTGCTCTATTCTAGAGCATGATTATTAAGTTCAGATGTGCTTTCTTTTCCTTTGTTTTACAGCATGTTTAGAAAGTTCAGATTTGCTTTTCTTTGCTTTGTTTTATAACATGCTTAGAGAGTTCAGATTTGCTTTCCTTTATGTTATTTTTATATAGCATGCTTGGTTAGTTGTAATCCTATACTTGTTAGATATATATCTAAAGGATTCTAATAAGCTCTAATAAAGGATTATGAGAAGTATGAGTAAAGAAAAGACCAAGGTCTAATTAAAAAGAGATAACAAGTAAATTAAAGTAAGAGGCTAGTGCCCGACATCCAAGAGCTTGTCGTTAAACAAATCCAGGTGACCATTTCCTAGGTCTTGGCCCTGGTAGACCGAGGTCTGCTCTTTTAGGATTGGTGGCTCGCAACCCCAACCTATTAGGGAACGCGCATGAGTTGGTACTAAGCCTGGGCCCAAAGAAGAAAAGAAGAACAAGAAGAAGAAAGTGAAAGAGAAATTAAAAGATTAATTTCTAGCATAAGAAAAGAAAAAGAAAAGAAGAAGAAAGTAAAAGAGAAATTAAAAGATTAATTTCTAGCATAAGAAAAGAAAAAGAAAAGAAGAAGAAAGTAAAAGAGAAATTAAAAGATTAATTTCTGGTATAAAGATATAAGAAAATGAAACAAGTTTTATGCTTAGAATCAATAAAAGTTTAGTTCTTTAATTCTAAGCTTACAGTAGTTGTTTCATTACTTTCCTGTCAGTTAGTGAGCATGTTTATTATTTACCATGAGTACATGCAGCTTTGCTTTTAGCATTTCAGTTTTAGTATTGTTGCATTCTTTTTATGCACTTCGATGTTTTTGTGAGATAGATTAGTACTTACTAAGCGTTTTCACTTATAGATCTTTTGTTTTTTTTTCCTCCTACCGCAGATAAAGGAAAAGCTAAGATATGAAAGGAAGGCGACAGGATGGTGGTGGTGATGAAGGTGTGTGATGTCTGGACTGTGGAGAGATCCAGAAGTAGCTGGCAAAATTGTCGAGACTTTCTTTTAGTTCTCTGTTAATGTTATATTAAACTTGGGATTGTAGTTGAGTTTATTTCCGCATGTCTAGCTAGTCTCTTTTATTATTTGTGGAGTGCTGTAGTCATGGCTATTGCTAGAGTAGTTCTTTGTCTTATTGTGATTTCTATTACTGCGTGGTTGTGGAAAATATGTTCCAGCCGTCTGTGGCTGCGTATACTATGTTTGTATTATAGATTTGGTCACCGGTACAGGGGAGACTCTGCCGAAATTTTTTGGTAGGTTTTCCTATGGGCCGTGATAAATCTAAGTGTCGCTAATAATAGCATAAGTGACACTAGTAAGTAGAGTAGTAGTTAGGTAACGGTCGCCCTTAGAGAGTAGTAGTAAGAAAGGTGGGTTGTTACAGTTGGTATCAGAGCAGTGTTCCATTCTCCAGCATCACACACACATCAGCATCATCCTCGCCGTCTCCAAGTAAGAAAGTATTCCCTTCCTTATTTCTGCTTTCCTTATTTTTACTACAGTATATAGTACTTTCCTTTTTGAGTACTAAAGTAAGATAAAAGATTTTGTTTCCCCTTTTCTTTATTCAAATTTAAGTATGATTAGAAGGGTTAAAGTAAGATATCGCTTTTACCTTGCATAATTAGATGGCAAGAAGAGGACGTCCCCATACTACTCACACTGAGAAACCAGCTCGAGAGAACGAAGTGCCTAGAGCAACTGAGCTAACCTTCGTTCATAAATTTTGTCTCAAAAAACGAAACCTTTCTTTACCTCAGCGCACTCCCTCGCCGCCAGCGTCCTCTCCCTCCTCCCCTCCTCCCCTTTCAACGCTACCTCGGCAGCGAAGGCAACGACGACCCCCGTTTCGTCTCAGACCTCGCTCCGTGACCTTGCCCTTTCTCCTCCCGGCTTCCGGATCTTCTTCTCACGGAACCGTGAACCAGGGGACAACGTCGCCGTCGGGCTCGGCTATTAGGAGCTATGGAGCTTCTTGATGGCCGAAGTCGAGAAGGTCAAGTGCGCCTCCTTTCTGGAGACGCTCGTATGTGGTGGGAGAGGATAAAGACCAAGAGAGCAGGATCGATGACTGGGCAGATTTCCAGTCGAGTTCTATGAAGAGTTCTTCCACTGCAGATTACCAACAAGCACTACGAGGAGTTTATAGAGTTCAAACAAGGTGACTTGTCGGTGGAAGAACAAGAAGTTCAACAGACTAGCTCGTCTTTGCCCAGAGCTAGTAAGTACAGAGAAGGAGCGAGTCAGGCTGATGCTCAGAATGCTGAGACCTCAGATAGCACTGAATGTGAGCAGTGGAGCTCATCAGCCCCAAACTGGTGAAGAGTTGATCAGTAGAGCATTAATTGCTGAACACTACCTGAACAACATCAAGGCACAACGAGCGCAACATAAGCCATTGAAGATAGAGGACAAGACAGCAGGAAGCCAGAAATCACAGTCAAGTAAACAGAATTGGAAAGGCAAAGGTAAAAGGAAGCAGTGGAACACAGGAGGTTGCCAGAAGGGAGGACCAGCAACCAAGCAGACCAAGTTTCCTCCCTGTCCCAAATGTGGGAGAATGCATCCAGGAGCCTACCTTTTGGGTAAGACTGGATGTTACTCCTGTGGGCAGGAAGGACATATGGCTAAAGAGTGTCCTAACAAAATCAAAGCACCTCAGCCACAACCATTGCAATATGGAGGTCAGCCTGCACAGTTGCACCACATGGAAGCAGTATTGGAGGGACCCTATATCAGTCAAGGAAGGTTAGAAGCTCCACACCGTTCCTTGGATGGTACAGTATTCTCCTCACCAAAGAAGAAGCTAGTGCCCCTGTATAACTTGAGTCAAGTAGTTATTTTTCAACATTTAGCTACTCTATTTGATACTTGGGCAACCCATTCTTTCAAGCATAGCACTTTGCTAGCATTCTGTACAGGTAAAAGTATGAACTCCAAGTTTCGACAACCCTACCTTCGGAAGTCGTGGAATCAATCAGCTCCAGTCTGGTCAATTGGTGATTCCAAGGAGAACTATATGTAAATCGATAGTTCTCGCCATGCAAGATTTTGATATCATTTTGGTATGGATTTCCTCAGCAAGTACATAGTGGACTGCCGCAGAAGGAAAGTGATTTTTAGTCCAAGATGAACCAACTTTGAGTTCACAGAGTGCCAAGAAAGAAGACCTAGAAACTTCTCTCATCTCTAGCGCTCACGGATATTAGCTAAAGGGTGCGTGTTTCTTGCATACATAGTAAAGGCGGAAGAGAGGAGAAAGCTAGCGGAGGATGTTCGGGTAGTATCGAGTGTCCGAGTATTTCCGAAGAGCTACCGAACTACCCCCACGAGAAGTGGAATTTGAGATTGAATTGGTTTTGGAACCGATTCTGTATCGCATGTCTCCGCAGAGCTGAAGGAGTTACAAGAACAACTACAGGAGTTACTTGACAAAGGCTTCATTCGCCCTAGTCATCATTGAGCTCGAGTTGTTCGTTAAGAAGAAAAACGGATCGTGCGAATGCAGTTAGATTTGAACGTTGAGCAAAGTATCGCTATGGACAAGTACCTCCTTCCCGGGATCGATGACTTATTTGATCGATAAAGCAACAGTGTTCTCAAAGATAGACCTACGTTCTGGGTACCATCAGCTGAAGGTGAAAGAAAGAGATATACCTAGAACGGCGTTCAGGACCAGATACGAGCACTACGAGTTTGTAGTCATGCCTTTTGGAGTGAC
The DNA here is from genome assembly GCF_018446385.1 of Zingiber officinale. Taxonomy (NCBI): domain Eukaryota; kingdom Viridiplantae; phylum Streptophyta; class Magnoliopsida; order Zingiberales; family Zingiberaceae; genus Zingiber; species Zingiber officinale. Next base: position 70,831,372 of record NC_055995.1, read on the forward strand.
TAATGCACTTGCGGTCTTCATGGACTTGATGAACAGAGTGTTCAGAGAATACATTGACAAGTTTGTCATTGTGTTCATCGACAACATTCTGATCTATTCAAGGACCCCAGAGGAGCATGACACGCACTTGAGGTTGGTACTGCAGACTCTTCAGCAAAAGCAGTTTTATGCTAAATTCTCAAAGTTCGAGTTCTGGTTAAATCAGGTGGCGTTTTTAGGTTACATTATTTCTAAAGAAGGTATTCAAGTGGATACAGTCAAAGTGGAAGCGGTCAACAACTGGAGTAGACCCAAGAACGTCAGAGAGATCAGAAGCTCCCTTGGTTTAATTGGGTACTACAGGAAGTTCGTGGAGAATTTTTCCAAGATAGCTTCTCCGCTAACAGCCCTCACCAGAAAGAACAAGAGATTCGAATGGTCAGATAAATGTGAACAGAGCTTCCAAGAGCTAAAGAAGAGATTGATCAGTGCTCCCATTCTGACAGTCCCACAGAGTGACAAGAGTTTCGACATCTACAGTGATGCTTCCAAGATGGGCTTAGGAGCTGTACTCATGCAAGAAGGAAAAGTTATAGCTTATGCTTCCAGATAACCCAAAGACTACGAGAAGAACTATTCCACTCACGACCTTGAGCTGGCAGCTGTGGTCTTTACACTGAAACTCTGGCGACATCATTTGTATGGAGTTCAGTGTAGAGTCTTCACAGACCATCAGAGTTTAAAGTATTTCTTCACCCAGAAAGAGTTAAACATGAGACAGCGAAGGTGGCTGGAGTTGGTCAAAGATTACGACTGTGAGAACCTCTACCACCCAGGCAAAGCTAACAAAGTGGCAGATGCACTAAGCAGAAAGTCCAGTGCATCCCTGATGTCTCTGTCATCATTAGCCCTGCCACTGCAGAAGGAGTTGTCAAATTTTGGACTTGGAATTATTTACGGACAGCTCTCCGCATTGACCTTAGAGCCTACCTTGCTTGAGGACATATAGAGAAGGCAAAGTGAAGATCAGACAGAGGATTGAGACTGCCCAGAGTAGACAGAAGAGTTACGCTGACACGCGCCGTAGGCCATTGGAATTCCAAGTAGGGAATTCAGTGTTTCTCAAGGTCGCTCCTATGAAGGGAGTGATGAGATTTGGCAAGAAGGGCAAATCACAAGACATGTCAGCAATACACAATGTATTTCATGTCTCCATGCTAAAGAAGTGTCTCCACAACCCGAGCCAAGTGATTCAGCCTCAGTCAATGCAGATCCAAGAGGATCTTAATTATGAGAGTAGACCTACACAGATAGTGGATAGAGCAGTCAAGAGACTAAGAAATAAAGAAGTACCACTAGTGAAGGTCATCTGAAAGAACTAGAAGCACGAGGAAGTCACTTGGGAGCGTGAGGACAGTATGAGACAGAAATATTCAGAACTATTCTAAGTTCGAGGATGAACTTTTTATAAGATATGGGGAATTGTAACGACCCAATTTTCCCTATTTCGAGTTCTAAAAGTCCATAAAATATTTGGAAATACTTTTAAAATATTCTAGAGATTTTTAGGAATTTTTAGAGTATTTTTACGTAATTTTTGGAGGTCGTTTAGTATGTTTACGAAAAGAAAGAAGTTTAGCTCAAAAAAATTGTGCGAGCCAAGGTTCGAACCCATGACCTCGACCCGAGCCGAGCCTCAGCCGGACCCAGCCAACCAACTGGGCTGCGGTTATTTCGTGAAAAGGTGGGAACCGGAATATAATTAAGTTATAGTAAAAGACAGAGATAAGCCTAGGTATTAAAGGATAAGTTAAGGAGAGGAAACTTTACTCGAACCCTAAACTCTCTTCCTCTTCTCCTCACGCGTGCGTCGGCGCTTCTGGACTCGGGCGGAAACGCAGCAAAGTTAGGGCTTTGTTCTCCGGCGCCGACGAAGCCCTTTTCCCAGCCAATCTTCACCCGTGCGTGGTTACCTCGACGAAGGAAGCCCGAAAACAGCAAAGAGTGCCGTGAGCACGAAGGAGAAACCGAGATTTTCATCTCCTCCGAACCCTAGATCTTCTTCCCTTCGGTTGTAAGTGCAAGAACAAGGGGTAAGTACTACTCACCTGCGGTAGGAGTTGCTCCGAGCTTCGATTTTCTTTCTTTGCTTTCGGATGGTTGTGTACAGTATGCGTTTTTGGTTTTCTTCTTCCTAAGTGCTGTTGTAACAAGATCCTAGATCCTGTTGTGCTGTAAAGTAGAAGTATTGTAGTGTATTTTAGCTTGTTTTCTGTGATTCTGTGAAGGTATAGTTTGAATAAGTTACATGTGAATTGATTGTGTTATTAGGGATTAATAGAATAGATTCAAGATTGTGTTTTCCTTTCTTGCAAATCTGTGGAAGCAAGTTTAGAGATTTTTGGTTGCCTGCAAGGGTTTTAACTGTGAATCGGTGTATATAGGTCTTGCTTTAAAATTTACAGCAAGTTTAACTTGAGTTAGGCAAAGAAAAGGGGCACGGGTAGTTCTTTAGGGTTGCTGTGCAATTTGGTTATTTAGTTGACCATGAGAAAGCATCTGCTTGTTGATTGGCATGTAGTTCCCTTCATGTTGTTACCTTGTTAGAGGTTTTAAATGGATTCTTGTTAAGAATTTGTTAAGAGTTTATTAGGAGTCTCTCTTTTAATTGCTAGAGAAATTAGAGGTTTCACATGCTATTTGTGATGCTAGATTTGAGTTAGTTGCCTTTTCTTTAAGCAAGTGCAGATTCGTTTATGTTTTAATTTAGTTTTGAATAGAGGAGCATGCTGTAAGAAGTTTTAATTCTGAGCCTACAGTATCAACTTGAGCAGTATCACCCCTTCAGCTTCCTTTTCGCTGCCTTGGCTTGGTTAACTCCCTTATTACTGCCGTGAGTTTGATATAGAAGAGGAGAAGGAACTTTAAGGGTTTTAGCATGTGTTTAAGTATTCCATCTTATGTTAACTTTGCAGATTTTAGTTTATGTGCAAATAACTAGACATGAACAGCATGTATTAGTAAGCTTAAAGTAGTTCTCTTTTGCTCCATTTTGTAGCATGATTAGCAAGATCAAATTAGTTTTCTTTTTGCTCTATTTTGTAGCATGATTAGTAAGATTAGTTAGCTTTCTTTTGCTCTATTTTACAGCATGTTTAGTAAGTCCAAGTTAGCTTGCTTTTGCTCTATCACAGCATGTTTTAAAAGTTACAACTAGCTCTCTTTTGCTCTATTCTAGAGCATGATTATTAAGTTCAGATGTGCTTTCTTTTCCTTTGTTTTACAGCATGTTTAGAAAGTTCAGATTTGCTTTTCTGTTGCTTTGTTTTATAACATGCTTAGAGAGAGTTCAGATTTGCTTTCCTTTATGTTATTTTTTATATAGCATGCTTGGTTAGTTGTAATCCTATACTTGTTAGATATATATCTAAAGGATTCTAATAAGCTCTAATAAAGGATTATGAGAAGTATGAGTAAAGAAAAGACCAAGGTCTAATTAAAAAGAGATAACAAGTAAATTAAAGTAAGAGGCTAGTGCCCGACATCCAAGAGCTTGTCGTTAAACAAATCCAGGTGACCATTTCCGAGGTCTTGGCCCTGGTAGACCGAGGTCTGCTCTTTTAGGATTGGTGGCTCGCAACCCCAACCTATTAGGGAACGCGCATGAGTTGGTACTAAGCCTGGGCCCAAAGAAGAAAAGAAGAACAAGAAGAAGAAAGTGAAAGAGAAATTAAAAGATTAATTTCTAGCATAAGAAAAGAAAAAGAAAAGAAGAAGAAAGTAAAAGAGAAATTAAAAGATTAATTTCTAGCATAAGAAAAGAAAAAGAAAAGAAGAAGAAAGTAAAAGAGAAATTAAAAGATTAATTTCTGGTATAAAGATATAAGAAAATGAAACAAGTTTTATGCTTAGAATCAATAAAAGTTTAGTTCTTTAATTCTAAGCTTACAGTAGTTGTTTCATTACTTTCCTGTCAGTTAGTGAGCATGTTTAGTATTCAGTTTTATTTCTGTATACCATGAGTACATGCAGCTTTGCTTTTAGCATTTCAGTTTTAGTATTGTTGCATTCTTTTTATGCACTTCGATGTTTTTGTGAGATAGATTAGTACTTACTAAGCGTTTTCGCTTATAGATCTTTTGTTTTTTTTTCCTCCTACCGCAGATAAAGGAAAAGCTAAGATATGAAAGGAAGGCGACAGGATGGTGGTGGTGATGAAGGTGTGTGATGTCTGGACTGTGGAGAGATCCAGAAGTAGCTGGCAAAATTGTCGAGACTTTCTTTTAGTTCTCTGTTAATGTTATATTAAACTTGGGATTGTAGTTGAGTTTATTTCCGCATGTCTAGCTAGTCTCTTTTATTATTTGTGGAGTGCTGTAGTCATGGCTATTGCTAGAGTAGTTCTTTGTCTTATTGTGATTTCTATTACTGCGTGGTTGTGGAAAATATGTTCCAGCCGTCTGTGGCTGCGTATACTATGTTTGTATTATAGATTTGGTCACCGGTACAGGGGAGACTCTGCAGAAATGTTTTGGTAGGTTTTCCTCTGGGCCGTGATAAATCTAAGTGTCGCTAATAATAGCATAAGTGACACTAGTAAGTAGAGTAGTAGTTAGGTAACGGTCGCCCTTAGAGAGTAGTAGTAAGAAGGGTGGGTTGTTACATGATACCTAAACTGTTAGAGTGTATACTAAAAGCCTAGCTTTTGGTATGAACATTTATCTAGAAATAAGAATCACATTGGTCAAATGTCTACATTTATGATAAATGTATTTGCTCAATTAATTTATATTGTAGATAACATGGTGTGTGGTGTCACACACAGAAGATCATGTTATCGGTTCCTTATAAATTATAAACAGTGGCTCACGACCATGATGGAAAGGAACAAACCATTGGATGGTCGTAGTGTAATTAGGTGTTAGTTTATCTTAACTATATAATTACACTAGTACACTTAGAGTGTATTGAGTAGGACCATTTGAGGTCGTTTCTTTTATACTGACTTTATAAAGAAACAAAGACCTCAGTTATTATGGAAGTGTGTGCTCTTAATCCTAATATAATAACAAGCACATATATTTGATATTTATTTCTTTAATTTATCAATGGGTGAGATTTAATTCGATGAATCAATAAGCTCGATAAGTTGGGAAATGATATCACTTATAGTGTGTGTTGTTGATTATAGAAGGAAACTGTGTCCTAGTGATCTAGGTTGAGAATGTCCCCAAGAGGAGCTCATAAGGATTGTCATGTTAAACCCTGCAGGTGGACTTAGTCCGACATGACGATGAAGTTGAGTGGTACTACTCTTGGAGCTAGATATTAATTAAGTGAGTTGTCAGTAACTTACTTAATTAGTGGACATTTGTTATCTTAAATACAGGGAGACTAACACACTCATAATAAGAAGGAGCCCAAAATGTAATTTGGGATTGGTGCGGTAGTTCAATAATAGTTCTCTAGTGGAATGAATTATTATTGATAAAATTAAGTTGTGTGTTCGGGGCGAGCACGGGATGCTTAATTTTATCGGGAGACCAAAACAAATTCCTCCTCTCGGTCCCTATCGTAGCCTCTTAATTATAGAGTACTATACCCACCTATACCCACCTTCTTACCCATCCTATAGGGGCCGGCCAAGCTAGCTTGGAGACCAAGCTAGGACCGGCCATGGGTATGTTCATGTGGCCGTCCCTATTAAAATAAAAAGGAATTTTAATTTTAAAATTTTTCTTATGTGGATAATATAATTTAAAAGAGAGTTTAAAAATTTAAATTCTTCCTTTTATAAGATTCTACAAAAGATTAAGAGAAGAGTTAAAATATCTTTCCTTATTTGTAGATTAAAAGGTTGATTTTAATTTTGGTAAAAACTTTCCTTTTAATTATATTCATGATTAAAAAGAAAGTTTAAAAATTAAAAATTCTCTTTTATTAGTTTCTACAAAAGATTAAGAAAAGATTTAATATCTATCCTTATTTGTAGATTGAAAGGAGATTTTAATTTTTAGAGATAACTTTCCTTTTTGGAAATTATCCACATGTTTAAAAGAAAGATTTTAATTTATAAAATTTCTTTTTATTAACCAATCATCATGAAGGGATTAAAATTATTGGAGAAATTTTTATAAATTTCTAGAAACAAATTAGGAAGTTTTAATTTTTGTTTTAATTAAAACTCTCCTTGTTTTGGGGAGAAGAGTGGCCGGCCATTATAATTTGAAAAGAGAAAATTATTTTAATTAAATAAATTTTCCTTTTCAATGGAAAAAGAATTAAGGAAGTTTTTATTAAATTTTCCTTATTTGCCAAGACCAAGGATTATAAAAGAGGGGGTAGAGGAGGCTTCAAGGCGAACGACTCTATTCTATTTTTCCTCTCTTTTCTCCTTGGGTGTGGCCGGCCCTTTCTTTCCTCTCCTCTCCTTTGTGTGGCCGAAACCTTCTCATGGTGGAGATAGCTTTGGTGGCCGGATCTAAGAAGGAGAAGAAGGAGAAAAGAAGCCTCTTTCCTAGCATCCCTTGGAGCATGGTGGTGGTCGAACCTCTTCATCCTAGGAGAAGTTTTGATGGCGAAACTTGTAAGGAAGAAGAAGGTGCTTGGTGGTTCTCATCTCGAAAGATCGTTGCCCCACACAACGTCCGAGGTTAGAAGAGGAATACGGTAGAAGATCAAGAGGTCTTTCTAAAAGGTATAACTAGTAATTTTGTTTCGCATCATACTAGTTATTTTTGGAAATAATACTAAATACAAGAGGCATACGATTCTAGAGTTTCGAATTTGTTTTCGATATAGTGTTCTTTTGTTTTTCTTTCCCTTGTGATTTGATTGTTCTTTTCGGTTAACCTAAAGTTATTTTAGGAAATTAAATATTAGCTTTCCATAAAAGGTTTTGTCTAGTCGGTGGTGGTTGCTCCCATATCCAAGAAGGCCATGTGCCTCACCACGTCAGTACTGGGAACCAATTATGGAAATTAATATTTAATGGAATTAATAACTTAAGGTGACTTGGGTCGAACGTGTTAAGTTCCGCAGGAGATCCAAGTCAAAACCTAAAAGAACAAATAGATTAAGTTTTGGATCAAACGTGTTAAGTTCCGCAGGCGATCCAAAATTTAATTTAAAAGAACACATGGTAGCTAGGAAAAGGTTCAAACCTTTGTACGAAATTTTTGTACAGTGGAACCTCTAGGTTTTCCGAGTAACAACCAACAATTGGTATCAGAGCTAGGGTTTTGCCTCTGTGTATTTGGTATTAGTTTAATTATGTACATGTCATACATAATTTAGGCAGGTTAATACTAGGATGTGCTAACTTTGTGGATGCAGGATCCAACTATTATGGCTTATAGTTATTATGTGTGTGATTGGACCCTTGGACATGTCTAGGGCATTTTATTATGTGTGCATGATTGTATTATAAAATACAGCAGGAGCTGTATTTAGTTTTATTAGGATTTTATTTTTGATCTAGTTACATGTACATTCCTTTTATGGAATATAGGATCGATGGATGTAAATTTTATTTTATGTTCGATCTAGTTTACATGTACATTCCTTCGAGGAATATAGGATCAAAATGTAAAATTCTATTTATGTCGCGGATCGAATCTTGCAAAGCGTGGAACTTTCTAAGGACCAGAGGCGCAGCGGAACTAGGAGCAAGATGGATGCGACGGCTAGACCCGGCCAAATATGGCAGCAGCTTGGGATGACAACACACGGAGGACAACAAGAGATAAAAGCCATAATAGTTGAAAATTAGATTTTCTATTTATTGCTTTTATATTGTGTGTGTGCATGTTAGTTTACATATTTAGTAGGCTAGCATAGTTAAAATTCCTCATTTATAAATAACTAAGTGGGAGAGGGATTTTTAAGTAAATCCCATGGTCTCCATTACTGGTTTGTAAGTGATGCAAACAAGCTTGCGCGTTGGCTCTGAGTGCCTTCCTCCATAACGGATGAGCTTGTTTGTGGATCACTAGAACAGACTTCCATTTTTGGATGACTATAGGAAGTTAATTAAGAGCGTGTGATCTTCCCCAACGGAAGGGGCATAATCTTATTAATGGACTTAGTGTCAAGTAATGGTATACACTTAGACACATCTAATAGTATCCTCCCCATCGGAGTAACTGCTATTGTTTGTGTGACCAAATGATACCAACTATTAATTTTATTTGTCAAAAAGTTAGGTTGACAAGATAATAAAATTAATGGGTTAAAACCCTCCTTTTACAAATGGTGAATTTGTATACGTCCACACTAACGTGGCATGCAAAATTCACGGTGTTTGAGGTGTTGGTGAATTTAAATAATATTGTTTGAGGAATCAATATTTTTTTAAAAAAAATTCAAAAGTTTTTTGACCAAATATTTGATCAAAGACAGATCAACTATTAATTTTATTCGTCATAAAGTAAAGTTAACGAGATAATAAAATTAATGAATAAAATCTCTTCTTCGATTTTGTATACGTCCACACTATCGTGGCATACAAAATTCATGGGGATTTTTAAGGAGTTGATCTTGACCAAGTATTTTTGTGATTCTTAGGATTTAAAATGTTTATCAATCCCCTAGTAGTCATACTATAAGAAAGACTTACTAATCCCAATTGTAATGATTGAAAATAGGATTTGGACATTAAGGTAGACTGTCTTCTTAGAACTAAGAACAATATAGGTGTATTTAATTCATTAGTTGAAACATGTTTAGTGGTGTTATCTACCAGAACCTGGAGTGTAGATACAGATGCCATTAATCATGTCCGCAATTCATTGCAGGGTTCCAGGAAACCCAGCAACTAAATGAAAATTAAAACACCGTCCACATGGGCACTATTGTAAAAATGGTAGCTGTTGCAGTGGGAGATGTTTATCTTTTGATAAGAACAAAACATGGATTTTTGAGTAATTGTCTTTATGCACCAAGTTTAGAAAGAACTAGTTTTCAGTTTCTAAACTATTCAAAGAACTTGATATTCTGCCTCTTTTAATAACAAAGTTGTTATTAAGAAAAAGAGGGAAGTTATCTGTTCTAGTACGTTGGTTGGCAATTTATAAATCCAATAACTCTCACTATGCAACAAATGGAAATTAGTAACACATCTTCTAACTTTAAGAGAAAGTAACCTTCGAAAATGAACCAATTATATATTTAGCTTCTAAGGCTAGATTATATTAACTTGAGTAGGATTCATTGGTAGCTGATGAACTTTTGGGTTCATTAGTAGTGGAAATCTTTCCAACCTACAAGTCTTACTTGGAAGGAAAAATAACCAAGAAGCTTTTAAGTCTAAGGGGTATGGAGTCAAAGATATATTGGAATTAGTTCATTCTGATTTGTATGATCCTATGAGCATCCAGGCAAGAGGTTGTTTCAAATATTTCATCTATTTTATAGACAACTATTTGAGATACAGATATATTTACTTGATGTGCCGCAAGTCTAAGTGCTTTGATTAGTTCAAAGAGTACGAGGCTGATGTGGAGAAACGACAAAGTAAAAGTCACTATGGTAAGAACATAGTGGCAAGTACCTCTTGGGAGAATTTAGGAGTCACTTATCAAAAGTAGGGATTCTATCCCAACTAACTGCACCTGGTACACCCCAACAGAATGGTGAAGAAAAAGGAAGGTATAGGACTCTTATGGAAATAAGTAGATTGATGAGTTATTTAGAATATTACCAAAATCATTTTTAGGATATACTCTGGAAACGGAAGTGAATATAGTACCTTCCAAAGTCAGAACTCTCTACTCATATAGAATTGCTGAATAGGCGTAAGCCTATTTCGAAGCATATTCGGATTCGGGTAGTCCAGCACATATGCAGAAGAGAGACAATGATAAGTTGGACAGGAATTCACTTGTTTGTGGGTTATCCTAGTGAAATGAAAGTAGGTTTATAGTCTTAAAAATCAGAAGGTCATTGTTAGCATCAATGACCGATTTTTAGAAAAGGACTATGTAATAAACCATGTGCTCATAAGAAAATTTGTTCTTAAGGAAATATTAAAAGACATGTCTAATCTAGTACCAACTGTACAAGATGAGATATCACAAGGAAACTGCAACACGTATCACAAATGATACACAATTGCAGAAAGTGCCTTGTCGTAGTGGGAGGGTTGTTAAGCAACCTAAAAAGATTCATGTTTTGGGAGAGTTTTTGGACTCGATCCCTGGAGGACATGAACCTGATCTCCGGACATATGACGAAACACTCCAAGATAAAGATGCAATATCTTGGCAAAGAGTAATGAATAACAGAATTAGAATATATGTATTCTAATAAAATCTGGAAGCTTGTAGAACCACCAAATGGTGTAAAAGTCTTTGGGTATAAAAAGGTCTATAATAGGAAAAGAGGGATAGACAGGAAGGTAGAAACTTTCAAAGCAAGGCTAGATGAAAAAGGAAACTTTTTCACTGGTAGTCATGCTTAAGTCTATCCGGATTCTTTTATCTATTTGGTAAGTGGATGTCGAGACAGCATTCCTTAATGGAAGTCTTGAAGAAAGCATCCATATAAAGCAACCAGAAGGGTTCATTGCAAAGGACTAAGAGCATCTTGTGTGCAAGCTCAATCAGTCTATGGACTGATACAAAGCTTCAAAGTCTTGGAACATCCAGTTTATCAAAGTAATCCAGACCTTTGGATTCATTTAGTAACTGGATAAGTCTTGTGTATACAAAAGGTGTGATGGAAGCGTGGTGGTATTTCTTGTACTATACGTAGATAACATTTTTGGTAGTTGGAAACAATATCAAAATGTTGTCAGAAGTAAGGGTATGGTTGTCCAAACAATTCGATATAAAGGACTTGGAAGAATGTATATATTCTTGAGATCAAAGTAATAAGGGATCGCAAGAAAAGAATATTTTACTTATTCCAAGCTTCATACATCGAAAAAATCCTTGCTCGTTTTAAGCATGCAAAACTCCAAGAAAGGTTTCTTACTTTTTAGGATGGAGTAACTTTATCTAAAGATATGTCTCTGTAGACATCAAAGGAGATAAAGGAAATAAAGGCAGTTCTTTATGCTTCGGCTATCGGAAGCCTAATGTATGCTATGCACGAGATCATAAATCTGTTTTACCAAGGGCATAGTTAGCAGATATCAAAGTAACCCTAGACAAGGACATTGGACTGCAGTAAAGCATATATTAAAGTACCTTAGAGGCGCTAGAGATTATATGCTAGCTTACAAGGCAGTTAATTTGGTCCCTGTGGGTTACACGGATTTTGACTTCCAATCGGATAGGGACAATAATAAGTCGACCTCGGGGTTTTGTGTTTACTTTAGGAGGAAAAGTCATAACTATGGAAGAGTGATAAGCATAGGTGTTTTTTCTGGACTCCACCATAGAAGCTGAGTATATGGCAAGCCTCTGAGGTAGCCATAAAAGCTGAATGACTTAATTACCTCAAGATAGACTTAGATATGATTTCTAATTTGTCCAAAGATTATTACAATTTATTGTAATAATAATGGTGCAGTAACAAACTCGAAGAAACCATGAGTCTATAAGGCAAGAAAACACAATAGAGCGCAAGTACTACCCAATACAAGAAATTGTATAACGAGGAGAAGTTGTTGCCGCCGAGATTGCATCAGATGATAACCTAAGGTCCTTAAGGCAAGAGCTTTTTGAAAGGCTTGGGAATCAGATGTATGGCAGCAGATATGACAGCTTAGTCTTTTAGTATAAGTGGGAGATTGTTAGAGTGTATACTAAAAGCCTAGCTTTTGGTATGAACATTTATCTAGAAATAAGAATCACATTGGTCAAATGTCTACATTTATGATAAATGTATTTGCTCAATTAATTTATATTGTAGATAACATGGTGTGTGGTGTCACACACAGAAGATCATGTTATCGGTTCCTTATAAATTATAAACAGTGGCTCACGACCATGATGGAAAGGAACAAACCATTGGAAGGTCGTAGTGTAATTAGGTGTTAGTTTATCTTAACTATATAATTACACTAGTACACTTAGAGTGTATTGAGTAGGACCATTTGAGGTCGTTTCTTTTATACTGACTTTATAAAGAGACAAAGACCTCGGTTATTATGGAAGTGTGTGCTCTTAATCCTAATATAATAACAAGCACATATATTTGATATTTATTTCTTTAATTTATCAATGGGTGAGATTTAATTCGATGAATCAATAAGCTCGATAAGTTGGGAAATGATATCACTTATAGTGTGTGTTGTTGATTATAGAAGGAAACTGTGTCCTAGTGATCTAGGTTGAGAATGTCCCCAAGAGGAGCTCATAAGGATTGTCATGTTAAACCCTGCAGGTGGACTTAGTCCGACATGACGATGAAGTTGAGTGGTACTACTCTTGGAGCTAGATATTAATTAAGTGAGTTGTCAGTAACTTACTTAATTAGTGGACATTTGTTATCTTAAATACAGGGAGACTAACACACTCATAATAAGAAGGAGCCCAAATGTAATTTGGGAGTGGTAGTTCAATAATAGTTCTCTAGTGGAATGAATTATTATTGATAAAATTAAGTTGTGTGTTCGGGGCGAGCACGGGATGCTTAATTTTATCGGGAGACCAAAACCAATTCCTCCTCTCGGTCCCTATCGTAGCCTCTTAATTATAGAGTACTATACCCACCTATACCCACCTTCTTACCCATCCTATAGGGGCTGACCAAGCTAGCTTGGAGACCAAGCTAGGACCGGCCATGGGTATGTTCATGGGTGAATTCATGTGGCCGTCCCTATTAAAATAAAAAGGAATTTTAATTTTAAAATTTTTCTTATGTGGATAATATAATTTAAAAGAGAGTTTAAAAATTTAAATTCTTCCTTTTATAAGATTCTACAAAAGATTAAGAGAAGAGTTAAAATCTCTTTCCTTATTTGTAGATTAAAAGGTTGATTTTAATTTTGGTAAAAACTTTTCTTTTAATTATATTCATGATTTAAAAGAAAGTTTAAAAATTAAAAATTCTCTTTTATTAGTTTCTACAAAAGATTAAGAAAAGATTTAATATCTATCCTTATTTGTAGATTGAAAGGAGATTTTAATTTTTAGAGATAACTTTCCTTTTTGGAAATTATCCACATGTTTAAAAGAAAGATTTTAATTTATAAAATTTCTTTTTATTAACCAATCATCATGAAGGGATTAAAATTATTGGAGAAATTTTTATAAATTTCTAGAAACAAATTAGGAAGTTTTAATTTTTATTTTAATTAAAACTCTCCTTGTTTTGGGGAGAAGAGTGGCCGGCCATTATAATTTGAAAAGAGAAAATTATTTTAATTAAATAAATTTTCCTTTTCAATGGCAAAAGAATTAAGGAAGTTTTTATTAAATTTTCCTTATTTGCCAAGACCAAGGATTATAAAAGAGGGGTAGAGGAGGCTTCATAACGACGACTCTATTCTATTTTTCCTCTCTTTTCTCCTTGGGTGTGGCCGGCCCTTTCTTTCCTCTCCTCTCCTTTGTGTGGCCGAAACCTTCTCATGGTGGAGATAGCTTTGGTGGTCGGATCTAAGAAGGAGAAGAAGGAGAGAAAAGAAGCCTCTTTTCTAGCATCCCTTGGAGCATGGTGGTGGTGGCCGAACCTCTTCATCCTAGGAGAAGTTTTGATGGCTGAAACTTGTAAGGAAGAAGAAGGTGCTTGGTGGTTCTCATCTCGGAAGATCGTTGCCCACACAACGTCCGAGGTTAGAAGAGGAATACGGTAGAAGATCAAGAGGTCTTTCTAAAAGGTATAACTAGTAATTTTTCTTTCCGCATCATACTAGTTATTTTTGGAAATAATACTAAATACAAGAGGCATACGATTCTAGAGTTTCGAATTTGTTTTCGATATAGTGTTCTTTTGTTTTTTTTCCTTGTGATTTGATTGTTCTTTTCGGTTAACCTAAAGTTATTTTAGGAAATTAAATATTAGCTTTCCATAAAAGGTTTTGTCTAGTCGGTGGTGGTTGCTCCCATATCCAAGAAGGCCATGTGCCTCGCCACGTCAGTACTGGGAACCAATTATGGAAATTAATATTTAATGGAATTAATAACTTAAGGTGACTTGGGTCGAACGTGTTAAGTTCCGCAGGAGATCCAAGTCAAAACCTAAAAGAACAAATAGATTAAGTTTTGGATCAAACGTGTTAAGTTCCGCAAGCGATCCAAAATTTAATTTAAAAGAACACATGGTAGCTAGGAAAAGGTTCAAACCTTTGTACAAAATTTTTGTACAGTGGAACCTCTAGGTTTTCCGAGTAGCAACCAACAATTGGTATCAGAGCTAGGGTTTTGCCTCTGTGTATTTGGTATTAGTTTAATTATGCACATGTCATACATAATTTAGGCAGGTTAATAGTAGGATGTGCTAACTTTGTGGATGCAGGATCCAACTATTATGGCTTATAGTTATTATGTGTGTGATTGGACCCTTGGACATGTCTAGGGCATTTTATTGTGTGTGCATGATTGTATTATAAAATACAGCAGGAGCTGTATTTAGTTTTATTAGGATTTTATTTTTGATCTAGTTACATGTACATTCCTTTTATGGAATATAGGATCGATGGATGTAAATTTTATTTTATGTTCGATCTAGTTTACATGTACATTCCTTCGAGGAATATAGGATCAAAATGTAAAATTTTATTTATGTCGCGGATCGAATCTTGCAAAGCGTGGAACTTTCTAAGGACCAGAGGCGCAGCGGAACTAGGAGCAAGATGGATGCGACGGCTAGACCCGGTGGCTGTGGCCAAATATGGCAGCAGCTTGGGATGACAACACACGGAGGACAACAAGAGATAAAAGCCATAATAGTTGAAAATTAGATTTTCTATTTATTGCTTTTATATTGTGCTGTGTGTGCATGTTAGTTTACATATTTAGTAGGCTAGCATAGTTAAAATTCCTCATTTATAAATAACTAAGTGGGAGAGGGATTTTTTAAGTAAATCCCATGGTCTCCATTACTGGTTTGTAAGTGATGCAAACAAGCTTCCGCGTTGGCTCTAAGTGCCTTCCTCTATAACGGATGAGCTTGTTTGTGGATCACTAGAACAGACTTCCATTTTTGGATGACTATAGAAAGTTAATTAAGAGCATGTGATCTTCCCCAACAGAAGGGGCATAATCTTATTAATGGACTTAGTGTCAAGTAATGGTATACACTTAGACACATCTAATAGTATCCTCCCCATCGGAGTCACTGCTATTATTTGTGTGACCAAATGATACCAACTATTAATTTTATTTGTCAAAAAGTTAGGTTGACAAGATAATAAAATTAATGGGTTAAAACCCTCCTTTTACAAATGTTGAATTTGTATACGTCCACACTAACGTGGCATGCAAAATTCACAGTGTTTGAGGTGTTGGTGAATTTAAATAATATTGTTTGAGGAATCAATATTTTTTTAAAAATTCAAAAGTTTTTGACCAAATATTTGATCAAAGACAGATCAACTATTAATTTTATTCGTCATAAAGTAAAGTTAACGAGATAATAAAATTAATGAATAAAATCTCTTCTTCGATTTTGTATACGTCCACACTATCGTGGCATACAAAATTCATGGGGATTTTTAAGGAGTTGATCTTGACCAAGTATTTTTGTGATTCTTAGGATTTAAAATGTTTATCAATCCCCTAGTAGTCATACTATAAGAAAGACTTAGTAATCCCAATTGTAATGATTGAAAATAGGATTTGGACATTAAGGTAGACTGTCTTCTTAGAACTAAGAACAATATAGGTGTATTTAATTCATTAGTTGAAACATGTTTAGTGGTGTTATCTACCAGAACCTGGAGTGTAGATACAGATGCCATTAATCATGTCCGCAATTCATTGCAGGGTTCCAGGAAACCCAGCAACTAAATGAAAATTAAAACACCGTCCACATGGGTAAAAATGGTAGCTGTTGCAGTGGGAGATGTTTATCTTTTGATAAGAACAAAACATGGATTTTTGAGTAATTGTCTTTATGCACCAAGTTTAGAAAGAACTAGTTTTCAGTTTCTAAACTATTCAAAGAACTTGATATTCTGCCTCTTTTAATAACAAAGTTGTTATTAAGAAAAAGATGGAAGTTATCTGTTCTAGTACGTTGGTTGGCAATTTATAAATCCAATAACTCTCACTATGCAACAAATGGAAATTAGTAACACATCTTCTAACTTTAAGAGAAAGTAACCTTCGAAAATGAACCAATTATATATTTAACTTCTAAGGCTAGATTATATTAACTTGAGTAGGATTCATTGGTAGCTGATGAACTTTTGGGTTCATTAGTAGTGGAAATCTTTCCAACCTACAAGTCTTACTTGGAAGTAAAAATAACCAAGAAGCTTTTAAGTCTAAGGGGTATGGAGTCAAAGATATATTAGAATTAGTTCATTCTGATTTGTGTGATCCTATGAGCATCCAGGCAAGAGGTTGTTTCAAATATTTCATCTATTTTATAGACAACTATTTGAGATACAGATATATTTACTTGATGTGCCGCAAGTCTAAGTGCTTTGATTAGTTCAAAGAGTACGAGGCTGATGTGGAGAAACGACAAAGTAAAAGTCACTATGGTAAGAACATAGTGGCAAGTACCTCTTGGGAGAATTTAGGAGTCACTTATCAAAAGTAGGGATTCTATCACAACTAACTGCACCTGGTACACCCCAACAGAATGGTGAAGAAAAAGGAAGGTATAGGACTCTTATGGAAATAAGTAGATTGATGAGTTATTTAGAATATTACCAAAATCATTTTTAGGATATACTCTGGAAACGGAAGTGAATATAGTACCTTCCAAAGTCAGAACTCTCTACTCATATAGAATTACTGAATAGGCGTAAGCCTATTTCGAAGCATATTCGGATTCGGGTAATCCAGCACATATGCAGAAGAGAGACAATGATAAGTTGGACAGGAATTCACTTGTTTGTGGGTTATCCTAGTGAAATGAAAGTAGGTTTATAGTCTTAAAAATCAGAAGGTCATTGTTAGCATCAATGACCGATTTTTAGAAAAGGACTATGTAATAAACCATGTGCCCATAAGAAAATTTGTTCTTAAGGAAATATTAAAAGACATGTCTAATCTAGTACCAACTGTACAAGATGAGATATCACAAGGAAACTGCAACACGTATCACAAATGATACACAATTGCAGAAAGTGCCTTGTCGTAGTGGGAGGGTTGTTAAGCAACCTAAAAAGATTCATGTTTTGGGAGAGTTTTTGGACTCGATCCCTGGAGGACATGAACCTGATCTCCGGACATATGACGAAACACTCCAAGATAAAGATGCAATATCTTGGCAAAGAGTAATGAATAACAGAATTAGAATATATGTATTATAATAAAATCTGGAAGCTTGTAGAACCACCAAATGGTGTAAAAGCCTTTGGGTATAAAAAGGTCTATAATAGGAAAAGAGGGATGAAGGTAGAAACTTTCAAAGCAAGGCTAGATGAAAAGGAAACTTTTCACCGGTAGCCATGCTTAAGTCTATCCGGATTTCTTTTATCTATTTGGTAAGTGGATGTCGAGACAAAGATTCCTTAATGGAAGTCTTGAAGAAAGCATCCATATAAAGCAACCGAAGGGTTCATTGCAAAGGACTAAGAGCATCTTGTGTAAGCTCAACTGCCATGGACCGATACAAAGCTTCATGGTCTTGGAACATCCAGTTTATCAAAGTAATCCAGACCTTTGGATTCATTTAGTAACTGGATAAGTCTTGTGTATACAAAAGGTGTGATGGAAGCGTGGTGGTATTTCTTGTACTATACGTAGATAACATTTTTGGTAGTTGGAAACAATATCAAAATGTTGTCAGAAGTAAGGGTATGGTTGTCCAAACAATTTGATATAAAGGACTTGGAAGAATGTATATATTCTTGAGATCAAAGTAATAAGGGATCGCAAGAAAAGAATATTTTACTTATTCCAAGCTTCATACATCGGAAAAATCCTTGCTCGTTTTAAGCATGCAAAACTCCAAGAAAGGTTTCTTACTTTTTAGGATGGAGTAACTTTATCTAAAGATATGTCTCTGTAGACATCAAAGGAGATAAAGGAAATAAAGGCAGTTCTTTATGCTTCGGCTGTCGGAAGCCTAATGTATGCTATGCACGAGATCAGAAATCTGTTTTGCCAAGGGCATAGTTAGCAGATATCAAAGTAACCCTAGACAAGGACATTAGACTGCAGTAAAGCATATATTAAAGTACCTTAGAGGCGCTAGAGATTATATGCTAGCTTACAAGGCAGTTAATTTGGTCCCTGTGGGTTACACGGATTTTGACTTCCAATCGGATAGGGACAATAATAAGTCGACCTCGGGGTTTTGTGTTTACTTTAGGAGGAAAAGTCATAACTATGGAAGAGTGATAAGCATAGGTGTTTTTCTGGACTCCACCATAGAAGCTGAGTATATGGCAAGCCTCTGAGGTAGCCATAAAAGTTGAATGACTTAATTACCTCAAGATAGACTTAGATATGATTTCTAGTTTGTCCAAAGATTATTACAATTTATTGTAATAATAATGGTGCAGTAACAAACTCGAAGAAACCATGAGTCTATAAGGCAAGAAAACACAATAGAGCGCAAGTACTACCCAATACAAGAAATTGTATAACGAGGAGAAGTTGTTGCCGCCTAGATTGCATCAGATGATAACCTAAGGTCCTTAAGGCAAGAGCTTTTTGAAAGGCATGGGAATCAGATGTATGGCAGCAGATATGGCAGCTTAGTCTTTTAGTATAAGTGGGAGATTGTTAGAGTGTATACTAAAAGCCTAGCTTTTGGTATAAACATTTATCTAGAAATAAGAATCACATTGGTCAAATGTCTACATTTATGATAAATGTATTTGCTCAATTAATTTATATTGTAGATAACATGGTGTGTGGTGTCACACACAGAAGATCATGTTATCGGTTCCTTATAAATTATAAACAGTGGCTCACGACCATGATGGAAAGGAACAAACCATTGGAAGGTCGTAGTGTAATTAGGTGTTAGTTTATCTTAACTATATAATTACACTAGTACACTTAGAGTGTATTGAGTAGGACCATTTGAGGTCGTTTCTTTTATACTGACTTTATAAAGAGACAAACACCTCGGTTATTATGGAAGTGTGTGCTCTTAATCCTAATATAATAACAAGCACATATATTTGATATTTATTTCTTTAATTTATCAATGGGTGAGATTTAATTCGATGAATCAATAAGCTCGATAAGTTGGGAAATGATATCACTTATAGTGTGTGTTGTTGATTATAGAAGGAAACTGTTTCCTAGTGATCTAGGTTGAGAATGTCCCCAAGAGGAGCTCATAAGGATTGTCATGTTAAACCCTGCAGGTGGACTTAGTCCGACATGACGATGAAGTTGAGTGGTACTACTCTTGGAGCTAGATATTAATTAAGTGAGTTGTCAGTAACTTACTTAATTAGTGGACATTTGTTATCTTAAATACAGGGAGACTAACACACTCATAATAAGAAGGAGCCCAAAATGTAATTTGGGATTGGTGCGGTAGTTCAATAATAGTTCTCTAGTGGAATGAATTATTATTGATAAAATTAAGTTGTGTGTTCGGGGCGAGCACGGGATGCTTAATTTTATCGGGAGACCAAAACCAATTCCTCCTCTCGGTCCCTATCGTAGCCTCTTAATTATAGAGTACTATACCCACCTATACCCACCTTCTTACCCATCCTATAGGGGCCGGCCAAGCTAGCTTGGAGACCAAGCTAGGGCCGGCCATGGGTATGTTCATGGGTGAATTCATGTGGCCGTCCCTATTAAAATAAAAAGGAATTTTAATTTTAAAATTTTTCTTATGTGGATAATATAATTTAAAAGAGAGTTAAAAATTTAAATTCTTCCTTTTATAAGATTCTACAAAAGATTAAGAGAAGAGTTAAAATCTCTTTCCTTATTTGTAGATTAAAAGGTTGATTTTAATTTTGGTAAAAACTTTCTTTTTAATTATATTCATGATTTAAAAGAAAGTTTAAAAATTAAAAATTCTCTTTTATTAGTTTCTACAAAAGATTAAGAAAAGATTTAATATCTTTCCTTATTTGTAGATTGAAAGGAGATTTTAATTTTTAGAGATAACTTTCCTTTTTGGAAATTATCCACATGTTTAAAAGAAAGATTTTAATTTATAAAATTTCTTTTTATTAACCAATCATGAAGGGATTAAAATTATTGGAGAAATTTTATAAATTTCTAGAAACAAATTAGGAAGTATTAATTTGTTGTTTAATAAAAACTCTCCTTGTTTGGGGGAAAAGAGTGGCCTGCCATTATAATTTGAAAAGAGAAAATTATTTTAATTAAATAAATTTTCCTTTTCAATGGCAAAAGAATTAAGGAAGTTTTTATTAAATTTTCCTTATTTGCCAAGACCAAGGATTATAAAAGAGGGGTAGAGGAGGCTTCAAGGCGAACAACTCTATTCTATTTTCTCTCTCTTTTCTCCTTGGGTGTGGCCGCCCTTTCTTTCCTCTCCTCTCCTTTGTGTGGCCGAAACCTTCTCATGGTGGAGATAGCTTTGGTGGCGGATCTAAGAAGGAGAAGAAGGAGAGAAAAGAAGCCTCTTTCCTAGCATCCCTTGGAGCATGGTGGTGGTGGCGAACCTCTTCATCCTAGGAGAAGTTTTGATGGCGAAACTTGTAAGGAAGAAGAAGGTGCTTGGTGGTTCTCATCTCGGAAGATCGTTGCCCACACAACGTCCGAGGTTAGAAGAGGAATACGTAGAAGATCAAGAGGTCTTTCTAAAAGGTATAACTAGTAATTTTGTTTCCGCATCATACTAGTTATTTTTGGAAATAATACTAAATACAAGAGGCATACGATTCTAGAGTTTCGAATTTGTTTTCGATATAGTGTTCTTTTGTTTTTCTTTCCCTTGTGATTTGATTGTTCTTTTCGGTTAACCTAAAGATATTTTAGGAAATTAAATATTAGCTTTCCATAAAAGGTTTTGTCTAGTCGGTGGTGGTTGCTCCCATATCCAAGAAGGCCATGTGCCTCGCCACGTCAGTACTGGGAACCAATTATGGAAATTAATATTTAATGGAATTAATAACTTAAGGTGACTTGGGTCGAACGTGTTAAGTTCCGCAGGAGATCCAAGTCAAAACCTAAAAGAACAAATAGATTAAGTTTTGGATCAAACGTGTTAAGTTCCGCAGGCGATCCAAAATTTAATTTAAAAGAACACATGGTAGCTAGGAAAAGGTTCAAACCTTTGTACGAAATTTTTGTACAGTGGAACCTCTAGGTTTTCCGAGTAGCAACCAACATAAACATGTGTGGCTTGACATTATGGTTCCACTGGATTTGATGTTATGATTTTGATGCCATGTGATAGTATAGTTCAAAAGAAATTTAAAAGAAAAGTTTTATTAAAACTATGAAAATTATTTTAAGTCTTCCGTTGTTTTAAAAAGAAAAATTTATACGTAGAGTATCGTAGCCCCGTCCCTTAGGGTAGCAGGGAGGGCGGGCGTTACAGGTTGGTATCAGAGCCAAAGTTTATTGCCAGCTCACTACACACACATCAAGCCTCCTACCTGGCTCTCCAAGTAAGAATGTTTATGCTAAATTTATTTGTTATATGTTTATGTTTGATTTTCTTGTCATATACTTATGCTTTATTTTCTTTACTACATTGCTTATGCTTTATTTCCTTATGTTACATTGTTTGTCATTATATTCCTTATTTTACTTATGTTGTTTATGCTTTAGTTCTTGTTTTACTTGCTTATGTTTGATGCTTTATTCTATGCTTTTAGTTATAAATTAGATTAGGAGTACATATTGGTAGGTTAGGAATAATACCTAACAAATTGATAGAAACAAACCAGTACGTTAGATTGGCTAAAATTGATAACCACTTACACTAGTCTATTTCTTTTAGATAAACATGGTTAGGACACGCAATACCCGAACCGGAGGGACAGTGACTCCACCAGATCTGACGCAGGTAGTCGCAGACCTCCAGCATCAGATTGCAGAACAACAACAACATTATTTGGTCAACTGGGTCAACAAGGCTCCCGCCTTCGGTGAATCCACTACCTGTTATACCTACAGCCGCACCAGTGCCCCCGGCAGCCCCTACTCCGATGGTTCGACAAGAGGCCTATCTGATTCAGTGGCAAAGGCTTAAGCCGGAAGCATTTTCGGGAAACTGTGAACCATGGGATGCGCAAGCCTGGCTCAAAACCGTGGAGAACATAATGGAATTATTGGATTAGCCTGAACACGAGAAGGTCAAATGCGCGTTGTTCTGTCTTACCGGAGATGCCCGGATGTGGTGGGACAGAGTAAAGGCGAAAAGACAAATAAACCAAATGCAGTGGACAGATTTTGAGACAGAGTTCTTAGAAGAATTCTTCCATATGCGAGTGACCAACAAGCACTATGACGAGTTCACTGAGTTCCGCAAGGTGATCATCGGCTTAATGAAGCTTAAGAGGTTCAACCGCCTATAGCCCGAACAGGCGGGTCCGTCTGAAAAGAAAGGGTCCGGTTGATGTTAAAGATGCTCCACCCGAGATAGCTCCGACGTAGGGGAGTTAATATACCGCAGATGCGAGGAGGTGGTCGGCAGCCACACACGATGAGCACTATCGGGAAGTAATGAATAAGGGCAAGAACCAAGTAATGACCGGAGGACAAAAATCGCACAATGCAGAACCGGCTGGAAAGGAAACTCAAGTGGAAAGAGGAAACAGGAATAAAGCGAAGGTGGTCCGAATAAGCGGTAAAGTACCTCGTCAGCTAGCATGTGGGAAGATGCATTCTGGAGTATGTCTTCTCAGCACCAAAAAGTGCTACAACTGCGGAAGGGAAGGTCATTTGGCAAGAAATTGCCCTACTCAGTCTCAGACACTACCTCCGCAGAACTTCCAGAACAAGAGTGCCCCCGCACAGCTTCACCAGATGCATAGTGCCATAGAAGGGACTTCAATCAGCCAAGGAAGATTGGAGGCCCCTCCCACTATGACCAATGCCAGAGTCTACTCTCTCGCTCAAGATGACGTGGCGAACGCCTCTACTATCGTCACAAGTCAGTTATTTAATTTCAGTCAGTATGCTAGAATTTTTATTCAATGCTAAAAGCAAACTGATGAGGGAATCCATCAAAAAAAACTGAAACATGTTTCGTATCCATTAGTTGAAACCATGTCCGGACGACTCTCTACCCTCACCATAACACCAACGTTATTTGGGAACATGTTAGAGAAGCAAACCAGGGACCCGAGCCTTCAAAGAATTAAACAAGAGACCACAGAAGGAAAGAATGACGGGTTTCGTATCGCAGACGATGGAATATTATACCTCAGGGATCGATTATGTATTCTGGAGGATTCAGAGATGCGAAAGAAGATACTGGAAGAAGCCCATACAACGCCTTATGCAATGCACCCGGGTTCCACTAAGATGTACCAGGACCTGAAAAAGAAATTTTGGTGGTCCGGTATGAAAAGAGAAGTGGCTCAGTACGTCAGTACTTGTCTGACGTGCCAAAGGGTAAAAGCTGAACACCAGAGACCCGGTGGATTATTACAACCTGTCCAAATTCCAGAATGGAAATGGGAAGAAATCTCCATGGATTTCATTTTAGGTCTACCCAAGACGACAAACGGGTATGATGCTATATGGGTGATCGTGGACAGACTGACGAAGTCTGCACACTTTTTGGCGATCAAGATGACTTATTCAACTGCACAACTAGCGCAACTATATGTTAAGGAAATCGTCAGATTACATGGTATCCCTAAGACCATTATTTCTGATAGAGACGGACGTTTTGTCTCGCACTTTTGGGAGTGCGTTCAGAAGGCCCTCGGCATGAAGTTGTTGTTTAGCACAGCCTTCCACCCACAGACTGATGGGCAGACTGAAAGAGCAAATCAAATATTGGAAGATATGTTAAGAGCTTGTGCCCTGGACTTCAAGGGGAGCTGGTGCCGATATTTATACCTGGCAGAATTCGCCTACAATAATAGCTACCAAGCTACTATTGGAATGGCACCTTACGAAGCTCTATATGGGAGGAAGTGTAGGTCTCCTATATGCTGGTATGAAAGTGGTGAAAAGAAGGAAATGGGGTTCCGAACGGAACTTATTGATGACACCACCCGAGCTATACAAAAGATCCGTCAACGAATAGAAACTGCTCAGAGTCGGCAGAAGAATTACGCCGATAAACGGCATAGGCCGCTAGAATTCAACATCGGAGATTTAGTATTCCTTAAAGTATCCCCCATGAAAGGGATAATGAGGTTCGGAAAGAGGAGCAAGTTAAGCCCACGATATGTAGGACCGTACCGGATTGTAGAAAGAGTGGGCCAAGTCGCATACAGACTAGAACTACCTCCAAACATGGCAACCATTCACAATGTGTTCCATGTATCGATGCTCAAGAAATGTACTCCCAGCACAGATCAAGTGATTGAGCCTCAGTCGGTACAGGTGCAGGAAGACCTGAGTTACGAAAGTAAACCCATCCAGATTCTGGACCGAGAAATAAAGAGATTGAGGAACAAAGAAATACCCTTAGTAAAGGTATTGTGGCGGAATCAACGATTCGAAGAAGCCACCTGGGAGCGCGAGGACGATATGAAACAAAAGTACCCGGAGCTATTTTAAAGTTCGAGGACGAACTTTTTATGAGGTACGGGGTACTGTAATACCCACTAAGCTTGTAAGATAAATATATGAATGTGGAATTTTGCCTTAGAAAATAATAGGAAGTGAGTTGAACCAAAAAGGAAATAAAAAGAAATAAAAATAGGGAGAGGTCAAGGATTGAACCTTAAACCTCTTATATTATATTTCATAGAATTAATGGGTAATAACCAGTTGGGATAGGAATAATATGTTGATAACAAAGGAGGGAAACTCATGATAAAGGTAAGAGTAAAAGCTAGCCAAAAGAAAACAAGAAAGGAGCAAGAGAAAGGCAACTTGTCTTTCTCCCTTTCTCTCCTTCTTCCTCTTTGGTTTTGCCGAAAATTTAAAGAGGGATTAAGGGGATTCATTCCCCCTTATTTCACCATGAATGATGAGGATGAATAAATAAATAAAAATAAAAATAAAATAGAAAAAAAAGCTAAGGGAGAAGGAAAGCAAAAACTAAGTTTGCTACCTCTTTCCCCTTAACATAAAAGAGAATATGTAAAGGGAAAATTCTATTTTCTCTCATTTTTCTCATTCTCTCCTCTCCCTCACCGAAACCTCAGTTCCCCCTCTCTTCCATTTTCGGCCCCAAGGTTTTCTCCTAAGAAACCTAAGATACAAGGAGGACTTAGCAAAGGAATCAAGGGAAAGGAACTAGAAGAACTACTTCTTCTTCACCATACCTTAGATCCACAAGCGAAAAGGATGTAAGCTTCCCCACTGTCTTACAATTGTATTTTTCAGATTTTATAAATATTTTAAAACCTAGAAACAAGTTTGAGAAAATTCGGCCAAGAAGAGCTTTCAAAATCTAATGGTGTTTAAACTAGTCTTCACTACATGATAGGTTTTTCTATGCTATGAAAGGGGGTTCTCCTTCATGCTTTTATACCTATATGATGCTTGATCAGAGGAGTACTGAACCCTAGAATTTCGGCCAAGGGAAATTTATTGTTTTACCCAACTAGTACAAGGTTCTCCCTATGAAATATTAAGGATCATGTATTAGTTTTTCCTTCCTTAGAAGATATTTGAAACTAAAAGAAAACTCACTCATATGATTCGGTCAAGAAAGGGTTTAGGGTTAGGAAGACCTTTAAATTTAAATAACCCTGCTCATGTGATAGAATACAAAGATCTTAAAGGATTTGTATGCTTGAATATTGATAGAATTTCATGAACTCCTTCTTAGGGTTTTTCGGCCATGATGAGATGGATAGCTTAGAAAAGCTTAAACAAAATATTAATATGCTCAAGACCTCTGTACTATTTAGATATGAAAGTTGTTTAATGCCCTCATGCTTAATTAGGGTGTAGAAAAATTAGTTGCATGACATATAACATGTATGACCACAAGGGGTCCTAGCTTATTCATGAACCAATTTGTATATATGTTTCTTAGTAACTTTTGCCATGAAACTTACTTAGGTTTTTCATGCTTTAGGCCACTTAAAAACCTAGCTAAGGAATGGTAGGTTTCGGCCATGAGAAAAAAATAAAAGAAAAAGAGAAAAAGAAACCTAGAAAGCCTAAGAAACAATTCATATGTATACTCATTATGCTTGTCCTTATACATGCTATGAAACTTGTATAAATTCTCATGCTTTTAGGCTATTTGAAGCAAGTTTATATTCTGTGAGTTTCATCCAAGTAGGGTTTAAAAGACCTAGAGGCCTTAGAAATGAAACCAAATGTGTTAAAAGTACTTCTTATGAAAATAGGATAAGGTGTTGATTGTTTCACATGCTTGTATAATTTTTCCATGACCTAAATGAACCCTTGAATGTTTCGGTCATGAAGGAATAGATGCCCTAGAAACCCTAGGACTTAAATTAAATATGCTCATGTCACTCTACATGAAATATGATAAGTAGAAAGCCAAGGTGCAATTGCTATATGTTGTTTTATGACCTAAAATGATGCTAGGGTATGTTTCGGCCATAACTATTGTATGATGCCTTGTATGAATTTATACATAATGTTAGTCCAAGTTCACATGCTTGTATGCTTGTTTGTAGCCCTAATGAGAACTTGTTAAATTTCGGCCATGACATATGTTAAGGGCTTAAAGAACTTAGGAACTAATTCAAATGTGTCAAATGTGTTTACCTTGTTCCTTGGTAAAAAAGTTATAAATATGATTTAAAGTTGTCCATACTTTTATGTCATATGGAACCTTGTTTCACACCTTAAGGTTTCGGCCATATGAAAATTAGGGACTTGAGGAACTTAGAAACTAAGTTAATCATGTTTATAATGCTTCCTATGAAAATGTTATGATGATAATTTAGGTGCCACATGCTTGGATGTTGTGTGTAACGAACCGACTCCTGGGAACAAGGCTGTGAGCCGAATCACTACATTAACTACTGTAACTACTGTGCCGTACTGTGCGGAAAACTGGGTAAAATAAAATTTCACTAACTGACTCAGTTAATCTGACAACTGATACACTCATGCTGTTATAAGGAAGGATTTAAGCCCCTTCCGGTTTGTGTACATGTGCTAAGGAGGATACTTGACCTCCCATCTGAGCTAGGAACACAGAACTAACTTCCCAACTAGCTGCTGATCGATCCACGGATCGATCAAACTTGCTACGATTCTGTGCCCTGCTGGATCGATCCACCCATGGCCGGATCGGTCGGCAAGACCGATCCAGGGATCGATCGGTCTCGCCCGACGACCCAGCACCGAGACGCAGGATGCTCTCTGGTCTTGGATCGATCGCCGATACGATCGATAGATAGCATACAAGATTGGTTTCAGATCGGATCCGATCCGTGCACCGGACGCGGGGGATGCTCTGTCGGTGATGGATCGGTCGGACGACGTAGCAGATGAAGAACATCATTGACCGGATCGATCGGCCGACCCGATCCGACTATCGGATCGGACGGCCGATCCAGATCTGATCCGAAATCGAGTTTCGATTTCAGAACTTTCGGCACCGGACGCGCCACAACTCACAGACATAGGGTCTAGATATATGAAAAACAATCTAACATTAATCTACATGCGTCCTAAACTGGACAAACTGAATAGTGCATAGTTTTACTGGATTAAAACATTTAACTAGCTAAGGACTAAACCATAAGTAAACTAACAACTTAAATGCTGGAAGTAAACTGTTTCGACCCCTAGGATCTTTATTCCAAACCCCTTGCACACACACACCTCCATAGCATTGTCCTCCAGCCTCCGCTAGTCCACTTTTCTTTTACCTGTATCTGCAGTATAAGAAAAGTAGTACCTGTAAGCTAAAAAGCTTAGTAAGAAACCATCTACCTCACAAAAACATGCAACGATGCGACTATGTTTTTAAAACATGCTGTTTGAAAACTGAACTGAACATGGCAACATGGCATGGCATACAAACATGTACTGAACTGTTCATGGCATACAAACATGTACTGAACTGTTCATGGCATACAAACAAGCTGAGCATAGCATACTGAAACTAAACATGAATACTGAACTAGTCATGCATATACATCTAACTGGTCATGAACTCAAATCATGAACTTAACTGAGATAATTAACTGAAACTGAAACTAAGTTAGTGTTTCCATCACTGATTACATATTTGGAAAACTACATATAATAATAGATGAAAATACTAAACATGCTTGCTCGCAATCAACTATTACATCAGTGCGCATCCCTACGAGACCCGGATTGCAAGTTCGAATCCAACAGGTTACTAGGTTATCTCGAACCTAGGGACGACTCAGGAAGTCCATGGATATCTGATCCAAGTACAGTTGAATAAAAGTAAAATATGAATACTGTTTTATTTTACTTTGCTGTTCTAGGTTATCTGAACCTAGAGGCTACTGTGGGAGCCCACCCAATGGATATCTGATCCATATAGCTGTAATAACTGATAATAAACTGAATAAAATGTTTCTAGTACATTTTACATACTGTTAGGACGCCTACTGGTGCATTCTTCTGAACTAGGCATTCTACCGAATGCTTGGTGTGCACTAAACGCACACCCTAAAACTGAAAACTGTAGAACTACTGAACTAACGCCAAAACTAACAAGCGAGAGCAATTATACTATAGGTGAGGGGTTTCTTACCTCAATCGCAAGGTTTTCTTACGATTCTGACCGCTAGGTTTTCCGGAAAACTGCTCCGTTCGACGAACCGCTTACGTCCTCGCGTTCCTCTCGCGGAGAAGAACCTTTTTCGTGTTGGAGTCGTCGCCGGAAGATGTTCCCTTGACCCTTAGCTTGATGTGCCGTGCGTGAGGAAGAGGGGAAGAAGAAAAGGTGCGGCGGTTTCAGGTTTCGGGTGAGGAAAAGCTACGGTGAGAAATAATCTAAACTTCTCACTTAAATCCTTATTTATATTTACTAATTAATTCATCCAAAATCAATTATAAATATAATTGATTCCCTCTTCTTTCAGCACGGCCCTGCTGGGTTCAACTGGTTACTAGCATTATCCCTTACACCATAGGTCTCGGGTTCGATTCCCGCCTAAGCTATTTTGCGGTTCTAATTATTTTTGCTACTTCCGCTACTCGGAAAATTCCGGAAAAATATCTAAAAATTCCAGAAAAATCATAGAATAATTCTAAAATAAATTCGGGAATTTTTCGGGCTTTACAACCCTCCCCTTATAAAAGTTCGCTCCTGAACTTAAAACTTGGAGCCCTACGTCTCCTTGGCCGACTTGAAGTCAGTGTGAAGTGGATTTGACTACCGAGGTATAATGATCGAATTAGGTTTTTAATCTCATCCAACCCCTATTATCCTAAGTGAACATTGGATCATCACTTCGCACATAATCCACTGGCGTCTGGAATATGCTTCTTCAGCATGGAGACATGAAATACGTTGTGGACAACGGACATCTCCTGAGGTAGCTCTAGCTCATATGCTACCTTCCCACTCTCTTCGTGATAAGGTATGGTCCCACATATCCGGGAGCTAGCTTGCCCTTCTTCCCAAAACGCTTGACTCCTTCATGGGAGCTACTTCGGCTATCCCAAAAACTCTAGGGCTGGCAGTATCGGCATAGCTCTTCGACGCCACGGCCGCTCTATCCTCTGGCCGCAATCAGCTGTCATTGTGGTATCTGCTACTAGATCCGTCTGAAGCTCTAGTTCCTTCTGTTCACCACTCTCATACCATTGGTGATCTGCACTTCCGCCCATAGAGTGCCTCATAAGGTGCCATGCCGATAGTGGCTGATAACTGTTGTATGCAAATTCTGCTAGACTCGGATATTTGCACCAACTTCCTTGAAATGTAGGGCACAAGCTCGGAGCATATCTTCGAGTACGATTTACTCGCTCATCTCGACCATCCGTCTCGAGGATGGAAGGCTCAAATTTTAACCGGTGCCCATAGTCATCGCACACACTTCCGTAAGTGTGATGTAAATCTCTCTTTGATATAATGGTTCATGGGACTCCATGCGACAATCTCATTGAGATACAACCGAGCTAGCTGCTCCATGGAATAGGATATTCGATAGCCAAGAAGTGGGTTGATTTAGTCAACCTATTACCCAGATGGCATCAAAACCATTCGTGGTTCCGGTAATCCCACTATGAAGTCCATAGAGATATCCTCCCACTTCCATTCTGGAATCTGGATCTACCGCAAACTCCTCCGGTCGCTGATGTTCCGCCTTAACCCTCCGAGTGTTAGAGACAGACTGGCTCTGGCGATATCTCGCTTCATCCTGTGCCACCAAAATCGCTTTCTTTAGATCCCGATACATTTTGGTGGAACCAGATGCATCGCATAGGGAGTCCTGTGAGCCTCGCCTAGAATCTTTTGTAGTTCCTCCCGGTTCGAACACAAAGTCATCACCACAGACACTACCCCACCGTGGACACTCAACTCTCCATTTTCGATTACGCTAGCCCTTGCTTGATTTTCTGGATTTCAGGATCCCGCTCGAGTTGTCTGGATATCATCAAGCAAGGTAGATGCTAAGGACATAGTGGAAAGCTGCCCGACTATAAGCTCGAGACTAAAAGTCGTAATCTCTTTCCTTAGGGGTGGTGACATAGTCGCCAAAGATAATAAGGTGGCACTGGACTTCCTGCTGAGTGCGTCGCTTCCTTATTAGCTTTCCCCGGATGGTAGAGGATATCTATGTCATAATCCTTGACCAGCTCTAACCATCTGCGCTGTCGCATATTCAGATCCTTCCGAGTAAAGAAATACTTCAGACTTTGATGATCTGATATACTCTGCACCGAGCTCCGTACAAATAATGTCTCCAAATCTTGAGAGCGAACACCATCACTGCAAGCTCAAGGTCGTGAGTAGGATAGTTCCTCTCATAATCCTTGAGTTGTCTGAGGCATAGGCGATCACCTTGCCTCGCTGCATCAGCACTGCTCCTAATCCCAATTTAGAGGCGCCATAGATGTCGAAGCAGGCTCGTGTTTTCTCGTATAGTTAAAATAGAGCACCGTCAATCTCCGTTTAGTTCAACCGTCGCTCCTCCGTCCACCGAAATTTCTTGTTCTTCCCGTGAGAGCTGCTGGGGAGGCTATCTGAGAAGTCCTCTCACATTTCTGTAGTCGCTAATCCCGTAAAGCTTCGATTTCACCGGGCGTTCTCGGGTCTCTTCCGATTCTACTTACCGCCTCTATCTTCTGGGATCTACCATAACACCATCTTTGGAGATGATGTGACCGAGAAAGGCTACTTGGTCTAGCCAAAATTCACATTTCGTGAATTTGGCGTACATTGGGTTCTGTCAAGGATCCGCAAAAAGCGTCTTCGGATGCTCGCATGGTCCTCCCGAGTGCCCGAATAGATGAGAATGTCATCGATGAACACGATGACAAACTTGTCTAAGTATTCTCTGAATACTCTGTTTATGAGGTCCATGAAAGTAGTTGGAGCATTTGTCACGCCGAAGGCATGACTACGAACTCATAATGTCCGTATACTGGTCCCGAAAGTCGTTTTAGGTATATCACCTTCCTTGACTCTAACTTGGTGATATCCCGATCCGAGGTCAATTTTAGAGAACACCGTGGCTCCTTTAGGTCAAACAGTCATCTATCCCGGGAGAGGGTACTGCTTTTAATTGTGACACGTTCAAGGCACGGTAGTCTATGCATAGGCGCATGCTTCCATCCTTCTTCTTCACGAAAAACACAGGTGCTCCCATGGTGAGTGACTAGGCGTATGAAACCCTTGTCAAGAAGCTCCTGTAATTGCTCCAGTTCCTTCAGTTCCTGAGCCATGCGGTACGGTGCCTTGGAGATTGGATTTGTGCCGGAATGAGCTCTATCTCAAATTCAATCTCCCTGTCCAGTACTGCCCGTAGACTATAAATGCTAGGCTTCTAGTCTAGACTCGATCAAAGCTGTTGGTTCTTGTCCCGGCTGGTGTTAACTACATTTGCTAAAAATCCCATGCATCCTGAATCCATTAGCTGCTGTGCTTTCAATGCTGAGAGAAACTTCCTGGCTTTTCTCTTTGGTTTTCCCATGTACTCAAACTGTACTCCTGCTTCAGGTTGGAATATGACCTTCTGTTTACGGCACTCTATAGAAGCGCCGTATCTGATCAGAAAATCCATTCCAAAGATGACATCGTAGTCCGTCATTTCTAGCACTATCAGATCACCAAAAAGTTCTCTGTCTGCTATAATGACTGGCACTGCTCTGAGCCAGTGTGTAGATGTCATAATGTCTCCTGAGGGTAGTGTTGTCAGAAACTGACTATTGAGTACCTCTGGAGGTGTTGCTAATTTCTCGGTAAATGCCCTGTATACATAAGAGTGGGTTGCCCCAGTATCGAATAAGACAGTTGCATTATGCTGTAAAATATTGATCGACTCGTGACAACCGCCGAGGCATTTGCTACGCCTCTCCGTCGGGAGAAAATCCTGCATTTGTGTTAGCCGGTGGGGGCTTCTAATCTGCCCCGACCGATCTGTGGACCATCTAAGGTCGCATACATTCTGGTGTAGCCGCTACCGGCCGAGCTCCATATATCTATCGAGGCCGAGGAAGATTCTTGTTCGCTGCAGCTAGCTATGTGCCCTTCCTGTCCACATTCAAAACAACCTCGCGTACCCTTGCGGCAAACTCCTGGATGATGTTTCCCACAAGTAGTACATTTGGGATGTCTGGAATGTTTTCCAGCTGGTCCTCCTTTTGGGTCACTGCTTGCCTTGCGTTTCCCCTTCCAGTTGGAGCTATGTCCCTGTTGTTTCTGCTGAGTACCTGAGCTAGCTTGTCCCTTGGGCTCTGTGGAAACCTGCTTCTGCTGGGTGATATTGTGCTGATAGTGCTCGGTGATCAGAGCACTACTCACTAGCTCCTCTGTGGTTTGTGGCCTATGAACGCCACCAGCCACATTCATTGTGATCTCTGGTCTGAGCATCTTCAGCATCAAGCGTACTCATTCCTTCTCTGAGCTGACTAGTTCTGGACACAGACGGGCCAACCTGTTGAATTTCTTCACGGCCTCCTGAACTGATAGGTTGCCCTGACGAAATTCTGTAAACTCGTCATAGTGTCGGTTCGTGACTTGCATGTGAAAGAATTCCTCGAAGAATTCTTTCTCGAAGTTGGCCCATGTCATCTGGTTTACTGGCCACTTCGGTTTAATCCGCTCCCACCACATGCGTGCGTCTCCTGTTAAACAGAAGGAGGCACACTTCACCTTTTCGTGCTCTGGCCAGTCTAGAAGCTCCATCGTGCTTTCCAGTGTTTTAAACCATGCCTGAGCATCCCATGGTTCGCTGGTGCCTGAGAAGTTCTCGGGCTTAATTCTCTGCCACTGGATAAGGTAAGCTTCTCTCTTAGCCCCTGCTACTGGGGCTACTGGGGCTACTGGGACTGGTACTGCAGGCTGAGCTGGTACAACCTCTGTGATTACTGGAGTCCGGGGAGGCACTGAACTACCTGCCTCATGCTGGGGCTCAGCCGCTGATGCTTTCTTAGCTGGACGTCCTCGTACCATTTTCTAAATAGCAGAAAACACATATATATAACTAGGCTATCATGTTATAGTTAACTACTGGTAACATGTTAAATACTATCACTGTAAACATAAATTAATTAACTATCAACATGAAAGCAAACATGACAGCACATATAACTGATATGAAAGCTGAAACAAAACTGGGTGAGAGATGTTCTTACTTGGAAGCTGTAGGCACAATGCTGATGTGTGTGTAGGAAGTAAGGAACTTGCTCTGATACCACTCTGTAATGACCCGACTCCTAGGAACT
The DNA here is from genome assembly GCF_018446385.1 of Zingiber officinale. Lineage (NCBI taxonomy): Eukaryota > Viridiplantae > Streptophyta > Magnoliopsida > Zingiberales > Zingiberaceae > Zingiber > Zingiber officinale. The sequence continues at coordinate 70,865,313 of NC_055995.1, forward strand.
AGGCTGTGAGCCGAATCGCTACATTAACTACTGTAACTACTGTGCCGTACTGTGCGGAAAACTGGGTAAAATAAAATTTCACTAACTGACTCAGTTAATCTGACAACGGATACACTCATGCTGTTATAAGGAAGGATTTAAGCCCCTTCCGGTTGGTGGACATGTGCTAAGGAGGATACTTGACCTCCCATCTGAGCTAGGAACTCAGAACTAACTTCCCAGCTAGCTGCTGATCGATCCACTGATCGATCAAACTTGCTACTGACTGGTTCTCGGATCGGCCTGCGCGGACCGATCGAAGCGGACGGATCGTCGGCAAGACCGATCCAGTGTATAGATCGGGTCTCGGGCCGATCGAGCATCTGTATCCGAGACGCAGGATGCTCTCGGTCTTTGGGATCGGTCGGACGACCGACGATTCTGATAGCATTATGACTAGATGCTCGATCGGTCTCCGCATCGATCCCACACCGGAGACGCGGGGATGCTCTTTGGTCGGATCGGTCGGACGACCGATCGATAGCATATCAGATGCCTCGGATCGGTCGGTGACCAATCCAGACCACGATCATAACGGATCGGTCGGCACGATTCATCTTCTGATCTGAAATCGAGTTTCGATTATTCGAGAACTTTGGGGACGCGCCACAACTCACAGACATAGGTTCTAGATACATGAAAAACAATTTAACATTAACCTACATGCGTCCTAAACTGGACAAACTGAATAGTACATAGTTTTACTGGATTAAAACATTTAACCAGCTAAGGACTAAACCATAAATAAACTAACAACGTAAATGCTGGAATTAAGCTGTTTCGACCCCTAGGATCTTTATTCCAAACCCCTTGCACACACACACCTCCATAGCATTGTCCTCCAGCCTCCGTTAGTCCACTTTTCTTTTACCTGTATCTGCAGTATAAGAAAAGTAGTACCTGTAAGCTAAAGAGCTTAGTAAGAAACCATCTACCTCACAAAAACATGCAACGATGCGATTATGTTTTAAAACATGCTGTTTGAAAACTGAACTGAGCATGACAACATGGCATGGCATACAAACATGTACTGAACTGTTCATGGCATACAAACAAACTGAGCATAGCATACTGTATCTGAAACTAAACATGAATACTGAACTAGTCATGCATATACATCTAACTGGTCATGAACTCAAATCATGAACTTAATCGAGATAATTAATCAAATGAAACTAAGTTAGTGTTTCCATCACCGATTACATATTTGGAAAAACTATATATAATAATAGATGAAAATACTAAACATGTTGCTGGCCACCCAATCAGTACTTCGTCAGCGCGATCCCTCACGAGACCCGGATTGCAAGTTCGAATCCAGATGGTTACTAGGTTATCTCGAACCTAGGACGACCGGGAGTCCAGCCCATGGATATCTGATCCAAGTACAGTGCCAACTGAATAAAAGTAAAATACTGAATACTGTTTTATTTTACTTTGCCGTTCTAGGTTATCTGAACCTAGAGGCTACTGTGGGAGCCCACCCAATGGATATCTGATCCATATAGCTGTAATAACTGATAATAAACTGAATAAAATGTTTCTAGTACATTTTACATACTGTTAGGACGCCTACTGGTGCATTCTTCTGAACTAGGCATTCTACCGAATGCTTGGTGTGCACTAAACGCACACCCTAAAACTGAAAACTGTAGAACTACTGAACTAACGCCAAAACTAACAAGCGAGAGCAATTATACTATAGGTGAGGGGTTTCTTACCTCAATCATAAGGTTTTCTTACGATTCTAACCGCTAGGTTTTCCGGAAAACTGCTCCGTTCGACGAACCGCTTACGTCCTCGCGTTCCTCTCGCGGAGAAGAACCTTTTTCGTGTTGGAGTCGTCGCCGGAAGATGTTCCCTTGACCCTTAGCTTGGTGTGCCGTGCGTGAGGAAGAGGGGAAGAAGAAAAGGTGCGGCGGTTTTAGGTTTCGGGTGAGGAAAAGCTACGGTGAGAAATAATCTAAACTTCTCACTTAAATCCTTATTTATATTTACTAATTAATTCATCCAAAATCAATTATAAATATAATTGATTCCCTCTTCTTTTAGCACGGCCCTGCTGGGTTCAACTGGTTACTTGCATTATCCCTTACACCATTGGTCTCGGGTTCGATTCCCGCCTAATCTATTTTTCGGTTCTAATTATTTTTGCTACTTCCGCTACTCGGAAAATTCCGAAAAAATATCTAAAAATTCTAGAAAAATCATAGAATAATTCTAAAATAAATTCGGGAATATTTCGGGCTTTACATTGTGTTTAACCTAAATTGAGCTCTAAAGGGTTTCGGCCCCAAGGGTTTAGGAAGCTTAAAACTAAGATAAATATGATACCATGTTTCCTATGATAGGATAATCACAAGATATACCCTTATGCTTAAAATGTATGCTTGTGATTTATGACTTATGATATGATATGCTTTGTGCTAAAAATATGCATGCTTATGTTATGATATGTGGTTAAATTATGCATGCTTTAATGCTATGTTTAGTGCTTAAAATATGCATGCTTTCATGATATGCTATGTGGTTAAATTATGCATGCTTGATGATATGCTTTATGCTTAAGATATGCATGCTTTTATGATCTATGCCTAAGTGATGCATATTGTTATGACATGATGTATGCCTAAGTGATGCATATCTTTATGACATGATGTATGTCTAAGTGATGCATACCTTTATGATATAATGTATGCCTAAGTGATGCATACTTTTATGACATGATGTATGCCTAAGTGATGCATACTTTTATGATATGATGTATGCCTAAGTGATGCATACTTTTATGACATGATGTATGCCTAAGTGATGCATACCTTTATGATATGATGTGTGCCTAAGTGATGCATGCTTTTATGATACTTTATATGTGAGTGGCTTGTACCAAGGGTGGGCTCCATAAGCGCCCCGGGGACTAAGGACCTCGTTAGGGATGGGCTCCTAAGTGCCTCTAGGACTAAGGGCCTAGTATGTTTGCCTCGTAGGGTTCAAGACTTGCTACCTTGGACCTACAAGGTTGCGCGCAATATGTAAGTGGTACATAGCCGGGATCCCCCTTATGTTGAGATTACTTTCAAGTATATATGTAAAAGAAAATGGTTTTAAAGATCATGAGACATACACATATTTTTCGGATACATGTTTTCCAAAATCATATTGCATACACCTTATGATTATGCTATGTTTCATGCTATGCTCTTGATTATGATATGCCATGATAAGGTATGATAATGTTATGTTCATGCTATACCTTATAGACATGTTTCGGCCATGGATATGTTGATGCTTGATATATAGATTTCGGCCATAGATATGATGATGCCTTGATGTACATGTTTCGGCCATAGTATGATGCTTTGATATACATGTTTCGGCCATGCTTTGATATACCATAATACTTGTTTGTTATGCCATGTCTAGCTATGTTTTATGCAATGCACTATGTATATGTTTCGACCATGGTGATGCTTGATATGCTATGACTAGTTGTGATTATATTATGATGCATGATATGCTTGAATAGAATGCTATGTTATGCCATGATTAGTTGAGATTATGACTTGTTGATGCATTCTTGATTATGTGCTGATTGTTGGTTTTAGTGAGTAGGAAAGGAACTTACTGAGCCATGAGTGCTCATAGCTTACTTTCCTTGTACCACAGATAAAGGAAAAAGCTGGATGAGTTAGAGGAGCAGCAGGAGGGGCAACGAAGATGTGTGTGGCAGTGGCTAGGCAACCAAATAAATAAGAACCTGCTTAAAGTTTCTTTAAAGAACTATGCATTGGTATTTTATGACTTGTGATACCTAAACATGTGTGGCTTGACATTATGGTTCCACTGGATTTGATGTTATAATTTTGATGTCATGTGATAGTATAGTTCAAAAGAAATTTAAAAGAAAAGTTTTATTAAAACTATGAAAATTATTTTAAGTCTTCCGCTGTTTTAAAAAGAAAAATTTATACGTAGAGTATCGTAGCCCCGTCCCTTAGGGTAGCAGGGAGGGCGGACGTTACATTAGGAAGTTTTAATTTGTTGATTAAAACTTGTCTAATTTATTCCTCCATGAGGTGGTCGGTCACAATTCAATTAATTAGGAAATTTTATTTATTTTTTCTTAATTAATTGTTGTCAAGGAAATTAAGGAAATTTTATTGTAATTAAATTTCCTAATTTACCAAGGCTAAGGAATATAAAAGAAGGGGTGGGGGTGCCTTCAAGGTGTACAACCTCTATTATTTCTCTCCCTCTTTTGTTCCTTGGTGTGGCCGGCCATCATCATCCTCTCCCTCTCTTCCTCTTGTGGTGGCCGAACCTCTCTCTCCCCTTGGAGCTCTGGTGGTGGCCAGATACTACTTGGAGAAGAAGAAGAAGAATGAGAGAAAGCTAGCATCTCTTGGAGCTTGGTTGGAGTTTTGATTTTCTTCCTTGGTGAAGCTTCCTTATTGTGGCCGAACCTAGCTTGGAGGAGAAGAAGGTGGTTGGTGGTTTCTCATCTCGGAAGATCGTTGCCCACACAACGTCCGAGGTTAGAAGAGGAATACGGTAGAAGATCAAGAGGTCTTTCTAGAAGGTATAACTAGTTGTTTTTCCTTTTCCGCATCATACTAGTTATTTATGGAAATAATACCAAATACAAGAGGTTTATGTTCTAGTATTTCGAATATGTTTTTCGAAGTTGTGTTCTTTTGTTTTATTTTTCCTTGTGATTTGATTGTTCTTTTCGGTTAACCTAAAGTTATTTTAGGAAATTAAATATTAGATTTCTATAAAAGGTTTTGTCTAGTCAATGGTGGTTGCTCCCATATCCAAGAAGGTCATCTGTCTCGCCATGTCAGTACTGGGAACCAATTATGAAAATTAATATTTAATGGAATTAATAACTTAAGGTGATTTGGGTCGAACGTGTTAAGTTCCGCAGGAGATCCAAGTCAAAACCTAAACGAACAAATAGATTAAGTTTTGGATCAAACGTGTTAAGTTCCAGCATCCAAAATTTAATTTAAAAGAACACATGGTAGCTAGAAAAGGTTCAGACTTTTTACAAAATTTTGCATGCATGGAACCTCTAGATTTTCCCGAGTAGCAACCAACGGTTCTTGTAAGATTTCTTTGTATTAGCTTCTCATCCTCTTCTTCTTATATTTCTTTTGTGTGAGTTTCGAGAGGTCTCTCCGCTTCGAATTATTTCAGGAAAGAAACTCTTTCATAAGTGTATATGTAGAGAAGGGTGGTCGATTACATAGGCCATTAGTCTGCTTGGTAACGTTGCTCTATCAAGAAGATCAAAAATAAACGAGTTATTCACTCTCCCTCTCTCTCTAGCTCTCTTGATCCTATTAGTAAATAATTACAATATAAATATTTAAAAAAAAAGGTCGAGTGATATAATTTTAAATAATTAAGGTAGAAAACTCGAGACGATTTAAAATTGTACATATGGATTAGATCACATAATAGACATAAATTGTAATTAAGTATATAAACATGACAAATAAAAGAAGATTAAAAAAGATGATTAATAATAATAAAATAAGATAAAATTTATTTAAATATAGATGATGATATAATAGAAAATAAAATTTATTAATTAAATTTATCAATCCTATAACGTAAGAATTACATTTCTTACGTGAGACAATTTGAGTGGTCTTCGACTATATTTGTTTGATACCGTAACATTGGGCAAAAGGCGATAACGCTCGCCCCCAGCGCCCCCGTGGACCTCGCCCAAGACTATCACGAGGGGGGTTAATCACGGTAGCCGAAGGGGTTGAGGGACACGGGGATAAGGGATTTACGCCCTTGCTGCCGCCGCGATTCGAACTCACGTGCTTATTGGACAAACTACTATGCCCCAACCACTTCGGATAACCCCGTGGGACGTTTGATACCGTAACATAATAATATGGTCGGTTGTTATCAACAACACAAGCTTTTTATTAGTGCTCTTGCACTTTCCTTCTTTCTCGCATCAAAACTGATTGTCGAGAGGTCATGCGGCCGGCTATGCCGACGTCTGTTGACGTGCAAGGCTAAGGGTTGTTCTGTATGTAGGAAAACAGAATCGGTTTGAACCTGCAGGGAGGATGTGGTCCAGCGGTATGATCGACATCATTAACCATGGAATATGTCGATATCTTTTGGCACATAACTTGGAACAAATAAGGGGAGGAAATTAAAATAAAATAAAAAATAAAAAATAAAAAACCACGAACAATTTTGGTCCATCAGTGAAACATCCTCCCAGAAATAGCCGCAGCCACCGCCGTCTTAAACGCCGGATTATTAGTCAACGTCACCGCCATCTGCTCCACCAAGCTCCGGCGGAGCTCCGGCGACGTCACCGGTCCCACCTGCTCCGCCGCCTTCTTTGAAGACTTCACCGGAACCCCTTCAGCGATGGCCGGGACCTTGTTTGCCACCGGAGACGGGTGGGACTGACCATGGTTGTGCTCGCCTTCGTAGGTAGCAACCAGGATCGATGTGTCCTCGGCACTTCTCTGCACCTGCAATAAATCCCCAAAAACCAAAATAAAATAAAATAACTCATCGATCACTGAACAAAAAATCGATTTTATGATTCATAAATTAGACCACAAACCTTCCTTTTAACAGAGCAAGAAGGAGCAAAAGAGCATCTGAAGTAGGCTCTGGGACATGGATTATCTCTCGTCACCTTCTGCCCATATTTCCTCCATTGATATCCATCTTTAACCACCTAATTAAATGAACCAAAAAACAACTAATCCAATTAATTGCAATGCAAACACAGTATGATCTTATTAATTAATTAATTAATTTTAATTACCAGACTTGAATCAGATGGATCGGTGCGAACACAAAGCTTGGAAATCTTTGTCTTCGACTCCTCCCTCGCTCTCTTGCACGAGGTCAACTCATCGCTCGCCGACGCCGCGGCGGCGCCCACTGTCTTCGTCTTCAGATTCGTCGCTGGAGAAACAGAGGCCGCTGCAGCCGCGGCGGACGAACAATCGTCGTCGACGGCCGTCACCACCACCGCCGCATCGCTCATCCGTCCCCGGAGCGCTTCGTACTTGCCCACCACGTCGGCGAGCAACTCCTTGAGTCTCTTGTTCTCCTCGCTCGCGCGGTCCAGCTCCGCTCTGAGCGTTTTGACCTGTGATTGAATAAGAGATATCGACATCAGAAGAACTCGAAAGCAAATTAAGCGCGAGAGCTCGCGCGAGGATCGGAGTAATAGAAAACCCGACTCACTCTAGCGTCGTCGTCGTCGTCGTCGTCTTGCTTCATCGCAGAAGGACGGCCGGGGATGTGGAGGACGGAGGAGCCGATGGTGAGATCGAGGTCCACGTCGGGGCGATTAAGCCATGCGACTTCCATTAGAATCTGATTCTGAATTTTTTTTTTCTTCTTACTTTTCTTTGTAAGATCAATCTCAGATTCCTTGACGACGACGACGAAGGAATAGTGGAAATTTATAGATGTGAAAGAAATCAAAAGGTCCTGCGCTGTCTCAATCTCGTGAGACCATCGAGGAGGCGTGCTCTGCTTGGCTTCTCATTAGAAGAAGGAAGGAGGAAGGAGGAAGGAGGGAGGAGGAGGTGGTGGAGTGGATTAGATTGATACAAGATGTCGGCTACTACACTAGAAGTGAAGTCAAGGCGTGTGCGGTCAAGTCAAAGGCTAAATCGGCGTGAACAACCAAATGTTGACTTTTGGAAGAATAATAATTGCAATCTTAAATGTTGGGCCGATGCCCCTAGAACATAGCATAGACTATGGACCTATGATATTTCTAACGGTTGATTTTCAGAAATGATGGTCTGATTTATCCTACCGGGCTTTTTTTACGTCGATATCTTTCCTTATCTGAGTGGGACCGCAAATGTCGACTTAACATTGACCTTGATGTTATAATTAATGTGAGCTTTAACAATTTTTATAAAAATTAATAGGCATAAATGAAAAAAGCATCCTAAATTCAAAATGGTACCTCATCAAATATTTTTTCAATACCTTTTATTTTAATGTTTAGAAAGCTATTATTTAACTACTACAATATTTAACATATAATACAATATTATAACTACTCAATAATTTTTATAATTATGTAACAATTATCTAATAGCTTCTACCGTTTTTTAAGTGATTTTGATAAAATTAAATAAATATGACCAAGTGATTATGTAGTATTTAAAATTTAAGATTTAGGATTTTAAGTTTTAGAGTTTAAAGTTTAGATTTCGGATTTAGCTAGTTGTATTAGTTGCTATAACTATTTTAAAATGATTTTGACCTAAGTAAAAAAAATTTTTGATGAATTTTAAATAATTTTGATCAAGTTGATAAATAATATTTTGATATAATATTATTTTATTTATAGTAATTTTGAACAAAGTGAAATAGATAATTTTTCACTTTGTAGCCGCTACTCACCCCATTATATCAACTAACCATATCTACTTCACAACTACGTGTAGCTTCTATATGTTATAGTAACTACTGATACCTTCCATTGAGATAAAATATTTGATGGACGTTGATCCTGTCTGAAATCTACAAAGTGGTGTGCTGGCTCCGGTGAATGACGATCCTTGATAAAGATAGCCTCCTGAAGATCTAAAAGAACTTCTCTATGATCCTACGCACAGTGAGACAAAATCAACAAAGCGTTAGTGACCTAAGACCGAGGTGAGGATCTCTGGCTAGGTCTTCCGACGCTCATGGTCAGTTTCTCTCTCAAGAGTGGAAGAAGAAGAAGAACAGTAACTGAAGTACTTTGAAATAGAGTTTAGATGCTAGAACTTACTTACCTTGCCAACAGAGAAGATCCCCCTTTTTATACTACCTCATGTAACCTCCGTAGTTATGAAGTGATTCCCGGTTTGTTAGAGTTTGTTAGAAGATGAAGTCATCTCCTAAGTTTCGTGCAATAATCTTTTTAAGGAATTTTTTTCGTACCCCAGATGCACCTCTTTTGTCGTTTGTGACTCATATTTATGATGAGATATGCATATGAGCATGTTATTATAACTGAAGAAGCTTCTAGAAGACATTTCCCGTCGAATTTACCAGGTTGTCACACTTATATACTTTTATTAAGCATTTCTCAACCGATCGTTTAAGTCGGTCGTATATACATTGAGAATACCTTAAGAATACTTTTCGTTAAGCATGTCTCGACCGGTCATAGAAGTCAGTCGTATGTATATTGATAATACTTTGAGAATACCTCCTGCTAAGTCTATTTAGGTCAAGATTGTCTATAAGCTTCATAAGGTTGAGCGCCCTAACGTTCAGTTAGGCTTTACCCCGCCGAGTGCATATAATCACGTTGGTGATCGCTCGATCTTCAATCGGCCGGTAATATACTAAGAAAACTATATATAAGGCTTAAGTGTCTTTATGCTCGGTTGGGCTCTGCCTGACTAAGCGCATGTAAGCACGTTGATGATCACTCGGTCTTCAATCGGTCGATAATATACTAAGACAACTATACATAAGGCTTAAGTACCTTTACGCTCGGTCGGGCTTTGCCTGACTAATCGCTTGTAAGCACGTTAGTGATCGCTCGGTCTTCAATCGACTAGTAATATACTAAGAAAACTATATATAAGGCTTAATGCCTTTACGCTCGGTCGAGCTTTGCCTGACCGAGCGCAAGTAAGCACATGGGTGCTCGTTCAGCTTTCGCTCGGCCGGTAATATACTACAAGTTTTTGTAAAGCTAAAGGCCTTTACGCTCGGTCGGACTTTGCCTGACCGAGCACGTGCAAGGACATGGGTGCTCGCTCGACCTTCACTCAGCTGGTAATATACTACAGACTTTTGTAAAGCTAAATGCCTTTACGCTTGATCGGGCTTTGCCTGACCGAGCGCATGCAAGCACATGGGTGCTCACTTAGCCTTCACTCGGCCGGTAATATACAACAAGCTTTGTAAGGCTAAATGCTTTTACGCTCGGTCGGATTTTGCCTAACCAAGCGCATGTAAGCACATGGGTACGTGCTCCCTCGGCCTTCACTTGACCGATAATATACTACAAGTTTTTGTAAGGCTAAATGTCTTTACGCTGGGTCGGATTTTGCCTAACCGAGCGCATGTAAGCACATGGGTGCTAGCTCGGCGTTCACTCGGCCGGTAATATGCTACAAGCTTTTGTAAGGCTAAAGGCCTTTATGATCGATCGGACTTTGCCTGACCGAGCGCGCGTAAGCACATGGGTGTTCGCTCGCCTTCACTCGACTGGTAATATACTACATGTTTTTGTAAGGCTAAATGTCTTTACGCTCAGTCGAACTTTACCTGACTGAGCATGTGCAAGTACATGCATGCTCGCTCGGTCTTCACTCAGCTATATACCTCTCATATCTTTTTCGACCCTAATTCTTCTTTCATTCGACAGACCGACCTATCATAATCCATAGGGGGAGCCTTTTGATTTTTTTTTTTACAAGGAGGATCCTTTGATTATTTACATAATTTTGAATGTTTTTTTTTTTTAATTTTAAACCAAAATTAATTTGATTTTGAAAATATCTTTATTCAAATAAACATGTGAGAAATATTCAATAGTAATTTAAATTTTTTATGAAATTCGCCGTGCAACTCGTTGCAGATTTTTATTATTTTTTAGAAAAGTAATTACTTTTCGATTAATTAATTAATTTTTAAAATCTGAATGAGTTGTCGACAGCGGCGAGTGGTTGGGCCGCATGACTTGTTGATCGCAGAATTGAATGATGAGTCCCCCTCCACCTCCACACAAGGTCAAATCCAATTCAAGCTTCCCTTCCACTTTCAGTCCGCATCAATGACTTTAACAATCAAGTGAAGAATTGTGCAGATACTTCACGGTATCTAAGGATCACGTTTCAATTTTAATAATTTAATAGATAATTTTTTTAATAGATAATTATTTATAAATATTAGATTAAGATGATTCATATCATTTATCTTATTCAAAAATTTTATCCTAAATTTTAGATAAAATAATTAAAAATCATCTACATCAGTTACTCTATTCATTCAATTTAGATTTAATGAATAGTGATTTTATAAATTTAGGGAATGAAACCTCTACCATAAAAATAAAATAATATTTTTTTATCTCTCTCCTTCCACTCAATCTCTCTCCTTCCACCTATTCCATAAATATAATAATAAAAAATAGAAGAAAGAGAAGAAAATAATTAAAAAATTAAGGATGATGGAAATTTTAGGATATTTGATGTAGTGTGTAGTGAAAAATGATTATCTAAATTTAATAAAATAGATCATTTACCTTAAAATTTAGATATAGTAATAGAGAAACTGTGGATGCGCTTACCATGTCTGTTATAAATACTTTTAATGATCAATTAAAAATTTTTATAGATCAAATCAATCATTTTACATATATATATATATATATATATATATATATAATTGTAAACTTAAAAAAAAAAATGTTGGTGTCGAGTGTCTTATAAATTAGTTTGAAACACATTTTATGTTATTTTAGTTTTTTACCATGTAAATTAATCTTTATATATCTAAATCTTATTAACAAACTGTTTGGCAAATAAATTTACAATATTATTTGCGCTAAATATTATTAGAAATTAAGAGATACTCCAAATTAGACATTTCAAAATTTGGATAATCATATAAGAGTACTTTTTTGTTAGTAGTCGGTTCGTCCAAAGAAGTGGGTTATAATTATATTGCATAGTAGTTCTTTGTATACTTGTATGCCCCACACGCCGTCCGCTATCCCCCCTATTGACAAGTGGGTTCGTCGAAAGAAGAGGTCTGAGAAAAGGCTCGGGTCCATTGATAGAGAAGGTACAAAATTTCCTGTTCTTGGATCAGGACAAAACATCTAAACGTAAACAAGAAAATAAGAGATTTAGTTCGTGAACTTAAAGAACGGTTCAATCTAATAATTGCTCTTCCCGCCGTAAGAATATTTTCAATAGTTAAAGTTTCAAATGAACTTTTTGATAATATATCACATCAATATTATAAAATTTTATTAAAACTTTTTTAATTGTTAGAACTTTAAGTGAACTTTTTATGATCCAATTTATAACATGTAATTATATGGATTCATACTTATTATATCAATTTTAAGAGAAAAGAGAAAAGAGTAAATTTAAATTTTTATTCTTAAATTATAAACTTGAAACTTCATCTTTATAATAGTTTAAATTTTTTTATTCAACTTTAAATTATAAACTTGAAACTTCATCTTTATAATAGTTTAAATTTTTTATTCAACTTTTTTAATTCTATAAAACTCTCTTAAATTTTACATTGGAGATGACCTAACTACGAAGAAAAATGATTTGTGAAATCCACTATAAATATTTACGATTTACATTTCAATGCCTTCAATGAAGAATGGTATCAGAGCCTTTGAATGCATGAAGTTTGCTGGGTTAAATGCATGTTCGAATTCGTTGCTTTAGAAATTCTGCATGTGCAGACATGTTGAATTCGATTAACCCAGAATTTTATTGCATAGAGATTGGCTGGCTCAAGCTTATTTAAGATCTTAGGTAGAAAAAAAAAATTTAGGTCTTTGATAAAAAAAAATTCCTCATTTTTTTCATTCAAACTTGAGATCGAAAACGGTAATTTAATTTTTTTTAACAAATTAAATATTAATTTTAAAAAATATTCTTTTATACAATTTAATTTTCTCACTTTTTAAATGTAAAATTATTAATTAAATTTTTATATTCAAGTTTTGATAATTAAATTCAGATAAATTTAAGTTTTACGATATTAAATAGAATATTATTATTAGATATAATAATACATCTCAAGTAGATAATAAATTTGCAATTCACTTATCTAAAATGAGTGTGTTCAAAATTATTTAAAAATAAAAAAAGAGCAAAGTATATCTAATTATTTAAATGAAAAATGAAGCGAACAATTCTTATAAAAAAGAATAAAAGTGAGGAAATAAGAACAATAAAATAGGATAATAATAGAAAAAAATCATGCTCCATGCTCAATTCATCATCATTGTTGAAGCACAAAAAACAAATAAATAAAGAACAATGTATAAAATGACAAAACTAAATACAATCTAGAAAATAAAGATTGCAATGAGACTAAACAAGCTATTATCATTTTTCAAGAACTAAATGGAAGTGTTTTTAGGCACAGAACAAAAGAAAAAATAAACTATATTTTTTATCATCTAAACCAGAATAATTGTAAATGATAGAATGGAGACAAAGGAAAAATCAAATAATTTATAATTATAAAAATATAATTTGGATACCACTAGATTTCTATAAAGTTTATAAAAGTCTAGATTGAATACACTTAGACTTTTAAAATCTACAAAAGTCATTCAAAGTAATTAAAAATCTAATGTTGAATGCATCCCCCTTAATGTCTATCAAGGAAGCGAAATGGTAAAAGTATCTAACTCTTTATTGTTAAAAAAAATAAAATTTTCCATTTTGATCAGATACAATATGGATGAATGCATTAACATTTGAATTTAATCAAGCAAGGGAGCATTGTAACACTGACCGAAGTAGCGTGTTAGTGTTAGGTGTGGTTTCTCTTCTCCTATCTCAATGAGCAAGAGAAGCACAGAGAGGGGGAGTTGGAAAAGGGGAAGAGTGGAAACTTAAAAAAAACTAGCATTTTTATTTTACATTGTATGGATAAGATAAAAAATTTCTAATTCATGTTCTTATTGATCAAAGAAGAAAGCATCACCAACAAATGAGAAATGTAACAAGAGTAGACTATGATTGAGAGATATAGAAGAGGAATAGATTAGATTTTATAAAATAACATCCATAATTAAAAATAAATTTAATTTGTTAAAAAAATCCTTTATGACTCAATCCATTAAACCTTAATGAGATATTTACGAAATTTGAAGCATTGATAGATATATCATGTAAATATTTAATCACGTGGGCCTAGTCTTTTTTTTTTCTCTTACAAAAATATACATAAAAATATATTTAATATATTAAAAATAATGACCCTAATTTTAAAAGAATGAGATTGTGTAATTTTTTTTATCATGTTGGCCCTATTTTTTTCCATTCTCTTTAAAAAATATATATATAAATATATTTAATACATTAAAAATAATGGATCCTAATAAAAATTGAGGACATAGGCATAGGCCTTAATGGCTTATGCCTAAAGTCGACCTTGTACGTAGGTGCATAAAAATTACTTCTATATTGAAATTTATCCGTGATAAAGATAATATGTCCCTGTTCATTGTCAGAGGTCTGGCTGACGGAGTTTGTTATCCATCACGTTTTACCTTTGCCGATTGAAATTGTGATTGAGTTATGATTTACCATCGTCGCTGGGAGCCGTTGTGACCTGCGGCTGTCATCAAACCTTGAATGCAGCCGTTAACATCATAGAGTTTATTTATGTTCTTGACTGGTGGATGATTAGAAGGTTTGTCTGTTGGTGATTATCTTTAATTGATGAGCTTAATTATAAATTGTGCATGAGTATAAATCAAATTCATTAAAGTGAACAGTATAAATCGAATTCATTAAAGTGATCTAACTTAGGCTTATTAGATTTCAGTTGTTGGATGTAGACCTTGTATGTGTAGAACCTATAGTCCCGCGTCTATTATTATCTATATGTTGATAATAGATATTCAGTATATATATGGACTTATAGTCCTGCATCTATTATTATCTATGGGATGATAATAGATGTCTACTATATATAGGGTTGGTCTCCAAGCATTTATGGTGAAATCTTGACAGAGCTTTTGGTTCTTCACTGACTTAAAGATTTTAAGCGCCGTCACCCCTGAGCCCCTTAGAAGACCTTCCTTTTCTTTCTGTTGCATCTTCTTCTATAGGGATTATTTTTAGACGACACTAAAGATAAGGATGATTCTTCAATCAAGTTCATTGTCATATTTGTTTATGTATTTATTTTTCTTATGTCATGTTTTCGATGAAACGAAGATCCATGCTCACATATTCTTACTTTTCCTATTCGAATTCTTATTTTGATTGTCTAGAATTCATACGGCTTAGGTTTTACAAGAATTATTAATTGGTATCAGAGCTAAGGTTCTATTTTCTTGTTTTCATTGACAATATATTATATGTTTTTCGTCAATCTATTATTTATATGATAGATTAAGTTTTGTATAATATAATTTTTTATCATTGAAAATTATGTAAGAAAAAACTAGGATAGATTTATTTTTCGAATTTTTCGTGTTTCTATGAAGAATACGAAGAACGGCAAAATCGTCGTTGTTTAATTTAAATTTAGATAAAATTATGATGGTTTAATCGATTACTTTATCGAGCAATCGATTGTCGAGTCTAAAATTTTGAATAAAAACGATTGAAAATTTCAATCGATAAACAACTTTAAACTAGTGACTACATTAATTATCAATCGATTAGAATTTTTTTAATCGACTGAAATTATTTTTTTTAGATTAAGTTTTTTTTCATTACGATTGCTCTTTGAACGTGAAACAGAAATGAAAAAAAATTCACTGATTCGAATGAAACAGTAAAACAAAAAAACATACGGTTTCTAATGAAATAAAAGAAATAAAAGAAAAAAACACGGTTTTGAATGAAACAGTGAGTAAAAGTAAAAAATAAAAAAAAAGATAAATATATTTACTCTTTCATTGAAAACAATATCTATTACATTTTTTCATGAATAATTAAGTGATTAAATAGTAATAAATAATACTATTTAATTATAGAACTTAAAAATATTCTATATATGATCATGTAATTGTATATAGTAGACTTTTAAACTGATTGTGATAATCGATTGAATAAAATCAATCGATTGTCATACAGTATAAATCGATTGATAAGTCTAATTTGGAGTTGTTAAGACTGATTAAGTAGTTTCTATTCAAATTAAGTTCATAGAACTTGAGTCTATCCACACAACGTTATACTAAGTTGAATTAATGTGTCGGCCCAAAGGAAGACACCGTAGATATGTTTAGTGCATTTTGTGTTGGTAGACGTATATCTATGCTAAAAGTAATCGACCCAAATGAAGGTTACTTTTATGCCAGATATATGCACAATGTAGCTTATAATTATAGAATAAAATATTATTTTGGTTAGATCATGCATAAAATATGTCGACCCAAAGGAATACATATTATGTGGTTGATTAAGGTTGTTGTGAGCTATGGACCAAAATATAACTCATATAAAGTATTATATTATGCACACAATGGTCGACCCAAAGGAAGACATATTGTGTGATCAATTAAAGTTTGAGTTATATTAGAGAGTATCGCTAACAAATAATATGTCGGCCTAAAGGAAGACACATTATGTTGTACTTCGTATCTCATAAAGAATTCATTTATATGTATTTAAAATTTTATTTTATTTGCATAACTTTATATTTTCTTGGCTTTAGGTAAATCGTAAGCTTAAATAAATTTCTCTCTTTAATTTTAGTACAATCTGTAACTGTCGGCATTAATAACATCTCAATACTAACGGGTTTAAATTTTGCTAAATGGAAAGAATATGTGACCGTAGTCTTAGGCTGCATGGACTTAGACTATGCATTAAGAAATAATCATCCCACACCTTTGACCAGTGCTAGCACTATAGAGCAGAGGGCTGAATTTTAGCTGTGGGAGAAATCAAATCGCATGTGTCTGAGTATCATGAAACTTTCCATACCGGCACCAATATAGGGCTCAATAACAGAGGGAGGAGATGTTAGGAGTTTCTTGGACCAATTAGCAGACCGATTCACCTCAAATGAAAAGGTCGAGACTACCACACTTCTTACGAAGTTGTAAGCATATGGTATAATGGTAAAGGAAACATAAGGGAGTACATTATGGAGATATCCAATATAACGACAAGTCTGAAAGCACTAAAACTTGATATATCTGAGGGTATGTTAGTGTATTTTGTCTTCTCTGCCTACACGAATCACTCCTTTTAAGATATCATATAATACTCAAAAGGAAAAGTGGACATTGAATGAGCTCATAGCTCAATGCGTGCAAGAGGAAGGGAGACTAAAGATTGAGACATCTGAGAGTGTTCACTTAGCATCTGGTTCTCAAAGTGCAAGCGAGAAATGAAAGAGGATCAATAACAAAGGAAAGGAAAACAAACTGCAGATTCTGGGAGTTTTCTCAACTTTGTTAGTTCGGAAGTCAATCTAGCTATTGTACCCACTAACACTTGGTGGATAGATACCGGTGCTTCTATTAACATAAGTGTCACTATGTAGGGTTGTCTCAGGAGCCGACTTCCGCTTGATGGTGAAAGATACATCTATACATGAAATAGAAAGAAAGCTAAAGTCGAGTCAATTGATGTTTTTAAGCTTTGTTTAGGAATCAATGTTTTTTTGGATTTAGATAATACATTTACTGTACTATCTTTTTGACTGAATTTAATTTCAATTTCTTGAATAAATCAAGTTATTCTTGTTCATTTAGAAATGACATTTATAGTATTTTATTTAATTCAGTATTGGTTGGTAATGATTCCTTGGTTGATAAACTTTATAAATTGAACACCTTTACACCTATAGTTGACAACGTAATAATGCATAGTATAGGTACAAAACACAAATTGATCGACAAGAATTCTTCCATGTTGTGGGATAAGTGTTTAGGATATATATCCAAACAACGCCTAGAAAGATTAACGTCACATGGAATTCTTGATTCCCTTAACATATCAGACTTTGATATCTGCATAGAGTGTATTAAGGGAAAGACCATTAACAAAAGGAACAAGGGGGCTAGCCGTTGTAGTGACATTTTGAATCTAATACATATTGACATTTGTGAACCATTCCCTAAGGCATCTTGGAATGGACACACATATTTTATTAGCTTCATAGACGACTATTCCATATTTGGCTATCTGTACCTTATTCATGAGAAATCGTAATCTTTGGACATGTTCAAAATTTTCAAAGCCTAAGTCAAACTTCAACTAGGTAAGAAAACTAAAGTCGTCCGATCTGATCGTGGAGGTGAATATTATGGTCAATATGATGGATTAGGTGAACAACATCCAGGACCTGTGTGAGATTGTGCCTCAATATACCATGCCTGGTACAACCAGTCAGAATGGTGTAGCTGAGCGTCGCAATCGAACCCTAAAAGACATGATAAGAAGTATAATGACTTTCTCTTCTCTACCAGAGTCTTTGTAGGGTGAAATACTCAAGATTGCAGTTTACCTACTCAATAAAATATCTAGTAAGGCAGTAACTAAAACTACATTCGAGATGTGGACAGGTAGAAAGCCTAGCATTTGACATTTACATGTTTGGGGTTGTCTAGCTGAAGCTAGGCCTTACAAGCCTAATGAAAGGAAACTGGACTCAAGAACAGTTAGCTGTAATTTTATAGGTTATTTTGAGAAGTCAAAAGGGTATAAATTTTATGATCCCTCTAATAGATCCTTCTTCGAAATAGGAAATGTCATGTTCATTAAGGACAGTGATAAGGTAAGGGAAATATCTTTTGAGGAATGCATTGGCAATCCTCCTGTAGTCACTACTAGTGCGATCAGTAGTTGTGTGGTTACCATACCGCACATTATGGGCATTACACATCCAGTGAGCGTAGTGAACAAAATATTTCCATGACATCTCTAATGTAATTGGAGGAGCCTACCACTGAAATTGAAGTATTGTCTCATATTGATGAGCAAGTACCTCAACCACCTCAAACATAAGTGCCTTTAAGGTGATCCACAAGGGAATGGAGAACCACAAATTCTCGTGATTATGTTTATCTCTAAGAGCATGACTTTGACATAGGGTTGGAAGGTGATTCTACATCTTTCCAAGAAGTCAAATAGTGCTCTAACCCTGAAAGGTAGATTAATGCCATGCAAGAAGAGTTGAAGTCTATGGAAGACAATGACATTTGGGAACTTATCGAATTACCTGAAGGAAAGAAGTCCGTTGGTTGTAAATGGATATTTAAAACCAAGTGGGATTCAAGGGGCAATGTTGAAAAGTATAAGGTTCGTCTTGTTGCCAAGGGATTCACTCAGAAAGAAGACATTGACTACAAGGAGACTTTCTCACCTATATCAACAAAAGACTCCCTTAGGGTAATCATAGCACTTGTAGCTCATTATGATTTAGAGCTACATCAAATAGACATAAAGATTGCATTCCTTAATGGAGACATGAGGAATCTATATATGGTGCAACCAGAGAACTTTAAGTCTAAAGACTTAAAGCACCTAATATGTAGATTAAAGAAGTTCATTTATGGTTTAAAGTAGGCGTCCCGTCAGTGGTACCAGAAATTTGATCAAGTAGTTGTCTCATTTAGATTTAAAGAGAAACCTGTTGATCAATGCATATATGTTAAGTTCAGTGGGAGCAAGTTTGTTATATTTGTTTTGTATGTGGATGATATATTACTTGTGAGCAATAATAATGGAATGCTGCATCAAACCAAGTTATTTCTATCTGGTAATTTTGAAATGAAAGATGTTGGTGAAGCATCATTTATTTTAGGCATATAGATCTATCGTGATCATTCAAGAAGCATTCTTGGACTTTCACAATAGACCTATATTGAAAAGGCGCTTATAAGGTATGATATGTAGAATTGTACACCTGGCGACACACCTGTGTCAAGAGGTGACAAGTTCAGCTTGCAGCAGTGTCCACGGTTTGAACTTGAAATAAAGGAGATGGACCAATTTCCATATGCGTCAGCAGTGGGAAGTCTTATGTATGCACAAGTTTATACTCGACCAGATATAACATATAGTCGGGATATTAGGCAGATATGTAAGTAACCCCAGAACCATCGCACTAGAAAGCGATAAAGAGAGTGATGCGGTATTTGCAAAGAACTAAAGGACATATACTTATGTATCAGAGATCAGATCATCTGGAGGTGATTGGATATTCAGACTCCAATTTTGCTGGATGATTGGATAATAGGAGATCTACTTCAGGCTATATTTTCATACTTGCTGGAGGGGCTATAGCTTGGAAGAGCATCAAGAAGACGCTAGTAGCCACTTCTACTATAGATGCATAGTTGGTAGCATGCTACGAAGCATCCAATCACAGGATTTGGCTGCAGAACTTCATCACAGCATTGTAGATTATTGATGCATTGACATGCCACTGAGGATCTACTGTGATAATAAAGCCGCAGAATTTTATGCCAAGAACAACCGCAGTTCGTCGAAGTCTAAGCATATCGACATCAAGTTTCTAGTGATTAAAGAAAGAGTTCAAAGTAATCAGATTATGGTAGAGCACATTAGCACAGATTTCATGTTGATCGATCCACTCACCAAAGGTTTGGTACCTAAGGTGTTTCATACGCATGTTGTGGATATGGGAGTTCTTCTTATGGAAGAAGAACTCATCTAATAGGAGTCTGTATTTATTTTATTGCTCTATATTTGATAATAAAGACAAATATTTTATTTTAATTATTGTACGTACTTAAAGTTCAAAACATTAATGAGAATTTATATGTTTGTTTGACACTCTGACTGTGATATCATTATTTACTATTATTGTTTAGCATTTGGTGTTTGTAAATATGATACAAATTCCTTTTGGAATCATAAAGTTGATCATGATTTGCTATTATAGTTTAGCATAAAGTATTTCGGAAATATGATCTGACCTTTTTTGAGGTTATCTTAGGACTAGTTGAAAATTGACATGTACTGATCACATTTCATGTAATTTTCACTCTACACATCTACATCTTGATCTATGTCATTAATAATATTGGTATTATGATTACTATTGAGACTTGTTACGATCATATACAGTAACTATAACCTTTTTAGTTCTATACTAATGAAGTTAATGGATCAGATTATTTACAGGGGTATTATATACCCATGAAGTTTGATATCAACTAAACTTTTACTTGTATTTCATATACAACTCACAAATAGCCCAAGTGGGGGATTGTTGGTTATTATCTCTAATTGGTGGGCTTAATTATAAGTTGTGCATGTGAGTACAAATCAAACCTATTAAAGTGATCTAACTCAAGCTTATTGAGTTTCGGTTGTTGGATGTAGACCTTGTATGTATGAACCTATAGTCCTGCATCTATTATTATCTATATGTTGATAATAGATGTTCAGTATATATGGACTTATAGTCTCGCATCTATTATTATTTATGGGCTAATAATAAATGTCCACTATATATAGGGTTGACCCCCAAGGGTTTAGGGTGAAATTTTGACCGAGCTTTTGGTTCCCCATTGACCTAAAGCTTTTCAGCGTCGTCACCTCTAAGCCCCTTGGAAGACCTTACTTTTCTTTCTGCTGCATCTTCTTCCACAGGGATTATTTCTAGACGATGCTAAAGACAAGGATGACTCTTCAATCATGTTTCTTGTCATATTTGTTTATGTATTTATTTTTCTTATGCCATGTTTTTGATGAAATGAAGATCTATGCTCACATGTTCTTATTTTTTCTATTTAAATTCTTATTTTGATTGTCTAAAATTTATGCGACTTAGGTTTTACGAGAATTATTATAGTCCTCTAATTTCAGACCGACGGACGAAAAAAAATGGTGCCGATAGAGTTGTGAAATAATATTTTTTTTAATTACATATTGAAAAAACTCGTTAGTTTATTAATTGCATGGCATAATAGTAGGGGCAAAGAAAACAAAAACGTTAGCTTGTTGTAAAATAAAGTATGTGGATGCCCATAACCCCCAATAACTTCATAAACTCCCTCATCTACATAACCTATCATCTTTTAAACTCCTAAGTTATGTAAATTCATGAGGAGTTTCAATATGATGGTGTACCTATAAATACATATGTATATATTCATTTCAATGAGTAAGAAAGAGAGTGGAGAAAAGAAATAGGTTAATAATATTTCCTTTTCATATGCAATTGTTTATATAATTTCACAATATGTTATCAGTACGAAGAGCTCTACTTTTTTTTTTAAATCAGTTATAGGTAATATAAAAAAATGTATAGCTATATTTATATATACATATTTTTTTCTCTCAATAAAAAATTATTCACATGCTAAGAAGTTAAATTTATAGTTCCTTTATCATTTGTTAGCTATTATCTGATTAATTATTAGTTAGTTACTTATTTGTATGACTTGCAACATTTCAAAAATTTTATAATATTTTATAGTTAAGTATTACCAAATCATCTTTTCATTATATCATGTTTTATCATTTATTAATAAATATATATGATGCACGATAATTATTATTAAAAATTTAGTTTTCTTTGAAATAGATTCTCACTATGTCCAATCTTTCAAAGTTAGAGTTTGTGACTCTTGACATTTCAGGAAAAAATTATCTATCATGGATTTTGGATGCGGAGATTCATTTGGATACTATGGGTCTTGGAGACACCATAAAAGATAGAAATAAGGATTGTGCAAAAGCAATGATATTCATTCGTCACCATCTTCAAGAAGCATTGAAAATTGAATATTTGACGATTAAAGATCCACTTGAGCTATGTAATAATTTAAAGGAAAGGTATAACCATTATAAAACCGTGATTCTTCCAAATGCTCGTTACGAATGGATTCATTTATGTTTACAAGATTTTAAATCTGTAAGTGAATATAACTTAGCAATGTTTAGAATTAACTTAAAATTAAAATTATGTGGTGAAAAAAATTACTGATGAAGATATGTTAGAAAAAACATATTCTACCTTTCATGCATCTATCATGTTCCTGCAGCATCAATATAGAGAGAAGGTTTTAAGAAATATTCTGAGTTGATTACATGTCTTTTAGTGACTGAGCAAAATAATGATCCTTTGATGAAAAATCATGAGATCCGTCCAACTGGTGCTAGTCCAATCCCTGAAGTGAATGAGATAACTGGTAAAAATGATAAACGACAGCACAGACAAAAATTTCATCATGGTCGTGGTTATGGTCATGGCTGTGGTTGTGGTCGTAGATTTGGAAATGATAGATCTCAAGAAAATTATGATGGTTATAATAAAAGAAACACAACAACTCACCAGAAGTAGGTTAACAATAATGTTCACCAAAAGTGGACAAATGACAATGGTAAAAGGGTTCAAAGTGGACAAGATAATGATGAAAAGAAATTATAAAATCCATGTTATAGATGTGGCATGAAAGGACATTGGTCACGTACTTGTCGTACGCCAAAATACTTTATTGATCTCTACCAAGCCTCTTTAAAGGACAAGGCAAAAGATATAGAGACAAATGTTATCTTTCAAGACAATAATACAATTGTTGGTCCTTCTATGACAACACATTTGGATGTTTCTGATTTCTTTGCAGATCCTGATGGAGGGATAGACAATTTGATTGGAAATGAAGATATTTATGGAAATGTCTAAATTAATCAAATATTTTAAAATAAATTAGTTCATTTGCTATTATGTTTTCTTTTACTAGTCTTTTAGTTGTTTCTCATTATGTATCTCTTTTGTTTTAATGAAGAATATCATGGCTTTTGGATTCAATAATGGAGATTTATGCCTTATTGATAGTGCAACGACACATTCTATATTCAGAAAGAAAAAATATTTTTCTTATTTAGAAATGGGTGAAAGTAATGTTAATACAATATCTGATACTACAAATATTATTGAAGGTTCCGGAAGAGCTAATATATCATTATTTAGAGGAACAAAATTTGTTATTGACAATGCATTATTCTCTCCTAAGTCTCAAAGAAATTTGCAAAGTTTTAAAGATATTCACTGAAATGGATATCACATTGAGACATATGATGAGAATATTTAATATCTCTATATTACAAAATTAGTGTTGGGTAAGAAACATGTATATGAAAGATTACCCGCTTTCTTATCTGGTTTGTACTACACAATAATATATGCAGTAGAAACAAATGCAATAGTAAATCTGAAGTTTACTGATTCAAATGATTTTATACTTTAGCATGACCGATTGAGACATCCTGGTTCTATAATGTTTCAAAAAATTATCAAGAATTCATATGGACACCCATAAAGAACCAGAAGATTCTCTAATTTAATGAATTCTCATGTTCTACTTGTTCTCAAGGAAAACTTATTATGCGACCTTCACCATCTAAAGTTGGAATTGAATTCCCTACATTTCTGGAACGTATACAAGGTGATATATGTGGGTCTATTCACCCACCATGTGGACCATTTAAATATTTTATGGTACTAATTGATGCCTCTACAAGATGGTCACATGTATATTTATTATCAACTCGCAACCTGACGTTTACGAGATTGCTCGCCCAAATAATTCGGTTGAGCGCTCAATTTCTAGAATATTCTATCAAGAAAATACGTCTTGATAATGCCGGTGAATTTACATCCCAAGTATTTAATGACTATTGTATGTCTATTGGAATAACTGTTGAACATCCTGTTGCTTATGTTCATACACAAAATGGTTTAGCTGAATCATTTATTAAACACCTCAAGTTAATAGCTAGACCATTGATTATGAGAACTAAGCTCCCTACATCTATTTGGATGTGCACTACAACGCACTAAAATGGGACCCCAAAGGAAATTGGGAATATATGTTGGATATGATTCTCCTTCAATTATAAGATATTTGGAACCACTGACAGGAGATGTTTTTATGGCGTGATTTGTTGACTATCACTTTAATGAAACAATTTTTTCAAAGCTAGGGGGAGAAAATAAAAAGTTTCCCAAAGAAGTTACTTGGCATGCATCATTATCACAATTTGATCCTCGTACAAATCAATGTGAACTTGAAGTTCAAAGAATAATACATTTGCAAAATATTGCAAATCAATTGCCTGATGCATTCACTGACTTGAAGAGAGTGAATAAGTCACATATACCAGCTATTAATGCTCTGACTCATATTGATCTACTAATTGGACAATCAATTAATGAGATTACTGTTGGTGCGGGAAGCATCCGACGATCGAACCCAAGTTTTGATAATGGCAAAGGAGTCAAAGTTAAGCTTATTTGTGATCTAACATGTCTGATGGAGATTGCAGGAAAGTCCTAAGTATTCTTAGGCAAAAGTTCTAGCTGCGGTTAGGCAAGGTGAAAATCCTAGGGGGTGGTAACCCTAGGTGAAGGAAAAACCCTAAGGGGCAGCAACCTTAGGTCCTAGGGGGCGGTAACCCTAGGTGGAGGAAAATCCTAAGGGGGGGGGGTAACCTTTGTGTAGGAGCATTGGCGGCGGGCTAGAAGGGGGGTTGAATAGCCCTGTAAAACAAAAATAAAAACACCCTTCTCGAACTTTCAACAAAACACTTGCATAAAATAAATTGAACAGAAACTAAAGAAAGGAAGAGGCAAAAGGATTTACTTGGTTACAACCAAGGAGGTTGTTAATCCAAGGAATGTGGCACTAGTATCTCCTTTGGGCGGAGAAACCTCTTACAGCAGTGAAAGCGTAAAACAAAGAAGCTAATCTAAAACTGAAGCGTACAAGCATTGGAAATGAATTGCTCTGAGTTGTTGAAAAGCTTCTGGACCAAGGTTATATTTATAGTCTTGGTCGGGGCACCTTGAGGGTTCCGGGCATCCTGGGGTGATAAAACTTTATCCCCCAACGTTCATATTGAGTCAAAGCTCGATCTTGTAAAAAAGTCAACTCCGGGCGCCCCGGTACGTTCCAGGCGGCCCGGAGGGGTCCGGCCCCAGACCCAAAAGTCAACTTTGGTTGACTTTTTTGGTCCGAGTCCTCTGCTCCGGCTCTGGTCACCTCAGTCCGGGTCTTTGACTCCGGATCCGCTCGCTTGGGTGATCTCGGCCATCCGGAAAAGATCTCACCCAAACCCAACTTCCAGTCTTCTCAAGTGGACTTCCGCTCCAGCTTCTCATCCCTCGGAATCGTCGCGTATTTCCTTCTTGTCCACTGGCGTACTCATCCGTAGTCTTCGTCCCTCGGACGTACCACGTGTCGTCCTTCTCGCTAGCTGCGTCTCTTGCTCCTCGAGTAGTCTTCCGCTCCGGCTTTCGTCCCTCGGACCACCGCATGCTTCCTTCTCGTCCATCGATATACTCTTCCGCAGCGCCTCGTCCCTCGGACACAAATTTAGAAACACACAGGACCTAACTTAACTTTTTGATCACACCAAAATAACCTTGGGGTCCCAACAATCTCCCCCCTTTTGGTGTGAGCAACCCAACTTAAGCTAGGGTAAAAATAGACATAATATAAACTTAACTAAATTTGCAATTAAGTGCAAAAATAAAACAAGTTAAATTTTGGTCTACCTCCCCCTAGACTTATACTTTTCCTTCTCCCCCTTTGATCACATAAAAAATGGGGTTCTGAGAAAAAAATCTAAGGGTAAAAACTTAGAAAATTTTGAGATCCTTAAAAAATTTTGCAATAATAAACAGTCTTTGTAAAAAAATTTTTAAGACAAATTTTAAGAAAATTTTTCTAAGTGAAATTATAAGAAAAAAATTCTAACTTAGACAGCTTTGAAAAAACTTAAGCAGAAATTTTCAATTTCAGAACAACTTTTAACTTAGGCAAAAAATATTTTCTGCAAATTTTTATAAGTATAAAAGAGAATTTTTCTAAGGAAAAAAAATATTTTGAAGAAAATGCTTGAAAAACTTTAAAAGCATTAATTAATTCTAATTTTAATGCTTTGACAAAAAGTTAATTAAACATTTAATTCAATATTTTGTCTTCCAGGTCGTGGCGAGGCACTAGGCCTTCTTGGTTATTGGAGCAACAACCACTTCTTTAGACAAAGCCTTATAAAGAAATTCAATGTCTAATTTTCTTACTGAAAGCGCTAATTTCGTTTTAAATTTAGAGTAAGCAAGATTTAGGAACCCAATATAGGTTCCAGTCTACTGGATTAACTAAATATTTCTTAGGTACATATTTTCTTGAAATATTCCTAATATGTCCTTGGTGATATCTATAATAGCAATTTAAATTTTTAAATTTTCTAAAATTAGATGAGCATGCATGGTTTTTCAAATTATCTACTTGAATTTTTAGATCTCTATTTTCTGATTTCAATTTCTCATTTTCTAATTTTGATTTGTCTAATTCTTCCAAGGGACAAGATTTAGCCAAAATTATTTTTAAATTTTTAATCTCCTTTTCTAATTTACAACAGTCTTTTGTTAATAGTTTAACAAACTTAAAGAGTTTATCGGGAGGAAGTGATCATATCTCACTTACCTTGTCGATCTCGTTGTTCGTTTCTCCCACTGAACTGCTGCTTTCTTCCGACGTGGCTCCCCCTTCATCGATGCTCTCGATGCTCATTTCGGAAGAGCTTGACTCGCAGTCGTCGTCTTGATGGCTTGCCATTAGAGCAAGTCCGGAGAATGCCTCGACTTCTGACTCCGATGACATATCATCCCACATCGCCTTTAGGGCCTTTCGCTTTTGGATAGGCTTCTTACCCTTCTCCTTGTCCTTGTTCTTCAGCTTGGGGCAGTTGTCCTTGACGTGCCCTTCTTCGTCGCAGTGGTAGCAACGGATCGTCCTTTTCTTTTTCCCCTGCAGATGGTTAGTAGATCTAGATTTACAAAGTTTCTTGAATATTCTTACCATCATTACCATTTCCTCATCATTGAGAGAAGATTCTGACTCAGGTTCGTCTCTCGAAGCTTTGAGGGCGAAATTGTTCTTGGGCTCCTTCGAACCTGCACATCTTGATTCGTGCACTTCAAAAGTCGAGAAAAATTCTTCTAATGAAATTTTTTCTAAGTCTTTTGAAATGTAAAAGATATCTACTAGTGATGCCCATTTTGAATTTCTCGGAAACGAATTTAACGCGTACCTTAGCGAATCTCGGTTACTTAACTTTTCTCCGAGATTCGACAGTCCGGTGATGATCTCTTTGATTCTTGAGTGCAGATGTGCAACTGTCTCGTCTTCCCCAAGTCGCAGGCTGGTGAGCTAATTGAGAAGTAGATCTCTTCTGGCGAGCTTGGCTTCAGACATTCCTTTATGCAGCTCGAGGAATTTCTCCCAAAGTTCCTTTGCCGAGTCGTAGTTCCCTATTCGATTGACTTCTTGTGGCGAAAGAACGCTTAACAGATGATATTCTGCTTTGCCGTTCACCACAAAGTCAGCCTGCTCCTTTTTCATCCATTGATTTTTTTCCTTACCCTCTGGAGCTACAAAGCCAAGTTCCATTATTAAAATTAAATCAAAATCTATTGTGAAAAATACCTACATCAGTTTTTTCCATGTTGCGAAATCCCCTTAGTATTTCGACGGGTGGATGCTTGGTCAGACCAATATGTTTGCATCGATTGACAGTTAGTCCTCCTGAAGCGCCTTGGCTCTGATACCACTTGTAGGAGCGTTGGCGGCCAGCTAGAAGGGGGGGGGGGGGGTTGAATAGCCCTGTAAAACAAAAATAAAAACACCCTTCTCGAACTTTCAACAAAACACTTGCATAAAATAAATTAAACAAAAACTAAAGAAAGGAAGAGGCAAAAGGATTTACTTGGTTACAACCAAGGAGGTTGTTAATCCAAGGAATGTGGCACTAGTATCTCCTTTAGGCGGAGAAGCCTCTTACAACAGTGAAAGCGCAAAACAAAGAAGCTAATATAAAACTGAAGCGTACAAGCGTTGGAAATGAATTGCTCTGAGTTGTTGAAAAGCTTCTGGACCAAGGCTATATTTATAACCTTGGTCAGGGCTGTTGGTGCGGGAAGCATCTGACGATCGAACTTTAGTTTTGATAATGGAAAAGGGATTCAAAGTTAATATTATTTGTTATCTAATATGTTCATGGAGCTTGCAGGAAAGTCCTAAGTGTTACTTAGGCAAAAGTCCTAGCTGCGGTTAGGCAAGGTGAAAACACAAGGGGGTGGTAACCCTAGGTGGAGAAAAATCCTAAGGGGGGGGGGGGTAACCTTAGGTCCTAGGGGGTGGTAACCCTAGGTGGAGAAAAACCCTAAGGGGCGGCAACCTTAGGTCCTAGGGGGCGGTAACCCTAGGTGGAGAAAAATCCTAGGGGGCGGTAACCCTAGGTTCTAGGGGGTGGTAACCCTAGGCAGAAAGACCAGTCCGTCTGGAGGACCGGATTGACATCAGGTAACTCTCCTAAGTGGAGTAGGAGAGGACACGTTCCCTGTTGGTTGCTACTCGAAAAACATAATGGTTCCACTGTACAAAAATTTTGTACAAAGGTCTGAACCTTTTCCTAGCTACCATGTGTTCTTTTAAATTAAACTTGGATTGCCTGCGGAACTTAACATGTTTGATCCAAAGTTTAATCTATTTATTCTTTTAGGTTTAGACTTGGATCTCCTGCGGAACATAACACGTTCGATCCAAATCACCTAGGTTATTAATTCCATTAAATATTAATTTCCAAAATTGGCTTCCAGTACTGACGTGGCGAGGCACATGGCCTTCTTGGATATGGAAACAACCACCACCGACTAGACAAAGCTTTTTAAGGAAAGCTAATATTTAATTTCCTTAAATAACTCTAGGTCAACCGAAAAGAACAATCAAATCACAAGGAAAAGAAAAACAAAAAAAACATAAATTCGAAAACTATTTCGAAATACTAGAATCGCAAGCCTCTTGTATTTGGTATTATTTCCAAAAATAACCAGTATGATGCGGAAAGGAAAAATACTAGTTATACCTTTTAGAAAGACCTCGTGATCTTCTACCATATTCCTCTTCTAACCTCAGACGTTGTGTGGGCAACGATCTTCCAAGATGAGAACCACCTAGCACCTTCTTCTTCTTCCTTCAAATTTTGGCCAAGCACCAAAATCCAAGGATGAAGAACTTTTTCCACCAACTAAGCTCCAAGGGATGCAAGCTTTCTCTCCTTCTTCTTCTTCTTCTTCTCCAAGTAGTATCCGGCCACCACAAAAGCTCCAAGCAATGGAAGAGTTTCGGCCACCACAAAGAGGAAGAGAGGGAGAGAGGATGGCCGACCACAACACCAAGGAGAAAGAGGGAGAGAATAATAGAAGTTGTGTGTCATGAAGGCACCCCAACCCCCTCTTTTATAATCCTTAGCTTTGGTAAATTAAGAAATTTAATTACAATAAAATTTCCTAAACTTTCCTTGACATGAATTAATTAAGAAAAATAGAATAAAATTTCCCAATTAGACATATCATGGCCGGCCACATCAATAAGAGCAAACAAGGCAATTTCAATCAACAATTAAAATTCCTTATTTGTCTCCGGAATTTTTTTTTAAAAAATAAAATTTCCCTTTAAAATCCCTTCATGGTTGATAAAAAGAAATTTCTACAATTTTAATTTTTCAACATGTGAATAATTTACAAAGAAGAAAAATAAAAAATCTTTCCAATCTACAAATAAGGAAAGAGATCTAATCTCTTTCTTTAATCTTTTGTAGATCCTTTTAAGAGATATTTAATTTTTAATCTCTCCAATAAATTATATCTTTCACATAAGAAAATTTAAAATTAAAATCCTTGTTAATTTAATGGGGGCCGGCCACCTAAGCTTGGGTTCAAGATAGGGCCGGCCACCCATGAGCCAAGGCTTGGCCGGCCCTAGCTTGATTCACAAGCTAGCTTGGCCGGCCCCTATATCATGGGTATGAAGGTGGGTATAGGTGGGTATAGTACTCTATAAATAAGAGGCTACGATAGAGACCGAGAGGAGGAATTGATTTTGGTCTCCCGATAAAATTAAGCATCCCGTGTTCGCCCCGAACACACAACTTAATTTTATCAATAATAATTTATTCCACTAGAGAACTATTATTGAACTACCGCACCAATCCCAAATTACATTTTTGGGCTCCTTCTTATTATGAGTGTGTTAGTCTCCCTGTGTTTAAGATGTCGAATGTCCACTAATTAAGTAAGTTACTGACAACTCATTTAATTAATATCTTAGTCCAAGAATAGTACCACTCAACCTTATCGTCATGTCGGACTAAGTCCACCTGCAGGGTTTAACATGACAATCCTTATGAGCTCATCTTGGGGACATTATCAACATAGATTACTAGGACACAGTTTCCTTCTATAATCAACAACACACACTATAAGTGATATCATTTACCAACTTATCAGGCTTATTGATTTATAGAACTAAATCTCACCCATTGATAAATTAAAGAAATAAATATCAAATATATGTGCTTGTTATTATATTAGGATTAAGAGCACACACTTCCATAATAACTGAGGTCTTTGTTCCTTTATAAAGTCAGTATAAAAGAAACGACCTCAAATAGTCCTACTCAATGCACTCTAAGTGTATTAGTGTAATTATATAGTTAAGATAAACTAATTTCTTAATTACACTACGACCTTCCAATGGTTTGTTCCTTTCCATTTTGGTCGTGAGCTGCTGTTTATAATTTATAAGGTACCGATAACATCATCTTCTGTATGTGACACCACATACTATGTTATCTACAATATAAATTAATTGAACAACTACAAACAAATGTAGATAATTTGACCAAATGTGATTCTTTATTCAAAATAAATGTTTACAAAAGCTTAGGCTTTCAGTATACACTCTAATAATCTCCCACTTATACTAATGATTAAGCTGCCATATCTTCTGCCATACATCTGATTCCCATTCCCTCCACATGCCGATCAAAAGATTTTGTCGGAAGGGCCTTAGTGAAAGGATCTGCCAGGTTATCTGCTGATGCAATCTTGGCGATGACAACTTCTCCTCGCTTCACAATATCTCGTATCAGGTGGTACTTGCGTCCAATATGTTTACTTACCTTATGGGCTCGTGGTTCCTTCGAGTTTGCAACTGCACCGCTATTATCACAATAAATTGTGATGATTTTGGGCAAACCAGGAATCACATCTAAGTCCATTGGAAAGTTCCTGAGCCATACTGCTTCTTTAGCCGCCTCAGAGGCTGCTACATACTCGGCTTCCATGGTTGAGTCCGAAACGCATTTCTACTTAACACTCCTCCATGCAATGACTCCACCTCCCAAAGTAAACACATAGCCTGATGTAGACTTACTGTTGTCCCTATCTGATTGGAAATATGAATCCGTGTAACCCATAGGGAGCAAATCGTCTGCTTGATAAACTAGCATATAATCTCTAGTCCTTCTCAGGTACTTTAATATATGCTTTATCGCAGTCCAATGTCCTTGTCCAGGGTTACTCTGATATCTACTAACCATGCCCACGGCAAAACAGATATCAGGTCTCGTACATAGCATTGCATACATTAGGCTTCCTACAGCCGAAGCATAAGGAACTGCTTTCATGTCCTCTATCTCCTTTGATATCTTCGGAGACATCTCTTTAGATAGAGCTACTCCATGCCTAAAAGGTAAGAAACCTTTCTTGGAATCCTGTATGCTAAAACGAGCAAGGATTGTATCTATATATGAAGCTTGGGACAGACACAACATTCTTTTCTTGCGATCCCTTATAACTTTGATCCCAAGAATGTGTGCACAATTTCCTAAGTCTTTCATATCAAATTGTTTGGACAACCATACCCTTACGTCTGATAATACCTTGACATTGTTGCCAATTAACAAAATATCATCTACGTATAGTACAAGAAATACCACCACATTTCCATTACACTTCTTGTATACACAAGACTCATCCGGACACTGAATAAATCCATATGACTGGATCACTTCATTAAACCGGATGTTCCAAGACCTTGAAGCTTGCTTCAGTCCATAAATGGACTGATTGAGCTTGCACACTAGATGCTCTTTGCCTTTTTCAATGAACCCTTCTGGTTGCTTCATATGGATGTTCTCTTCAAGACTTCCATTAAGGAAAGCTGTCTTGACATCCATTTGCCAAATCTCATAATCCATATGAGCAGCAATGGATAAGAGTATCCGGATAGACTTAAGCATGGCTACCGGTGAAAAAGTTTCCTCATAATCGATTCCCTCTTTCTGAGTCTACAAGCCTAGCTTTGAAGGTTTCTACCTTCCGTGTCCCTCTTTTCCTTTGTAGATCCACTTGCATCCAATGGCTTTTACACCATTGGGTGGTTCTACAAGACTTTATTAGAGTACATAGACTCTATTTCAATTCATTGCCTTTTGCCAAGATGTCATCTATATCTTGGAGTGCTTCGTCATATGTTTGGGGATTAGGTTCATGTTTACCCGGATCAAGTCCGAAGACTCTCCCAAAACATAAATCTATCAGGTTGCCTTACAACCCTCCCACTACGACGAGGCACTATCCGTGGTTGTGTATCATGTGTGACACGTGTTGCCTCTTGTGGTACTTCATCTTGTCTTGTTGGTACTAAGGTAGACGTGTCCTCTCTAAGTTATTCTAAAACAACTTTTTGGGCTTGTGATCCATTATATAATCTTCTTCTAAAAGCGGGCATTGGTGCTAACAATGACCTTGTCTTTAGGACTATAAAATAAACCACCTTTCGTTCCTCCGGGATACCCTACAAACACGAACTTCATAGATTCTAACTTATCAAGATCCGTTTCACATGTGTGGACTACCAATCGAATATGTCTTAGGGCTTTCGCCCATTCCACAATTCTGTGGGAGTAGTAGAAACTGATTTATAAGTTCCAGAGCGTATCCCCAAAACGAATTTGGTAATTCTGAATAACTCATCATCGATCTAACCATTTCCATAAGAGTCCTATTCCTTCGTTCTGCCACACCATTCTGTTGGGGTGTACCAGGTGCAGACAGTTGGGATTGAATCTCAGTCTCTGATAAGTAATTCCTAAACTCTCTTAAGAGGTATTCGCCACCACGATCAGACCGTAGTGTCTTGATACTTTTACCTAGTCATTTCTCCACATCAGCCTTGTACTCTTTGAACTTATCAAAGCACTCGGACTTGCAGCACATTAGGTAAATGTATCCGTATCTTGAATAATCATCTATAAAAGAGACAAAATATTCAAAACCACCTCTTGCCTGGACAGACATAGGACCACACAAATCAGAATGAACCAATTCTAACACTTCTTTGGCTCTATACCCCTTGGCCTTAAAAGACCTTTTGGTCATTTTACCTTCCAAGCAAGATTCACAAGTTGGAAAATTTTCCAACTCTAATGAACTCAAAAGTCCATCAGCTATAAGCCTTTGAATCCTACTTAAGTTAATATGACCAAGCCTTAGATGCCAAAGATATGCTTGGTTCATTTCCGAAGGTTCTTTTCTCTTATTAGAGTTAGAAGATGAGTTATAAATTTCCATGTTTTGCTTTGTGGGAGAAATTGGATTTAAAGTATACAAATTGTCAACTAATGCACCAGAACAGATAATCTCTTTATTTCTCTTAATAACTACATCGTTACTAAAGGAAACTAAATATCCATCCAAAAACAGTTTAGAAACTGAAATTAAATTCTTTCTAAAACTGGGTACATAAAGACAATTTCTTAAAACCAAATTTCTATTCCTATTAAAAGATAAGTAGACATCTCCCACTGCAACAGCCGCCACCTTAGTAGCATTGCCCATGTAGACGGTAATCTCTCCTTCAGTTAGTCGTCGGGTTTCCTGGAACCCCTGTAAGGAATTGCATACATGATCAGTGGCTCCCGTATCTACACACCAGGTGCTGGTAGATAACACCGCTAAACATGTTTCAACAACTAGAGCATGAGATATACCTTTATTGTTTTGATTCCTACGAGGACAATCCGCCTTCCAATGCCTTAACTGCTTGCAGATGAAGCACTTGCCCTTCGACTTCTTCATTCCAGCTTTAGGTCCTGTACTCTGAGATTTATTCACTTTCTTTGCTGGACTAACTTGTTTCTTCTTCTTTCCTTTCGGTTTAGAAGTAGAACCATTTTCAGCATAGTGAATATGAGAATTGTGACGAAACAAACCTTCTGCTGCCTGAAGTTCTGTCAGTAGTTCCGCTAATGAATATACCCTTTTGTTCATATTGTAATTCAGGCGGAATTGCTCAAAACTTCTAGGTAGTGTTTGGAGGATCATATCGATCTCCTCCAAGGATCTGTATTTCATTCAGATAAACCATCATCTTTAGGATATGATCCCTCACAGGAGTACCCTCTTGCATGGTGGCTGTCATTATCTTTCTCATGGCTTCTTGTCTAGAAGCCCGATCCTGATGACCAAAGAGTTCCTTGAGATTATTCATAATATCATAAGCTGTTGGTAAATCTTGATGCTGATGTTGCAATACATTTGATATTGAAGTCAAAATATAACACCGCGCCATCTCATCTGCCTTTACCCATTTCTTATGATATTCAATCTCCTCTTGGGTAGATTCACCAGTGGGTGCATCAGGACAAGGCTCAGTCAGTACAAACTTATAGCTTTCAGTAGTAAGAACAATGTCCAGGTTCCTTTTCCAATCTATGTAGTTAGAACCAGTAAGTCTATTCTGCTGTAGTATGATGGATAGTGGGTTGAAAGTCATCCTAAGAATCACAAATAACTTTTGGTCAGAACTCTAAATTTAGAATAATATTGATTTCTCAAACAATACTATTTTAAATTAACCAACACCTCAAAACACCGTGAATTTTGTATGCCACGATAGTGTGGACGTATACAAATTCAACATTTGTAAAAGGAGGGTTTTAACCCATTAATTTTATTATCTTGTCAACCTAACTTTTTGACAAATAAAATTAATAGTTGGTATCCTTTGGTCACACAAATAATAGCAGTGACTCCGATGGGGAGGATACTATTAGTTGTGCCTAAGTGTATACCATTACTTGACACTAAGTCCATTAATAAGATTATGCGCCTTCCGATGGGGAAGATCACACGCTCTTAATTAACTTCCTATAGTCATCCCAAATGGAAGTTTGCTCTAGTGATCCACAAACAAGCTCATCCGATATGGAGGAAGGCACTCAGAGCCAACGCGCAAGCTTGTTTGCATCACTTACAAACCAGTAATGGAGAACGTGGAATTTATTTAAAATCCCTCTCCCACTTAGTTATTTATAAATGAGGAATTTTAACTATGCTAACCTAGTAAACATGTATACTAACATGCACACACAACACAATATAAAAGCAATAAATAGAAAATCTAATTTTCAACTATTATGGCTTTTATCTATGGTTGTCCTCCATGTGTTGTCATCCCAAGCTGCTGCCATATTTGGCCACCGCCACCGGGTCTTGATGTCGCATCCATCTTGCTCCTTGTTCCGCTGCGCCTCTGGTCCTCAAAAGGTTCCACGCCTTGCAAGATTTGATCCGCGACACAAATAGAATTTTACATTTTTCGATCCTATATTCCTCGAAGGAATGTACATGTAAACTAGATCGAACATAAAATAAAAATTTACATCCATCGATCCTATATTCCATAAAAGGAATGTACATGTAACTAGATCAAAAATAAAATCCTAATAAAACTAAATTTTATAATACAATCATGCACACACATATAAATGCCCTTGACATGTCCAAGGGTCCAATCACACACATAATAACTAAAAGTCATAATAGTTGGATCCTGCATCCATAAAGCTAGCACATCCTACTATTAACCTGCCTAAATTATGTATGACATGTGCATAATTAAACTAATACCAAATACACAGAGGCAAAACCCTAGCTCTGATACCAATTGTTGGTTGCTACTCGGAAAATCTAATGGTTCAACTGTATAAAAATTTGGTACAAAGGTCTGAACCTTTTCCTAGCTACCATGTGTTCTTTTAAATTAAACTTGGATTGCCTACGGAACTTAACACATTTGATCCAAAGTTTAATCTATTTGTTCTTTTAGGTTTAGACTTGGATCTCCTGCGGAACTTAACACGTTCGATCCAAATCACCTAGGTTATTAATTCCAGTAAATATTAATTTCCAAAATTGGCTTCCAATACTGACATGGCGAGGCACATGGCCTTCTTGGATATGGGAACAACCACCACCGATTAGACAAAGCCTTTTAAGGAAAGCTAATATTTAATTTCCTTAAATAACTCTAGGTCAACCGAAAAGAACAATCAAATCACAAGGAAAAGAAAAACAAAAAAAACATAAATTCGAAAACTATTTCGAAATACTAGAATCGCAAGCCTCTTGTATTTGGTATTATTTCCAAAAATAACTAGTATGATGCGGAAAGGAAAAATACTAGTTATACCTTTTAGAAAGACCTCTTGATCTTCTACCGTATTCCTCTTCTAACCTCGGACATTGTGTGGGCAATGATCTTCCAAGATGAGAACCACCTAGCACCTTCTTCTTCTTCCTTCAAGTTTTGGACAAGCACCAAAATCCAAGGATGAAGAACTTTTTCCACCAACTAAGCTCCAAGGGATGCAAGCTTTCTCTCCTTCTTCTTCTTCTTCTCCAAGTAGTATCCGACCACCACAAAAGCTCCAAGCAATGGAAGAGTTTCAGCCACCACAAAGAGGAAGAGAGGGAGAGAGGATGGCCGACCACAACACCAATGAAAAAGAGGGAGAGAATAATAGAAGTTGTGTGTCATGAAGGCACCCCAACCCACTCTTTTATAATCCTTAGCTTTGGTAAATTAGGAAATTTAATTACAATAAAATTTCCTAAACTTTCCTTGGCATGAATTAATTAAGAAAAATAGAATAAAATTTCCCAATTAGACATATCATGGCCGGCCACATCAATAAGAGCAAACAAGACAATTTCAATCAACAATTAAAATTCCTTATTTGTCTCCGGATTTTTTTTTTAAAATAAAATTTCCCTTTAAAATCCATTCATGGTTGATAAAAAGAAATTTCTATAATTTAAATTTTTCAACATGTGAATAATTTACAAAGAAGAAAAATAAAATATCTTTCCAATCTACAAATAAGGAAAGAGATCTAATCTCTTTCTTTAATCTTTTGTAGATCCTTTTAAGAGATATTTAATTTTTAATCTCTCCAATAAATTATATCTTTCACATAAGAAAATTTAAAATTAAAATCCTTTTTAATTTAATGGGGGCCGCCACCTAAGCTTGGGTTCAAGCTAGGTCCAGCCCTAGCTTGATCCACAAGCTAGCTTGGCCGGCCCCTATATTATGGGTATGAAGGTGGGTATAGTACTCTATAAATAAGAGGCTACGATAGGGACCGAGAGGAGGAATTAGTTTTGGTCTCCCGATAAAATTAAGCATCCCGTGTTCGCCCCGAACACACAACTTAATAATTCATTCTACTAGAGAACTATTATTGAACTGCCGCACCAATCCCAAATTACATTTTTGGGCTCCTTCTTATTATGAGTGTGTTAGTCTCCCTGTGTTTAAGATGTCGAATGTCCACTAATTAAGTAAGTTACTGACAACTCATTTAATTAATATCTTAGTCCAAGAATAGTACCACTCAACCTTATCGTCATGTCGGACTAAGTCCACCTGCAGGGTTTAACATGACAATCCTTATGAGCTCATCTTGGGGACATTATCAATCTAGATTACTAGGACACAGTTTTCTTCTATAATCAACAACATACACTATAAGTGATATCATTTCCCAACTTATCGGGCTTATTGATTTATCGAATTAAATCTCACCCATTGATAAATTAAAGAAATAAATATCAAATATATGTGCTTGTTATTATATTAGGATTAAGAGCACACACTTTCATAATAACTGAGGTCTTTGTTCCTTTATAAAGTCAGTATAAAAGAAACGACCTCAAATGATCCTACTCAATACACTCTAAGTGTATTAGTGTAATTATATAGTTAAGATAAACTAATTCCTAATTACACTACGACCTTCCAATGGTTTGTTCCTTTCCATTTTGGTCGTGAGCTGCTGTTTATAATTTATAAGGTACTGATAACATCATCTTCTGTATGTGACACCACATACTATGTTATCTACAATATAAATTAATTGAACAACTACAAACAAATGTAGATAATTTGACCAAATATGATTCTTTATTCGAAATAAATGTTTACAAAAGCTTAGGCTTTCGGTATACACTCTAACATTCCCCGTAGAGGGAACATTAGGTGTCGGGTCGACCTAGGGTTTCCGGTCGGAAACTTGAAGTCAGACTCGGACAGTTTGGAGACTGTCATTTACTGTCTTTACTATATTTT
Source organism: Zingiber officinale (assembly GCF_018446385.1). Classification (NCBI taxonomy): domain Eukaryota; kingdom Viridiplantae; phylum Streptophyta; class Magnoliopsida; order Zingiberales; family Zingiberaceae; genus Zingiber; species Zingiber officinale. The sequence goes on from NC_055995.1 coordinate 70,904,362, forward strand.
ATGCGTGCTAATATTTGTCTTGCAGGGTAGGTTATTGTTTTGGAGCTAACACATCTTGTAGGTACAAAAAACCAAAGTTAAGCTCGGATGAACAGTGTCTGAGGCGCCTCCATGGAGCTTGGTGGCGCCTCGGGCACAAGACGACGCCAGCTGTGTAGAGGAGCTGGAGGCTCCTTCATGAGGACTGAAGGCGCCTTGGACCAGGGAGTGGAGGCACCTTGCACGGCCATGGAGGCGCCTTCAACCTGATAAGGTGCGACGAGTTCAACAGTGATCCACGCGATTGACTCGGAGACCTGGAGGCGCCTTGGATGGTATTGAAGGCACCTCCAGCACTGTATAAAAGAGGATTCAAGCAACAGCCAAGAAACAACAACTCATGAGCTATCTTCTTGCGACAAATTGCTAACGAGACGATCCGACGAAGCTGCGACTTGACGTCGACAACCCGGAGACCTAATATTATTATTTTCCTTCTATCGTTGGTATAAGTTTACTGCTTTCCTTGTACTGAACTTGTAATTCATTTTTGATATTATAGTTGTTGCCCACCGAAAGCGATCAACGATCACGGGCCTTGGAGTAGGAGTCGCTCAAGGCTCCGAACCAAGTAACTCCTCGAGTTCTTGTGTGATTATCCTCTTTTTATTTCCGCTGCATTATTACTCGAGTTTTACGATTCCGAAACGAGTGAAAGCCACGAGCACTATTCACCCCCCTCTAGCGCTTTCGATCCAACAATTGGTATTAGAGCGGGGTCGCTTTGAATCGGTGCAACCACCGTTCAAGCAATTTTTTCGTGGTATTTTCAGTTTTACGAAGTCAATTAGAATTAGCTCAATAGCTAAATTCTAATTATTTTTCCTTCAAATCAGTTTTATCTCGAAGTCGGTGCAACACCACTCGAGTTCGTTATTTTATTAAACTTATTCCCGCACTACTAATCCAAGACCTAGTCTTGGGACAGATTTTTCTGTGTGTGTGTGCAGATTTGCTAAATGGCACTTCAAGAAGGTTATAGCACCGCTCGACCATCGCTCTTCACTGGCGACGATTTCGGGTACTAGAAGGGCAGGATGGAGGTGTACTTGCAAACCCAGTTCAAAGTCTAGATGATCACCAAGACAGGACTTGAACTCCCACTAGACGGCTCAGACAAATTAGTGTCATACCAGAACTATGACTCATCTTTAATAAAGAAAGTTGAGGCGAACGCAAAGGCTACCTGCATACTCCAGTGTGGACTGACCAAGGAGGAACTCAATAGTGTGGGATTGTTCTCCAACAGAAAAGAGCTATGGGAGAAGCTGATTGAACTCCACGAGGGCACCTCCGACACCAAGGTAAGCAAAAGAGATCTGTTACTTAATAAATTGTATAATTTGAAAATGCAGGAAGGTGAGACGGTGAGCCAGCTCCACGCCCAAATTCAAGAACTACTAAATGGACTCCATGCGATCGAACAGAAGGTAGATAACCAGGACATCATAAGGTACTCCTTAAACGCTTTTCCGAGGAACACCTTGTGGACATCCATAGTAGATGCCTACAAGGTTTCTAAGGACCTCTCTACTATTAAGTTAGACGAATTGTTTTATGAGTTTGAGCTTCATGAACAGACTAACTCACATCCAGCCGAGAAAGGGTTGGCCTTGATTGCAGGTACAGGAAGAGCACGCGAGTCAAAATCAAAATGTAGAACCGAACAAGAATCAGAAGAGGAACAAGATTCGGAAGATGACGATGATCTCACAAGCGAATTCGTCAACCTGATGAAAAAACTCTACAAAAAGAAGGTCTTCAACAAAAAGGACGTCAAAAAGGCCATCCAGACCAAAGAAGCCCAGTCAAGCTCAAAGGTCAAATTTGAGGTGACTTGCTACGGGTGCAATCAGAAGGGGCATATCAAGGCGAATTGCCCGAATCACAAGGACCCAAAGAAACCAAGAAGGAAGAAGGCTTTGAAGGCAACTTGGGATGAATCTTCTTCCGAGGAATCCGACGACGAAGAAGTCGAGCAGGCGAGCCTCCTCGCATTGACAGCCCAGGACTACACCAAAAGCGAGGACGAATCAGAAGCCGAGTCTGAGAGAAGCCACGGGTCCACATCCATTTCCGAAGGGCCAAACCTCTCTGTAAGTAAAAATCGTTTATACAGTTTAATCAATTACTTAATGCATAAAGTAGCTAAGTCCAAAGTCCGAATTAAGTCGCTTCTAAAGGAGGTAACACTCCTTAAAGAAGTGACTAATACCGAATCATTGACTGACCCAGCTCAGACTAGAACCTCAACTCAAGTTCAAAAATTCGAGAAAGAGAATTCCAACCTGAGAAGTCAAGTCAACGATTTGAAGACTACCCTAGAACGGTTTTCTTTGGGTCCAAGAACCTGGACCTAATTCTTGGGACTCAAAGAGCCGTTTACAATAGAACTGGACTAGGTTTTAAATCTAAAAGGAAATATCGTTCTTACCTATCGTTAGTCAACAAAGCAAATAGAAAACTAGTCCAAGCATGGGTACCCAAGTCCAACCTGGTCAATCAAGTTGGACTTGGTCAATACTGGGTCCCCAAGGATCAAATACATTACCTTGATAGACCTTATCGGGGCTATGATCCAGGGGGAGCAAAAAGAAAAGTTATTTTAACAAATAAATAATTAATAAAATAAATAATTATTAACACTAACTTAATGAACAAATAAATAATTAATAAAGTAATAAAATTAACATTAACTTAATAGATAAATAAATAAAATATTATTTTAACAAATAATGTAATTAAAGGAAAATCCATAATGGAGGCTCCAGAATAACTGCACCTCCAAAAAGGAACTTACCCGACAGGGTAACTAAACGCAACCTACTCGGCAGGGTAATTAGGACCAGAATAAAAAGGGCTGAGTTTAACTTGACCCACGGTACTGGTGAAGTATTGGATGATATTACGTTAGGGAAGCTTAGTCTATGCATGTCTAGGAAGATATGACTTCGACCTGGTGCATTTGGCTAAGTGAAACTGACCGAAGCTACCCTTTATAGATCCTAGCCAGTTATACCAAGGTTTTGTACTAAGTTCAGTGGATAAGACTATTTGGAAAACCTCGAAGGTATGGTTACTTTAATGATGTCCAAGTGACTCACCATAGCCCAGAAGTTTATCCAAAGAATATCTATTTGTTGAACCCAAAGCTAAACCTGAATCTAATATAAAGTTAAATCAAACCCTATAATTAAACCTAACCCATCTCACAAAATTATAGGATTCCCTGATCGAGAAATCTAGATCAGGTGAGATGACTAAGGACAAAACTATAAAACTAAATTAAAATTAAAGTAAATTAAAATTAAATTAAATTAAAATTAAATTAAATTAAATTAAATTAAATTAAAATTAAATTAAAATTAAATTAAACTAAAATTAAATTAAATGAAAATTAAATTAAATTAAAATTAAATTAAATTAAAATTAAATTAAATTAAAATTAAATTAACATCAAATTTAATTAAAATAAAATAAAATAAAATAAAATAATTAAATTAAATTAAAATTAAATGAAAATTAAATTAAATTAAATTAAATTTAAATTAAATTAAATTTAAATTAAATTAAATTAAATTAAATTAAAATTAAATTAAAATTAAAATTTAATTAACATCAAATTAAATTAAATGTTAATTAAATTAAATTAAAAGTTAAAATAAAATTAAAATAAATTAAATTAAATTAAATTTAAATTAAATTTAAATTAAATTTAAATTAAATTTAAATTAAATTTAAATTAAATGGAAATTAAATTAAATGTTCGTTACAATTTCCCATACCTTATAAAAAGTTCGTCCTCGAACTTAGAATAATTCTGGATACTTCTGTCTCAAACTGTCCTCACATTCCCAAGTGACTTTCTCGTGCTTCTGGTTCTACCAGATGACCTTCACTAGTGGTAGTTTTTTGTTCCTTAGTCTCTTGATTGCTCTGTCCACTATCTGTGTAGGTATGCTCTCATAGCTAAGATCTCCTGGATCTGCACTGACTGAGACTGAATCACTTGGTTAGGGTCGTGAAGGCACTTCTTAAGAATAGAGACATAAAATACGTTGTGTATTCCTGACATGTCTTGTAGTAAGTCCAGCTTGTAAGCTACTTTCCCAATCCTCTCTGTAATCAGATAAGGTCCTACATAGCAAGGACTTAATTTGCTCTTCTTGCCAAATCTCATCACTCCCTTCATAGGAGCGACTTTGAGAAAAACTGAATCCCCTACTTGGAACTCAAGTGGCCTACGACGTGTGTCAGCATAACTTTTCTGTCTACTCTGGGCAGTCTCAATCCTCTGTCTGATATTCTGGATAGCCTGAGTGGCCTCATCTATCATCTCAGTCTGAATGCCCAACTCTACTTCCATTTCTTTTCTTTCACCTGCTTCTTGCTAGCAAATGGGTGATCTGCACTTCCTGCCATACAACGCCTCATAAGGTGCCATCTTGATGGTGGCTTGATAGCTATTGTTGTAGGCAAACTCAGCTAAGCATAGATACTTGTACCAACTTCCCTTGAAATCTAGTGCACAAGCTCTGAGCATATCTTCTAAAATCTGATTTACTCGCTCTGTCTGTCCATCAGTCTGAGGATAAAAGGTTGGTGCCTAGTGCATTCTGAACACACTCCCAAAAATGAGAGGTGAAGCGCCCATCTCTATCAGACACAATAGATTTTGTAACTTCATGAAGTCTGATCACTTCCTTAACATACAGTTGTGCCAACTGCTCTATAGAATGAGACACCTTGATGGCTAGAAAATGGGCAGACTTGGTCAATCTATCCACTATTACCCATATCACATCATATCCATTCGTGGTTCTTGGAAGACCTGTTATAAAGTCCATGGATATGTTTCCCACTTCCATTCTGGTATTGGGAGGGGTTGCAGGACTCCTCCTGACATATTTCACAACATCTCTTTTGAGTCCAGACCACCAGAACCTCTGTTTCATGTCCTGATACATCTTGGTGGAACCAGGATGCATGGAGTAAGGTGTACTATAAGATTCTTCTAAAATTTTCTTTCTTAACTCTTCATCATTGGGGACACAAAGGCGGTTCCCCTGATAGAGGATTCCACTGTCTGATACTTGAAACTCCGAATTTTCCCCTTTTTGTACCCCTTGCTTGATCTTTTGGAAATCTGTATCTTCACTTTGCTTTCTCTGTATATCCTCAAGCAGGGTTGACTCTAAGATCAATGCAGAGAGTTGCCCATAAGTAATTTTCATTTCAAAATCTGACAACTCCTTCTGCAGTGGTAGGGCTAATGATGACAAAGACATCAGGGATGCACTGGATTTTCTGCTTAGTGCATTTGCCACTTTGTTAGCTTTGCCTGGGTGGTAGAGGATTTCATAGTCATAGTCTTTGACTAACTCTAGCCACCTACGCTATCTCATGTTTAAGTCTTTCTGGGTGAAGAAATACTTTAAACTCTTATGGTCTGTGAAGATTCTGCACTGGACTCTATACAAGTAGTGTCGCGAGAGTTTCAGTGCAAAGACCACAGTTGCCAGCTCAAGATCATGAGTGGGGTAGTTCTTCTCATAGTGTTTGAGTTGTCTAGAAGCATAAGCTATAACTTTTCCTTCTTGCATGAGTACATCTCCTAGGCTTATCTTGGAAGCATCACTGTAGATGTCAAAACTCTTGTCACTTTCTGGAACTATCAGGATGTGAGCACTGGTCAGTCTCTTCTTTAACTCTTGGAAACTCTGCTCACATTTGTCTGACCATTCAAACTTCTTGTTCTTCCTCGTTAGGGCTGTTAATGGAGAGGTTATCTTGGAAAAAAAAAGTTCTCCACAAATTTTCTGTAATACCTAGCTAAACCAAGGAAACTCCTGATCTCTCTAACGTTCTTGGGCCTATGCCAATTATTGACTGCCTCTATCTTGGCAGGATCCACTTGGATGCCTTCTTTAGAAATAATGTGACCTAGAAATGCCACCTGATTTAACCAGAACTCACACTTCGAGAATTTGGCATAAAGATGTTTCTGCTGTAGGGTCTGCAGGACTATTCTCAAGTGCGTGTCATACTCCTCTGGGGTTCTGGAATAGACTAGAATGTCGTCGATGAACACGATGACAAATTTGTCAAGGTATTCTCTGAACACTCTGTTCATCAAGTCCATGAAGACTGCAGGTGCATTAGTCACACCAAAAGGCATGACTACGAACTCATAGTGTCCGTATCTGGTCCTGAAAGCTGTTCTGAGTATATCACTTTCCTTCACTTTCAACTGATGGTACCCAGAGTGCAGGTCTATCTTGGAGAACACTGTTCTGAAAAATAACTACTTGACCTGTTACAACCGTGGAGGCACTAGCAGCTTCCTCTTTAGTGAGGGAGAATACTTTGGCACTGGCTGGAACTGGTGGGGCTTCCAACCTTCCTTGACTGAGTTAAGGTCCTTCCAGAGTTGCAGACATATAATGTAACTGAGGCTTGCCTCCATATTGTATTGGCTGTGGCTGAGGTGCTTTGAGCTTGTTAGGGCATTCTTTAGCCATGTGTCCTTCCTGCCCACATGAATAACATTCTGTCTTACCCAAAAGATAGGCTTCTTGATGTGTTCTCCCACATTTAGGACAGAGAGGGAACTTGGTCTGCTTGTTTGCTAGTCCTCCCTTCTGGTTACCTCCTGAGTTCCACTGCTTTCTCTTGTGACCCCTTGCCCTTCCAGTTCTGATTACTTGACTGGGGTTTCTGGCTCCCCACTGTCTTGTCTTCGATCTTGACTGGCTTCAGCTTCAGCCACTGTATTAGGTATGCTTCTTGTCTTCTAGGTGCTGTGGGGACTTCCAGGGTAGCTGGTGGAACCTCAGTCACCACTGGAGTCTCCACATTGATAGTTGGAGGAGTGGGAGGGACTGGCTACTGATTCGCCATCAGATTGACGATCACTTGTTGCTGCTCCGCCACTTATCTCTGAGTTGAGCAACAACTTCAGAGAGATTTGGTTCAGCTGTTCTAGGCTCTTCGTTCTCCTGAGCTCGGTCCTCAGTATGAGTGGTACGGGGACGTCCTTTTCTTGACATCTAGTTATGCAGAGAAAAACTTAAAATCGTCCCTACGCTTTCTAGACATATATACATATGTAAACAAAAGAAAACAAGAACTTTCATCTTACTTAAGCATATCTAAGCAAATACTCTATACTGCAAATAATAAGGAAAGCATAAAAGAAAACTTAAATACTTTCTTACTTGAAGACGGCAAGGTTGGTGCTGGTGTGTGATGCTGGAGAATAGGAACTGCTCTGATACCAACTTGTAACGACCCACCTTCCTTACTATTCTCTAAGGTGACCGTTACTTAACTATTAACTCCACTCACTAGTGTTACTTATGCTAATATTAGCAACACTTAAATTTGTCACGCCCCCAGAGAAGTTCCTACCAAAAAATTTTCGGCAGCATCTCCCCTGTACCGGTGACAATATAAGCATATATACACAAGCAAAATAACACCATCAACGCAGTTTAATAAATCAGATCATGCAAGTAATGAATAACGGAAACATAATGACATACAACTTCATACTCCAAAATTTTCTTATCAACCTAAATAAAGAATTAATCTAAACAAATTCTTAAACTAAGTCCCAAGGCTTCTATAGTCCAGGCATCACACATCCATCCGCACCTCCTTGTCGCCTTCCTTGACTATAGCTTTTCCTTTCCTTTATCTGCAGTAAGAGGAAATGCAATCTATAAGCAAAATTTCTTAGTAAGCGCTATCTAACTCACAAAATCTCGATATGCATGTACATATATCTATAACATAAACTAACTGAATGCTTACTGAAAACTACTCATGCTCATCTAATAGTAAAGGAATCATAACAAACTGAAATGCTAAACATGTAAAGCTGCTTATGCTCACCTACTAGCAAACAACAGTAAGCTAATCTAAAAAACATGCTAGCATAAAAGAAAACTAAACTTGCTGATTTTAAAACAAAGTGAAACTTATTTCATTTGTTCTAAACTTATTCTTTTATTTCACTTGTTTAAAACTTATTCTTTTATTTCGCTTGTTTAAAACTTATACTTTAATACTTCAAAATAATAATCAACTTCTCTTGGGCCCAGGCGTAGTACCAATGCGCGCTCCCTAATAGAGACTGGAGTAGCGAGCCACCAGTTCTACTAGGGTAAAGACCTCGGTCTTACCAGGGCCAAGACCTTGGAATTGGTCACCTGGATTTGTTTAACGACAACCTCGGAAGTCGAGTACTAGCCTCTTCAAAGTAAAATATCTTATTTACTTTTTCTTTAAATGTCTTGACATTTTAACAAGCACCTTGTGTGCCAAAATCCCTAAAGTCTTGACTTGGGATCTACTTAAGGCCTTGGCCTTTTTCTTTCTTTTCTTTATCTTTCTTATACTTGTTAATACCTCTATTAAAAAGATGTCTCATACAAAACTGCACTCAAATGCTTATTAACTCTGCACTCAAATGCTTAACAGAATTGCATGGAAATACTTAATAAAACTATACTGAAATGCTTATTGAAACTGCACTAAAACTAAATCTGCATATAAGCTTAATCAAATCTGCCTACAAACTTAATCAAAATTCTGCACTATAAGCTTAATCAAAATTCTGCACTATAAGCTTAATCAAAATTTTGCACTATAAACTTAATCAAATCTGCTTACAAACTTAATCAAAATTCTGCACTATAAGCTTAATCAAAATTCTGCACTATAAGCTTAATCAAAATTCTACACTATAAGCTTAATCAAATTTGCCTACAAATTTAATCAAAATTCTGCACTAAAAGCTTAATCAACATTCTGCCTACAAACTTAATCAAAATTCTGCAGTCAATACTTATAAAAATCTGCATACCATACAAGCTTAAACTAAATCTAAAACTTGTTAGAATTAAAACCTATACTGCATGCTTCGAATTAAAAGACTTAAATCTGTAATGCTGAACAATCAAAAATCTGCAAATCTAATTACGCTACTAGAGATCTAATTGGATCTTCCAATGCTAAACCATCAAAATTGAACTTGTAAACTTAATAAAATCTGCACTTGAAACTCTAAAGGGAATTGCCCGTAACCCTTTCATAATACCAACCGAAACTGCACAGCAGCTCTAAACCAAATCAAACTTCACAGGACTGAATTAATCATGCTCATAAGTTCTAAATAGGAAAGGTCTAATAGGCACAAAACAACCTTACTGCATACCCATTTAGACGCATATTTCTACCCATGGCAGCAAGAAGGAAAAACAAATACTAAGGTGTTACATGCATATAGATCAACACTGTTAACAGCAGTGATCCACGAAAACAACACACATGCTCAAAATCCAACTCAACTCTTGCTTCATTGTTAGCAACAATCTAAAACCGAAAGGCCAATCTATGAACCAAATCCGTAGCACATCCAAATATGATACACTACTTATAAAGGTGGAAGGACTTAAAATTTCATGCCTAACTTACACAAATTTTCCTTTCTCTGTTCCCTTGAAACTCACGGCAGAACTTCAAATTTTCATGTTCTCTATTTAAAACTCACGGTAGCAAATCCAAATCAATCACTTTCATGGCATGATTCGGAAATAAGAAGTAACAAGAGGAAACAAGGTCCGAAGCAAACAATCACAAGATAAACAACAAACCCTATTTCCTTTCTTTGAGGTACACGACAGAAAGCTAAAGACTAAAAGAAAATCTTACAACATACTTCGAATTCAAGGAAAACAAGATCCGAAACTACTCCTATCATAGGTGAGAAGCAACTTACAGAGGTGTTCTTGGACTTACAACTGAAGGGAAACTTCTAGGGTTTGCGGAAATTGCAAGCTTCGACCCTTCCTCGTGCTCACGGTTTCCTCTTGACGAGAGGATCACGAAGGTGTGAAGACCCCACGGAGAAAGGTGCTCGCCGGTCGCCGGAGGTGAAGCCCTAGCGTTGGCTTTGTCTTCCACCCGATCTACCACCATCGCACGAGAGAGGTGAGGAGAGGTTTTAGAAATTAGGTCACGGGAGAAATCAAGCCCTAAGTTCCTCTCTTTAAAACTTAGGTATTTCTGTTATCTACTACCATACAAATATTTTTCGCTTCCCTTCTTATCAACACCGCCTGCTTGGGCACTTGGTTAGCCGGATTCGCTTAAGGTTTGGATCGGGCTGGAGCTCGTGGGTTCAAATCTCGGCTTGGACATTATTTTTTGTCGAAACTTCTTTCGTTTAGTAAAAATATCAAATGACCTCCAAAAATTACATAAAAATACTCTAAAAATTTCTAAAAATCTCTAGAATATTTCTATAGCATTTATAAATATTTTTAAGTACTATTAGGATTTGAAATGAGGAAATTTGGGTTGTTACATTCAACCCCACCTCCTCCCTCTCAACCATCCTACAATGCCTCCTAGGTATATCTTCAACCATCCTCTTGTCCTTATATGTTATTTTTATGCATTTTATGTTATATGTTGCATAAATCAGAAAACGCCGACATGTTGATCCTACACCGGCTAGGATCCCGTCTACGGATCCTAGATTCCCCTCTGAGCGGCATAGGGTAGACTTTGCTATATTTACATTTGAATCCATTAAACCTAGGTACGTAGGTAGGTCATTTTTTGCCTAGTTCTGTCACCCCGCGACCCAGATGATAGAACACTATCAGTTAGGGAAATTGGTTTACTGCAACACTATAGTAAACCAGGATTTGTGTGCACAGTTCTATCACAACCTCGAGAAGGTTGATGATAGCATGTATTCCACCAGAGTTGGTGGAACAGACATCAAGTTTACTCCCTCCCTGATTCGCACTAGTTTAGAGCTTAGAGAGTCTACATGTACATTCCTATGCTACCCGGGTAGGGATCTACCATTCGGTGATCCCTATTCCCATATCACATTAGACACCATCCATATGCATTTTTTCGGGGAGGAGAGACTATTTAGCCTGACTGAGTTCAGGTCAACTCTTCTTAGGGTTCAGGACTACGTTATGTACAGAGTCCTGACAGCATGCATTTTGCCGATCACATCTCGGGACATCACGAAGATGTGATCCTCACACTCATTCTTTCTGTACGCCCTGAGTCAGCATTTAGATATAGATATTGCACTCCATATGTTCCACAACATCATACATGCATCTAGTACAGTCACATCAGGGGTAGTCCACATGCCCAAATGTCATATCTTGACTCAGATCTTTTCTTCCTTCAGGATAGACACGGCCATAGGGACACTTATCCCCCTTACACTATACGATGAGTTAGGGCAGCGTAGCCTTCGATTAGCCAGTATAGAGGTCACCGCTGAGGGGATTCTAGTCGGGAAGGGTCGGCCACAGCCAGCCGCTGCTCCTATTGCTCCAGAGGACGAGGATGCACCGCCCGACATTGTCCTGGGCGAGGGAGAGGAGTGGCCCGACTTCTTAGCCGAGGAGTTCTTCGGAGATCCAGTACCTTCAACCTCCGCCGGGCCTTCCACTTCAGCCGGACCCTCGACTTCTCCTCCACTCTCCATCGAGGACAGACTCGCTCGTCTCGAGGTTCAGTCCATTCAGACACGACGTGCTGTTCTAGATAGTCATCGCTTCCTCCGATCCCTACGATCTGAGATAGCTGACGGATTTGCTTCTCTACGGGGTGAGATACGTCGCCAGGGACAGCCTGCACCGGAGCAGCCCCATACACCACCTCCAGCTGACGACCCTCCAGCTGATGACCCTACTCTTTGACGCTCTCATCTTATGCATTGTACCGTGGATTTTGGACACAGACACCTTCATTTCTTCGTCTAGTTGTACTTATGCTACTCTTATTTCTGCGTACCAGTCCTTTATGGTCGTCTATTTTGCTTGATATGTGTGGTAGAATAGATCTTAATTTTCAAACAACTTCCCTACATCTATTTTTTTTTTTTCAAAAATTGCCTAATTTTAAAATTAACTTGTCAAATTCTAGGAAAAATAATGTTTTCAAAATCCCAACTTTATTAGTCTTCCAAAATTTGGACTTAGCCTAGAATCTTCCCATTAGACACCATGCTCCCCTAACTTCAGCCAGAGCATCTCACAAACACACTAGGCATAACTTGTTTGTGTTTGAAAGAAACTTAGAACGGAGTGAGATGCATAGGGTACAGCCTGGACTCCAGAATTGTTATATCTGTGCATCATAGTGAGTCTGGGCGTTTAAAACTAACTCTACATTAATCAAGTTAAATGATCCATCCCTAGTCAAATCTAATTGGATTACTAACTTGACTAACAAAGTGAAAACTGGTGCCCTCTAGGTATTCATCCAGTAACTAAAGGTTAGACAGTTGGTTAAGGATATTAAAATTTCAAATTAACTAAGCTTGCACTTTAGGGCTCTGATACCTTGCAAAAGAAAATTGAATAATTTACAATCTACTTAACCCAGCTCATGCTTGGACATTAGGGTCTTAAGCTTATTGCTCCTCCATTGCATTTAAGGATTTTCAAATTCTTAAAAATTTTCTTTTAACCTCTATAGCCACCTTCAAAATTAAGTTAACCCAACTTTTTAAAAAGTTTTTTTAAAAAAAGGCTATTCGAAATTAATGGGTTTTAAAAGCTTTAAGAAATTTTTACGAAATATTTTTTCAAAAAGGCCTCTCCAATTGCAAAACTCAGCCTACTATTTTCGAAACTTGCCCTTCAAAAATCGTTTGTTTCAAACCTTCAAAACTTAACCTATGTTTACACAAATTTTGGCTAAGGACCTTTTCAAAACTAAGTATTTTCAAAAGAATTTCAAGTTTTAGCAGCTAAATATTTTTCAAAGTGCCTTAAAAAATTAGCTATATGTTCTAATATCAAAAATTAGCTAAGTTACTTTTCAAAGTCAATATAACTTTAACTTAGCTAGTTTTAAACAAAAAAGTTATGTTTTCAAATTTTTTTCTCACTTAGCTAAAGGTTCCCTAAACCTTTTTGAAAAGTTAAGTTTCTCAAAATAAGCCAAGGCCATTGATCATTCTTCCTTATTTATTTTTTGATATATGGCAAAGGGGGAGAGTAGAAGAAATTCAAAAGGAAATAAAAGAAAGTTTGAATTAAAGAAAGTTTGAAAATTTATAAATTTAAGGAGAGCTTTTATTAAGGAGGAGCATTCTACAAAATTTATAAAACTCTTGGACTAACTTATTCCCCTGTGCTAAATTTATGCTAGTTATGCCTTTCTTTATTACATCTTTTTTCTTAACTTTGAATTTTGGTTGCCATAATCAAAAAGGGGGAGATTATTGGTGCGGGAAGCATCCGACGATCGAACTTTAGTTTTGATAATGACAAAGGGATTCAAAGTTAAGATTATTTGTTATCTAATATGTTTATGGAGCTTGCAGGAAAGTCCTAAGTGATACTTAGGCAAAAGTCCTAACTGCGGTTAGGCAGGGTGAAGACCTTAGGGGGTGGTAACCCTAGGTGGAGAAAAACTCTAAGGGTGCGTTTGGTTCGGGGTTATTCTTGATAACCTTGGTTATCCATCCAAGGTTATCAACAAAAACCTTGTTTGGTTTAGGTATTCGATGATTCCCGAGTAATGTTCCATGCAGCCCGGAATCGGAAAACCTCAGAAAACTAAGGTTTTTCTTGATTCCGGGGTTAACGAATTTTTTATACCAAAAATACCCTCCGATAAGAAAAAACATGGAAAAAAGAGAAAAAATGTAAAAAAAATAATAAAAAATTGTAAAAAAATAAAAATAATGTTTAAAAAATTTAAAAACTTTTAAAAATATTTTTTTAAAAAAATATAAATTTTAAAAATTAAAAATTTAAATTTTTAAAAAAATTTAAAAATTAAAATAAAAATTTTAAAAAAATAAAATTTTTTTAAAAAATTTAAAAATTATAAAAATTTAATTTTTTTTTAAAAAATAAATAAATAAAAATAAAAATTTTAAAAATGTAAAAAAATAAAAAAAATATAAATATGAATAATAAAAAAAATATAAAAATATTAAAAAAATAAAAAACACATAAAAAGGTAAAAAAAATATACAAGAAAAAGAAAAGTAAAAAAAACATAAAAAATAAATAATAATATTATGTATAGTTGATTTTGTAACTGGGGGTAATACGGTAAAATATTAAACTAAGGTATTCATTAAAACCTTCAAACAAACAAGTTTTTGTTGCATTACCTAAGTTGAACCAAACAACATTTGGTTATGTTTTATTCCCCATAACCTTGGTTATGTGATTACCTAGTAATCACATAACCAAGGTTATACATGATAACTTGAACCAAACGCACCCTAAGGGGGGAGGGGGTAATCTTAGGTCCTAGGGGGTGGTAACCCTAGGTGGAGAAAAACCCTAAGGGGCGACAACCTTAGGTCCTAGGGGGCGATAACCCTAGGTGGAGAAAAACCCTAGGGGGCGGTAACCCTAGGCCCTAGGGGGTGGTAACCCTAGGCAGAAAGACCAGTCGGTTTGGAGGACCGGACCGGCATCAGGTAACTCTCCTGAGTGGAGTAGGTGAGGACGCGTTCCCCGTAGGGGGAACAGTAGGCGTCGGGTCGATCTAGGGTTTCCGGTCGGAAACTTGAAGTCAGACCCGGACAATTCAGAGACTGTCATTTACTGTCTTTACTATATTTTATGTGTGCTAATATTTGTCTTGCAGGGTAGGTTATTGTTTTGGAGCTAACACATCTTGTAGGTACAAAAAACCAAAGTTAAGCCTCGGATGAGCAGTGTCTGAGGCGCCTCCATGGAGCTTGGTGGCGCCTCGGGCACAAGCCGACGCCAGCTGTGCAGAGGAGCTGGAGGCTCCTTCATGAGGACTGAAGGCGCCTTGGACCAGGGAGTGGAGGCACCTTGCACGGCCATGGAGGCACCTTCAACCTGATAAGGTGCGACGAGTTCAACAGTGATCCACGCGATTGACTCGGAGACCTGGAGGCACCTTGGATGGTATTGAAGGCACCTCCAGCACTGTATAAAAGAGGATTCGAGCAGCAGCCAAGAAACAACAACTCACGAGATATCATCTTGCGAAAAATTGCTAACGAGATGATCCGACGAAGCTGTGACTTGACGCCGACGACCCAGAGACCTAATATTATTATTTTCCTTCTGTCGTTGGTATAAGTTTACTGCTTTCCTTGTACTTAACTTGTAATTCATTTTTGATATTATAGTTGTTGCCCACCGAAAGCGATCAACGATCACGGGCCTTGGAGTAGGAGTCGTTCAATGCTCTGAACCAAGTAACTCCTCGAGTTCTTGTGTGATTGTCCTCTTTTTATTTCCGCTGTGTTATTACTCGACTTTTACGATTTCGAAACGAGTGAAAGCCACGAGCACTATTCACCCCCCCTCTAGCGCTTTCGATCCAACAGGGGCACCCTGAGGGTTCCGGGCGCCTGGGGGGATAAAACTTTATCCCCCAACGTTCAGATCGAGTCAAAGCTCGATCCTGTGAAAAAGTCAACTCCAAGCGCCCCCGTACGTTCTGGGCGCCCCGGTACGTTCCGGGCGCCCCGATCAGCTCTGGGCGCCCCGGACCCAAAAGTCAACTCTGGTTGACTTTTTCAGTCTGGGTCCTCTGCTCCGGCTCTGGTCGCCTCGATTCGGGTCTTCGACTCCGGATCCACTCGCTTGGGTGATCTCGGCCATCCGGAAAAGAGCTCACCCGAACCCAACTTCTGGTCTTCTCGAGTGGGCTTCCGCTTCGGCTTCTCATCCCTCGGAATCGTTGCGTGTTTCCTTCTGGTCCACCGGTGTACTCATCCGCAGTCTTCGTCCCTCAAACGCACCACGTGTCATCCTTCTCGCTAGCTGCGTCTCTTGCTCCTCGAGTAGTCTTCTGCTCTGGCTTTCGTCCCTCGGAACCACCACACACTTCCTTCTCGTCCGTCGATGTACTCTTCCGCAGCGCCTCGTCCCTCAGACGCACTGCGTGTCGTCCTTTCGCTAGCTGCGTCTTCTACTCGATTACCTATGCTCATAAGCTCTTGCACACTTATACACAAGGTTAGAAACACACAGGACCTAACTTAACTTGTTGATCACACCAAAACAACCATGGGGTTCCAACACTTAGGTCCTATGGGGTGGTAACCCTAGGTGGAGAAAAACCCTAGGGGGTGTTCCCCGCAGAGGGAACAATAGGCGTCGAGTCGACCTATGGTTTCCGGTCGAAAATCCGAAGTCAGATCCGAACAGTCTGATGACTGTCACTTGATGTATCATGTTTATATCTGTTCTAACTTGTCTTGCAAGGTATGTTTTTGTTTTGGGACTAACGTGTCTTGCAGGTACAAAAGGAACAAGCTAAGCCTCGGATGAACAGTGTCCGAGGCGCCTCCATGGAGCTTCGAGGCACCTCGGGTGCAAAACAGAAGTTGGCTGTGAAGAGGAGCTGGAGGTGCCTCGGATGGAGCTGGAGGCACCTTGGAGCAGGGCTTGGAGGCACCTTGGACTGGCCATGGAGGTGCCTCAAGCAGGATAAGCGATGAAGGTTTTTGCGCTGATCCACGCGGTTGACTCGGGAGGCTTGGAGGGGCCTTGGATGAGGTTTGAGGGGCCTCCATCAGTGAATAAAAGCAGGTCTCGAGGCAACAGCTAGATGATCAATCCTTAAGCTATCTTTCATCAATGTACTGCCAACAAGACGATCGAGGAGTGCTATTTCAAGTCCCCGACAACCCGGAGCGTCATTTCCTTAATCTTGTTGTCGATATTGTTTTAATTTGAGCTGTAACTGTTATACTTGTACACTTTCTCAATATTATAGTTGTTGCCCACCGAAAGCGATCAACGATCACGGGCCTTGGAGTAGGAGTCACCTTAGGCTCCGAACCAAGTAAACCCTTGGTGTCTCTCTGTGCTTGTGCTTATTTTGTTTATCATTTCCGCTACTTTAAGTCGAACATTTTCTGAATACAAATAAAGTGAAAGCCACGAGCGCTATTGACCCCCCTCTAGCGCATCTCGATCCAACAATTGGTATCAGAGCGGGATAAATTTGATTTGGTGCAACCACCAATCAAGCATTCTTTTCGTGGTGTTTTTCAATTTTCGGAGTCTATTAGAATTAGCATAATCCAGTTCTTTTCGTAATCGTATTCTCTTCTCGAAGTTGGTGCAACACCACTCGAGAACGTAATTTATTCTTATTTCCATACCGCACTACTAATCCAGGATCAAGTCCTGGGACATCTTTTTGTTTCTTTGTGTGCATATTCTCTAAATGGCCTAACAAGAAGGCTACAACACTGTCCGCCCCCCGCTCTTCACCGGAGAAGACTTCGGTTACTGGAAGGGAAGAATGGAAATTTTCCCGAAGATCCAGTTCGAGATGTAGATGATCGTCAAGACTAGGTTTGAACTACCGACTGACGGAGACGGCAAACCAATACCCTGCGAAGACTGGGATCCAGTATTAATCAAGAAGGTGGAAGCAAATGCCAGAGCAACTTGCCCCCTCCAGTGTGGACTAACAAAAGAGGAACTCAACCATGTCGGCCCTTTTTCCAGTGCCAAGGAGTTGTGGGAGAAGTTGATCGAACTTCATGAAGGAACATCCGACACCAAAGTAAGTAAAAGGGACTTAATATTTAATAAATTATATAATATTAAATTACAGGAAGGCGAGACAACTACCCAACTCCATGCCCGGATACAAGACCTACTCAACGGGCTTCATGCGATCGAGCAAAAGGTAGACAATCGGGACATCATCAGGTATTCCTTAAATGCCTTTCCGATGAATACCTTGTGGGCATCCATGGTAGATGCCTACAAGGTTTCTAAGGACCTGCCCTCTATTAAATTAGATGAGTTGTTTGCTGAGTTTGAGCTTCATGAACAGATTAACTCACGTCCGGCTGATAAAGGTTTGGCTTTGATTGCAGGTACAGGAAGAGCACACGAGTTAAGATCAAAGCGCAGAACCGAACCAAAGTTAGAAGAAGAACCGGATTCGGATGATGACGACGATGAGCTCCCAGCCGAACTCGTCAACCCAGTGAGGAAACTCTAAAAGAAAAAGAAAGACTTCAACAAGAAGGACCTCAAGAAGGTAATTCAATCCAAGGATGCCCAAGCCAAGGTAAAGTTCGAGGTGATGTGCTACGGGGGCAATCAGAAGGGGCACATCAAGGTGAACTGCCCAAACCAGAAAGATCCAAAGAAAGCAAGGAGGAAGAAAGCACTGAAGGCAACCTGGGACGAGTCTTCATCAGAAGAATCCGACGACGAAGAACTCGAGCAGGCAAGCCTCCTCGCACTAACGGCCCGAGACTACACCAACGAATCTGGAAGCGACGACGAATTGGAAGCCAAGTCTGAGAGAAGCCACGGATCCGTATCCGTTTCCGAAGGTCCAAACCCCGCTGTAAGTATAGATCATCTTTATAATTTAATTAATTATTTAATGCATAAATTAGATAAGTCAAATGTTCGGGTCAAGTCGCTTCTAAAAGAGGTAACATCTCTTAAAGAAGCAACTAATACCGAATCTTTGACTGAATCTGTTTAGACTAGAACCTCAACTTAAGTCCAAAAGCTTGAAGAAGAGAATTCCAACCTAAAAATTCAAATTAAAGATTTGAAGACTGCATTGGAACGGTTTACACTGAGTTTCAAGAATCTTGACTTGATTCTTGGAAAACAAAAAGCCGTATACAATCGATCTGGACTAGGATTTAAAGCTAAAAAGAAATTTCGTTCATACTTATCGCTTATTAACAGGCCAAATAGTAAGATAGTCCAAGCATGGGTACCCAAGTCCAACTTGGTCAATCAAGTTGGACTTGGTCAATATTGGGTTCCCAAAGATCAAATACATTACCTTGATAGACCATATCGAGGCTATGATCCAGGGGGAGCAAATAGGAAAAATATCTTGATAAAAAGATAAACCATTAAAGGAATATAACTCAAATCTAATTTATAAAATTAAATAAAAATATATAAAATTATCAATAATGTAGGGGGAGACTCCGAAATAGCTGGCACCTCCAAAACTAACATACTTGGCAGGGTAACCCAAACCAAGCTACCCGGCAGGGTAATTAGAACTAATTAGAAAGGGAACAAGTTTAACTTGACCTATGGTACTGGTGAAATTTTGGATGATAGTACGTTAGGGAAGTTTAGTCTATGCATGTCTAGGAAGTTATGGCTTCGACCTGGTGCATTTGGCTAAGTGGAACTAACCAAAGCAACCCTTTATGGATCCTAACTAGTTAGATCAAGGTTCTGTATTAAGTTCAGTGGATAGGACTATTTGGAAAATCTCAAAAGCATGGTTACTTTAATGATGTCCAAGTGACTCACCATAGCCCAGAATTTTATCCAAAGAATGCCTATTTGTTGAGCCCAAAACTAAACCTGAATCTAATACAAAGTTAACCCAAACCCTATAATTGAACCCAATTCATCTCACAAAATTATAGGATTTCTTGATTTGAAATTTAGATCAGGTGAGATGACTAACGATTAAAAAAATAAAAAAAATCAAATTAATAATTAATATCAAATTAAAACTCCTTTTAAAACTTATTTAAAAATTCTTTTAAAAACTCTTTTAAAAACTTATTTAAAAATCCTTTAAAAAACTTATTTAAAAGACTCTTTTTAAAAAATTATTTAAAAATTCTTTAAAAAAAATCTTTTAAAACTTATTTAAAAATTCTTTTAAAACGTATTATTTAAATTTTTTCACAAACCTAACTAATCAAATTAACTTAATCAAATTAACAAACTTGACTCATCAACCTAAGTAACTTAGTCAAAACAATTTGATAATCTAACCATCTCACAATCACTCATAAGGAAGATCTGATTGGAAACCTAGATTGGGCGAGATAAAAAATTAGGGAGCTAACTTCATTCAAACTATCTTTCCCATTAAACAGATTCCAATTCAAATACTTTATGTGTAGGAACATAAAGAATTGGATCAATGGATGTTGGATAGTGGATGCTCTAGACATATGATTGGAGATAGACTGAAGTTCACAAAGCTCAAACTAAAGAATTTAGGATTTGTTGCTTTCGACAATGATGGCAAACTTAAGGTAATCGGAAAAGGTAATATCGAACTCTGTTCCGATTTTATTATTCGAAAAGTATTATCATTTGAAAATTTTAACTTTAACTTACTCAGTATAAGTCAGTTATGTGATAGTGGTTATTCAGTAAACTTTACCAAATCTGGGTGTATAGTTAAAAATATTGATAACCCTGAAATCACACTTAAGGGTGTTAGGAGAAACAATATCTACACAATTAATCTACCAACATCCTCAATAAAGTGTCTCCTAACACAATAAAAGGAAACTGAGTTGTGGCACAGGAGATTGGGTCACACTCATACTAGACTCATTTCAAAAATGAGTCAAAGTGGTCTAGTTAGAGGTCTGCCCAAACTAAAATTTATTGAAAATTCAATCTGTCATGTCTGTCAACAAGATAAATAAACCAAGTCAAACCATAAATTAACCAATCTAAACAGAACTGCTTCAATACTTGAGCTCCTTCACCTAGACTTGTTTGATTCACACGGAGCCAAGTCACTAAGCAAAAACCAATATTGCTTAGTAATCATTGATGACTACTCAAGATTTACTTGGGTAAAGTTTATAAGAACTAAAGATGAAACTTTTGAAGTATTTAAGACTTTTTGTAACATAATAGAAAATGAAAAGACACACAGATAAAAAGAATAAGAAGTGACCATGGGGGAGAATTTGAAAATCATAAGTTTATTAAATTTTGTAAAATTAATGGATATCAACATGAATATTCTTTCCCTAGAACCCCCCAACAAAATGGTCTAGTAGAACGTAAAAATAGAACCCTACAAGAAGCCGCTAGAACCATGTTAAACGAATACAATTTATCTAATCAATTCTGAGATGAAGCAGTTAACACAGCCTGTTATATACAAAATAGTATTTTAATTAACAAATTTCAGAATAAAACACCCTATGAAATATACTATAATAAAATTCCTAATTTAAACTATTTAAAAGTCTTTGGGTGTAAAGTATTCATCTTAAACACTAAAGACTACTTAGGGAAATTTTCATCAAAAATAACCCCAAGAATATTTTTAGGGTACTCAACAACCAGTAGGGAATATAAAGTTTATAACAAAAAGACCCTAAAAGTTGAAGAAATAATAAATGTAATATTTGATGAAGAAAATAAACTACCCGATATAATAAATGAAAATAATAATACAGAAAATGTTAACTCAAGAAATACAGAAGATGATGACAGAATTCAACTTGAACCTAATGAATCTAAAGAACCAATTCCTAACCCAAATATAAGATCAATAAGAACAATCACCAATCACCCATCTGACCAAATTTTGGGTGATCCAACTCTAGGAGTCAGAACTAGGTCATTTTACAGGAACCTAAGCCAAATAGCCCTGATTTCTAAAATTAAACCAAAAACTATAGACGAAGCCCTACCAGACCCAGACTAGACCTTAGCAATGCAAGAAGAATTGGCCCAATTTGAAAGAAACCAAGTTTGGGAACTAGTATCTAAACCCATTAACAAGACAATAATTGATACAAAATGGGTTTTTAGGAACAAATTAAATGATCAGGGTGAAATAGTTAGAAATAAAGCAAGATTAGTAGCCAAAGGGTTCAACCAAGTAGAAGAGTTGGACTATGATGAAACCTATGCCCCTATAGCCATACTTGAATCAATTAGGATGCTACTGGCCTATGCAGCACATAAAGGATTCAAGCTCTATCAAATGGATGTAAAATCCGCTTTCCTAAATAGATTTATTAAAGAAGAGGTATATGTAGGTCAACCCCCAGGATTTGAGGACTTAAAATATCCAAATAATGTCTTTAGACTAAAAAAGGCCCTATATGGACTAAAACAAGCTCCTAGGGGTTGGTATGAATGCTTATCCAATTATCTAATATCAAAAGGCTTCAACCAAGGTCAAATAGATCCAACCTTCTTTGTAAAAACCTTAGAAAAAGGCATCTTTATAGCTCAAATCTACGTAGATGACATAATTTTTGGATCCACCAACTCCAAATTTTTAAAAGAGTTTACCAAATTAATGGAAGATGAATTTGAAATGAGTCTGGTAGGTGAGCTGAACTTTTTCTTAGGTTTACAAATCAAACAGACCAAAGATGGAATTTACATTTATCAAACTAAATATGCTAATGAATTAGTTACAAAATTTGGAATGAAAAATTCAAAAAATATTAATACACATATGGCCACTAATATTAAAGTTAACTCAGACCTAGAAGGTAAACCAGTAGACTCGAAATACTATCGCAGTGTGATAGGGAGTCTACTGTACCTAACTGCGAGCTGACCAGATATTCTTTTCGCAGTAGGTATGTGTGCAAGATATCAATCTTGTGCAAAAGAGTCACACTTAACTCATGTTAAAAGAATACTTAGATATATTAAGGGAACCCTAAATGTAAGACTATGGTACCCTAGGACTTGCACTCTTGATCTGACCGGCTATTCTGACTCAGACTATGCCGGGTGCAAACTAGATAGAAAAAGTACAAGTGGTAGTTATCAATTTCTAGGTCAATGCCTAGTAAGTTGGTCAAGCAAAAAGTAACATTGTGTTGCCCTATCAACCATTGAAGTTGAGTACATAGCCCTAGGAGAATGTGCATCTCAACTATTATGGATGATGCATACCCAAAAAGACTACCAATTAGAATATCAGAACACTAAAATTTCAATTGAAAACATAAGTTCAATCAATCTAACCAAAAACCTAATTCACCACTCAAGAACAAAACACATAGAAGTAAAACACCATTTTGTAAGGGATCACGTAGCTAGTTGTGATATTGTACTTAACTATGTTGAGTCCAAATCAAACCTAGCTGACATATTCACAAAACCCTTACCCAAACTTGAATTCAGTGCACTTAGAAGACAAATAGGAATGCGCTTAGTAGAATAGACCTTATGTTCCTTATCTTTAGTCAGCTTAGTTTTTGTATCTTTCAAAATTTTATGAAAAATAATATTTTCAAAATCCCAATTTTATTAGACTTTCTAAATTTTGGACTTAGCCTAGGGCTTACCTTTAGATATCATGTTCCCCTAGTTTCAGCCAGAGCATCTCACAAGCACATTAGGCTTAACTTATTTGTGGTTAGAGAACTTAGAACGGTATGAGATGCATAGGGTACATCCTAGACTTTAGAATGCTTATTTCTGTGCATCACAGTAAGTCTGGGTGTTAAAAACCATCAGTACATTAATCAAGTTAAGTCATCCAGACCTAGTCAAATCTAACTGGATCAATTGACTTAACTTGACTAACCAAGTGAAAGTTGTTGCCCTCTAGGTAATTAGCTAGTAGCTAAATGGTTAGACATGCAGTCAAGAGGATTAACTGGATCAATTTTAATATTTTTTAGTTACTCATGCTTGGACTTTAGGACTTCTTGAACTTATGTTAAAATGGCCTTAGTTGCAACTTTACAAGCTTATTTTTTCCAAAAGATTTTTAAAACTTAGTCTGATTCAAATCATGTTATCAAATATTATTTCAAATTAACCTTAGCTAGATATCTCTCAAAAGTATTTTTTGGCTAAGTATTTTTTTAGCTTTTTCAAAAATTGATTACAAGGTTTCCAAATTTAACTAAATGTGTTAAAGTGTTTTCGTTGCTAAGTATTTTCAAACTTCAATTCCTTGTACAAAAAGCTACACTAAGTAATCTTTTAGCCTCTTTCATAATTTAGCTAAATATTTTAGTTTCTTTCAAAATTAAGCTAAGTATTTTTTTAAAAGGTTTTTTAATTTTGTTCAAAAAGCTTTTCGAAATAAAGACAATGTCTTTTAAGGCTTTAAGAAGTTAAGGAAATATTTTTTAACAAAGCCTTTCAAATTAAGCATTTTTACAATCTTACCTAGTTTTTTAAATATTTCTTTGAATTTAGCTGAGTTACTTTTCAAAGACAATTTAGCTATTAATAGTGACAAAATAGGCTAAGGCCATTTGATCACAGTTCCTTGTAACTCCCTTGTTTATTTTGATATATGACAAACGGGGAGAATAGGAAAAAATTCAAAATTCAATTCATAAAATTTAAAATTTAAATTAAAAAGAGCTCTTATTAAGGGGGAGCCTTACTTCGTTAAAAGTTTAAGTATGTTTTAGCTTAAGTTATGCATGCATTTAAATTGATTTACTTAAGCTTGCTTATGTTTCTTACTTAAACTTTGAAGATCATTTATGCATCTATTTTACTTAACTTTGAATTTCAATTGCCATAATCAAAAAGGGGGAGATTATTGGTGCGGGAAGCATCCGACGATTGAACCCAAATTTTGATAATGACAAAGGAGTCAAAGTTATGCTTATTTGTGATCTAACATGTCTGATGGAGATTGCAGGAAAGTCCTAAGTGTTCTTAGGCAAAAGTCCTAGTTGTGGTTAGGCAAGGTGAAACCCCTAGGGGGTGGTAACCTTGGTAAAGGAAAAATCTTAAAGGGCGGCAACCTTAGGTCCTAGGGGGCGGTAACCCTAGGTGGAGGAAATCCTAAGGGGGGGGGGGTAACCTTAGGTCCTAGGGGGTGGTAACCCTAGGTGGAGAAAAACTCTAAGGGGCGGTAACCATAAGTCCTAGAGGGTGGTAACCTTAGGCAGAAAGTCCAGTTGGTCTGGAGGATCGGACTAGCATCAAATAATCTCTCCTGAAGGGAGTAGGTGAGGACGTGTTCCCTGCAGAGGGAACAGTAGGCGTTGGGTCAACCTTGTTGGAGTGTATACTAAAAGCCTAGCTTTTGTAGACATTTATTTGTTAAAATAAAAGAATCACATTGGTCAATATCTGGATTTATTTATTAAATGTAATTGTTCAATTAATTTATATAGTAGACAACATGGAGTGTGGTGTCACACTCAGAAGATCATGTTGTCGGTTCTCTATAAATTATAAACAGTTGCTCGCGACTAAGATAGAAAGGAACAAACTATCAGTATAGTCGTAGTGTAATTAAGTATTAGTTTATCTTGACTAATAAATTACACTAATACACTTTAAGTATATTGAGTAGGATCATTTAGGTATGTTCTTTTTGTACTGACTTAGTAAAAGAACTAAACCTTAGTTATTATGGAAGTGTGTGCTCTTAATCCTAATATAATAACAAACACATATATTTAATATTTATTTCTTTGATTTATCAAATGATGAGGTTTAGCTCGATAAATCAATATGCTCGATAAGTTGGGAAATGATATTACTTATAGTGTGTGTTGTTGATTATAGAAGGAATCTGTGTCCTAATTATCTAGGTTGAGAATATCCCCAGGAGGAGCTCATAAGGATTGCCATGTTAAACCCTGCAGGTGGACCTAGTCCAACATGACAATAAAGTTGAGTGGTACTACTCTTGGAGCTAGATATTAATTAAGTGAGTTGTCAGTAACTTACTTAATTAGTGGACATTCATAATCTTAAACACAGGGAGACTAACACACTCATGATAAGAAGGAGCCCATAATGTAATTTGGGATTGGTGCGGTAGTGCGGTAATAACTCTCTAGTGGAATGAGTTATTATCGATGAACTTGAGTTGTGTGTTCGGGGCGAACACGGGATACTCAAGCTCATCGGAAGGCCAAAATAAATTTCTCCTCTAGGTCCCTGTCGTAGCCTCATTATATCCTCAAGTCCATCCAAAAGTAAGGCTCTTCTTGGTGTCCAAGAAGGGGGTCGGACCATTGCTTGGTGACCAAGCAATGGCCGGCCACATCCTCTTGAAGGGGCCGGCCCTATAGCTTGGTGACCTAGTAGGGGCCGCCATAATAATTCAAAAGGAGGGTTGTTTTGAATTTTTAAAATCTTCTTTTGTAGAAAACTATAAGTTTTAAAAGAGAGATTTTAATTTTAAAACTTTCCTTATTTGAATTAGGCCACATGTTTAAATAGAGAGTTTAAAAGATTTTAAAACTTTCCTTTTTTAACCATCCTTATGGTTTAAGGAAAAAAGGAAAAGAAGTTTTAAAATTTAAATTTTCTATCATCATGTTAAAAAAGGAAATTTTATAAGAGAGTTTTTAAATTTTAAAACATGGTTTTAATTTTTAGAAACTTTCCCTTTTTAACTCATACTTTAGGAAAGAGAGCTTGTAAATTTTATAAGAGGATTTCTTCTTGTAAAATTTTTAAAAATATTTTTCCTTTTCTTGATCAGCTTGCTTGGTGCCCAAGCAAGGGCCGGCCAATAGGATTAAACCAAATTCAATCCTAAACCAAATAGGATTGATCTCAACCATTGATTGATGATTGATTCAATCAAGAGGAAAGAAAAGGAAAAATAAAAAGGGAAAAGGAAAAACTCTTGGATGATTTTATTTTTTGTAAAAGGTTTTTCCTTATTTGCCTTGGGCAAGTAATATAAAAGAAAGGGTGAAGGGGCTTCATGAGACACAACTCTTATTCTTTTGCTTAGGTGATCTCTTGGTGTGGCCGACCCTCTCCCTTCTTCCTCTCCTTTTGCTCTCTTCTCCTTGGTGGTGGTGGTGGTGGCCGGATTTTAGAAGAAGAAGGAGGAAGCTTTTGGGTGGTGTTCATCTTGGAGGATCGTCTCCCACACGACATCCAAGGCGAGGCAAGGAATACGGCAGAAGATCTCGAGGTCATTAGCTTACAAAGAGAAGGTATAACTAGTATTTTTCTTCCGCATCATACTAGTTATTTTTCTTTGTATGAATTCTAAATACAAGAGGCAATTAGATCTAGTTTATTGAATTTATTTTTCGATTTTGTGTTTTATTCTTTTTCGAATTTGTGATTCGATTGTTCCTTTTGGTTAACCTAGAGTTATTTAAGGAAATAAATATTAGCTTTCTTTAAAAGGCTTTGCATAGGCGGTGGTGGTTGCTCCCATATCCAAGAAGGCCATGTGCCTTGCCAATGCAGTTCTGGAAGCCAATTTTAGAAATTAATATTTATGGAATTAATAATTTATGTAGATTTGAATCAATAGTGTTAAGTTCCGCTTGCGATTCAAATCTAAACCATTAAGAATAGATAAGTTAAATTTAGAATCAATGATGTTAAGTTCCGTCTGCGATTCCTTATTTAACTTATAAAGAACACAATAGGTTATTTAAGGAAAGGTTCGACACTTGTACAAAAAATTTTGTACAGTGGAACCGGTACGTTTTCCTAGGTTTATCCAACAATTAGTATCAGAGCTAGGGTTTGCCTCTGTGTATTTTTAGAATTCAAATAGGTTATGCACATGTCATACATAATTTAGGCAGGAAAATAGTAGGATGTGCTAACTCTTTGGTTGCAGGCTCCAACTATTATGGCTTATCGATATTGTGCGTGATTGGACCCTTGGACATGTCAAGGGCATTATTTGTGTGCATGATTGTATGTATAAAATACAGCAGGAGCTGTATTATTTTTAGAATTTTATTTTTGATCTAGAATACATGTACATTCCCTCGTGGAATATAGGATCGATATATGTAAAATTCTATTTTTATCGCGGATCGGATTCTTGCGAGGCGAGGTACTTTTGGAGTACCAGAGGCGCAATGGAATAAGAAGCAAGAAGGATGCGACAACTCGACCCGATAGCGGTGGCTAAAGATGGCAGCAGCTAGGGTTGGAGCATACTTAAGATAGTGATGGAAATGACCATAATAGTTGGAAAATTAATTTCCAAATTTATTGCTTTTATTTACTGTGATGTTTATATGCATGTGATGAACGCTAGCATAGGTTAAAATCCTCATTTCTAAATAACTAAGTGGGAGAGGGATTTTAATAAATCCCATGGTCTCCATTACTGGTTTGTAAGTGATGCAACAAGCTTGCGTGTTGGCTCTGAGTGCCTCCCTCCACAACGGATGGGTTTATTGCGGATCACTAGATCAAACTTCCTTTTATGGATGGTTAAAGGAAATTATTTAGGAGCGTGTGATCTTCTCCAACTGAAGGGGCACAATCCTATTTAATGGACTTAGTATCAAGTAATGGTATACAGTTAGACGCATTCAATAGTATCCTCCCTAACGGAGTCACTACTATTGTATTGTGTGACCAAAGTGAAACCAACTATTAATTTTATTTGTCATAAAGTTAGGATGACAAGATAATAAAATTAATGGGTCACACCCTCCTCTTACAAATGATGAATTTGTATACGTCCACACTAACGTGGCATGCAATATTCACGGTGATTTGAGGTGTTGGTTAATTTAAAATAGTATTGTTTGAGGAATTAATATTATTCTAAATTTAGAGTCTTGACCAAAGTTTACTTTTATGATTCTTAGGATGACTTTCAACCCACTAGCCATTATACTGAAAGAGAACAAACTTACTGGTTCCAACTATATTGATTGGAAAAGAAACCTGGACATAGTTCTTACTGCTGAAAGCTATAAGTTTGTACTGACTGAGGCTTGCCCTGATGCACCTGACGGTGACTCTACCCCAGAGGAGATTGAGTATCATAAGAAATGGGTAAAAGATGATGAGATGGCGCGGTGTTACATTTTGGCACCAATGTCAAATGTATTGCAACATCAGCATCAAGATTTACCAACAGCTTATGATATAATGAACAATCTCAAAGAACTCTTTGGGCACCAGAGTCGTACTGCTAGGCAAGAGGCAATGAGGAAGTTAATGACAGCCACCATGTCTGAGGAGACACCCGTAAGGGATCATATCCTCAAAATGATGGCTTATCTGAATGAAATACAAGTCCTTGGAGGAGAAATCGATGGGGAAACCCAGGTCGATATAATTCTCCAAATGCTACCCAGAAGTTTCCTGAACTATAACATGAACAAAAGAGAGTATACATTGGCGGAACTTCTGACAGAACTACAGGCAGCAGAAGGAACATTTCATCATAGTTCTCAGATTCATTATGCTGAAAATGGTTCTACTTTTAAGTCGAAAGGCAAGAAGAAGAAGAAACAGGTTTTTTCAGTAAAGAAGGTGAATAAACCTCAGAGTACAGGACAGAAAGCTGGAATGAAGAAGTCGAAGGGCAAGTGCTTCATCTGCAAGCAGTCTGGACATTGGAAAGTGGACTGTCCTCATAGGAACCAGAACAATAAAGGTATATCTCACACTCTAGTAGTTGAAACATGTTTAGCGGTGTTATCTACCGTGTAGATACGGGAGCCACCGATCATGTATGCAATTCTTCTGGGTTCGAAACCCGACGACTATTTGATGGAGAGATAACTGTCTACATGGGCAATGCTACTAAGGTAGCGGCTGTTGCAGTGGGAGACGTCTACTTATCTTTTGATAGGAATAGAAATTTGATTTTAAGAAATTGTTTTTATATACCCAGTTTTAGAAAGAATTTAATTTCAGTTTCTAAACTATATTTGGATGGATATTCAGTCTCTTTTAGTAACAATGTCGTTATAAAGAGAAATAAGGTGATTATCTGTTCTGGTGCATTAGTTGGCAATTTATACACTTTAAATCCAATTTCTCCCACAAAGTAAAATATGGAAATTTATAACACATCTTTTAACTCTAATAAGAGAAAAGAACCTTCGGAAATGAACCAAACATATCTTTGGCATCTAAGGCTTGGACATATTAACATAAGTAGGATTCAAAGGCTTGTAGCCGATGGACTCTTGGGTTCATTAGAGTTGGAAAACTTTCCAACATGTGAATCCTGCTTGGAAGGTAAAATGACCAAGAGACCTTTTAAGGCCAAGGGGTATAGAGCCAAAGATGCGTTAGAACTGGTTCATTCTGATTTGTGTGGTCCTATGTCTATCCAGGAAAGAGGAGGTTATGAATACTTCGTCTCCTTTATAGACGATTATTCAAGATACGGATACATTTACCTGATGCACCGCAAGTTTGAATGCTTTGACAAGTTTAAAGAATATAGGGCTGATGTGGAGAAACATCTTGGTAAAAGTATCAAGACACTACGGTCTGACCGTGGTGGCGAATACCTCTTTGGAGAGTTTAGGAATTGTCTGCACCTGGTACACCCCAATAGAATGGTGTGGTAGAACGAAGGAATATGACTCTTATGGAAATGGTTAGATCAATGATGAGTTATTCAGAATTACCAAACAACAGTGTACATTCTGAATATGGTACCTTCTAAAACAGTTCCTTCTACTCCCATGGAATTATGGAATGGGCGTAAACCTAGTCTGAATCATATCCGGATATGGGGTAGTCCAGCACATGTGCTGAAGGGAGATACTGACAAGTTGGAATCACATACAGAAGTTTGTCTGTTTGTTGGATATCCTAAGGGAACGAAAGGTGATTTGTTTTATAATCCTAAAAATCAGAAGATCATTGTTAGCACCAATGCTCATTTTTTAGAAGAAGATTATGTAATGAACCATAAGCCCATGAGTGAAATAGTTCTAGAAGAAATTAGAGAGGACACGTCTACTTCAGTACCAACAGTACAAGATGAAGTACCACAAGAGACTGCAACACGTGTTGCACATGATACACAACCACAGACGGTGCCTTGTCGTAGTGGGAGGGTTGTAAGGCAACCTGAGAGATTCATGTTTTTGGGAGAGTCTTCGGACTTGATCCCGGGTAAACATGAACCTGATCCCCGGACATATGATGAAGCACTCCAAGATATAGATGCAGTATCTTGGCAAAAGACAATGAATTCTGAAATAGAGTCTATGTACTTTAATAATGTCTGGGAGCTTGTAGAACCACCTGATGGTGTTAAAGCCATTGGATGCAAGTGGATCTACAAAAGGAAAAGAGGAACAGATGGGAAGGTAGAAACCTTCAAAGCAAGGCTTGTTGCGAAAGGGTATACTTAGAAAGAGGGAATCGACTATGAGGAGACTTTTTCACCGGTAGCCATGCTTAAGTCTATCCGGATACTCTTATCCATTGCTGCTCATATGGATTATGAGATTTGGCAAATGGATGTCAAGACAGCTTTCCTTAACGGAAGTCTTGAAGAAAACATCCATATGAAGTAACTAGAAGGGTTCATTGAAAAAGGCAAAGAGCATCTAGTGTGCAAGCTTAATCGGTCCATTTACGGATTGAAGCAAGATTCAAGATCTTGGAACATCCGGTTTTAACGAAGTAATCCAGTCATATGAATTTATTCAGTGTCCGGATGAGTCTTGTATATACAAGAAGTGTAACGGAAACGTGGTGGTATTTCTTGTACTATACGTAGATGATATTTTGTTAATTGGCAACAATGTCAAGGTATTATCGGACGTAAGGGTATGATTGTCCAAATAATTTTATATGAAGGATTTAGGAGAATGTGCACACATTCTTGGGATTAAAGTTATAAGGGATCGCAAGAAAAGAATATTGTGCCTATCCCAAGCTTTATATCTAGATACAATCCTTGCTCGTTATAGCATGCAAAACTCCAAGAAAGGTTTCTTACCTTTTAGGCATGGAGTGGCCTTATCTAAAGAGATGTCCCCAAAGACATCAAAGGAGATTGAGGACATGAAGGCAGTTCCTTATGCTTCGGTTGTAGGAAGCCTTATGTATGCAATGCTGTGTACGAGACCTGATATCTGTTTTGCCGTGGGCATGGTTAGCAGATATCAGAGTAACCCTGGACAAGGGCATTGGACTGCGGTAAAGCATATATTAAAGTACTTGAGAAGGACTAGAGATTATATGATAGTTTATCAAGTAGACGATTTGCTCCCTGTGGGTTACACGGATTCGGACTTCCAATCAGATAGGGACAATAGTAAGTCAACATCAGGCTATGTGTTTACTCTAGGAGGTGGAGCCATTGCATGGAGGAGTGTTAAGCAGAAATGCGTCTCGGACTCAACCATGGAAGTTGAATATGTTGCAGCCTCTGAGGCAGCAAAAGAGGCTGTATGGCTCAGGAACTTTCTAATGGACTTAGATGTGATTCCTGGATCATCACAATTTATTGTGATAATAGCGGTGCAGTTGCAAACTCGAAGGAACCACGAGCCCATAAAGCAAGTAAACATATAGAGCGCAAGTACCACCAGATACGAGACATCGTCAAGAGAGGAGAAGTTGTTGTCGCCAAGATTGCATCAGAAGATAACCTAGCAGATCCTTTCACAAAGGCCCTTCCGGCGAAAGTTTTTGATCGGCATGTGGAGGGGATGGGAATCAGATGTAAGGCAACAGATATGGCAGCTTAGTCTTTTAGTATAAGTGGGAGATTGTTGGAGTGTATACTAAAAGCCTAGCTTTTGTAGACATTTATTTGTTAAAATAAAAGAATCACATTGGTCAATATCTGCATTTATTTATTAAATGTAATTGTTCAATTAAATTATATAGTAGACAACATGGAGTGTGGTGTCACACTCAGAAGATCATGTTGTCGGTTCTCTATAAATTATAAAAAGTTGCTCGCGACTAAGATAGAAAGGAACAAACTATCAGTATAGTCGTAGTGTAATTAAGTATTAGTTTATCTTGACTAATAAATTACACTAATACACTTTAAGTGTATTGAGTAGGATTATTTAGGTATGTTCTTTTTGTACTGACATAGTAAAAGAACTAAACCTTAGTTATTATGGAAGTGTGTGCTCTTAATCCTAATATAATAACAAGCACATATATTTAATATTTATTTCTTTGATTTCTCAAAGGGTGAGGTTTAGCTCGATAAATCAATATGCCCGATAAGTTGGGAAATGATATTACTTATAGTGTGTGTTGTTGATTATAGAAGGAATCTGTGTCCTAATTATCTAGGTAGAGAATATCCCCAAGAGGAGCTCATAAGGATTGCCATGTTAAACCCTGCAGGTGGACCTAGTCCAAAATGACAATAAAGTTGAGTGGTACTACTCTTGGAGCTAGATATTAATTAAGTGAGTTGTCAGTAACTTACTTAATTAGTGGACATTCATAATCTTAAACACAGGGAGACTAACACACTCATGATAAGAAGGAGCCCATAATGTAATTTGGGATTGATGCGGTAGTGCGGTAATAACTCTCTAGTGGAATGAGTTAATATCGATGAACTTGAGTTGTGTGTTTGGGGCGAACACGGGATACTCAAGCTCATCGGAAGGCCAAAACCAATTTCTCCTCTAGGTCCCTGTCGTAGCCTTATTATAGCCTCAAGTCCATCCAAATGTAAGGCTCTTCTTGGTGTCCAAGAAAGGGTCGGACCATTGCTTGGTGACCAAGCAATGGCCAGCCACATCCTCTTGAAGGGGCCGACCCTATAGCTTGGTGACCAAGCTTGTAGGGGTCGACCATAATAATTCAAAAGGGAGGGTTGTTTTGAATTTTTAAAATCTTCTCTTTGTAGAAAACTATAAGTTTTAAAAGAGAGATTTTAATTTTTAAAACTTTCCTTATTTGAATTAGGCCACATGTTTAAATAGAGAGTTTAAAAGATTTTAAAACTTTCCTTTTTTAACCATCCTTATGGTTTAAGAAAAAAAGGAAAAGAAGTTTTAAAATTTAAATTTTCTATCACCATGTTAAAAAAGAAAATTTTATAAGAAAGTTTTTAAATTTTAAAACATGGTTTTAATTTTTAGAAACTTTCCTTTTTTAACTCATACTTTAGAAAAGAGAGCTTGTAAATTTTATAAGAGGATTTCTTCTTGTAAAATTTTTTAAAATATTTTTTTCCTTTCTTTTCAATTGTGGCCGGCCACCTTGCTTGGTGCCCAAGCAAGGGATGACCAATAGGATTAAACCAAATTCAATCCTAAACCAAATAGGATTGATCTCAACCATTGATTGATGATTGATTCAATCAAGAGGGAAAAAAAGGAAAAATAAAAAGGGAAAAGGAAAAACTCTTGGATGATTTTATTTTTTGTAAAAGGTTTTCCTTATTTGCCTTGGGCAAGTAATATAAAAGAAGGTTTTCATGAGACACAACTCTTATTCTTTTGCTTGGGTGATCTCTTGGTGGTCGGCCCTCTCCCTTCTTCCTCTCCTTTTGCTCTCTTCTCCTTGGTGGTGGTGTTGGCCAAATTTTAGAAGAAGAAGGAGGAAGCTTTTGGGTGGTGTTCATCTTGGAGGATCATCGCCCACACGACGTCCAAGGCGAGGCGAGGAATACGGCAGAAGATCTCAAGGTCATTAGCTTACAAAGAGAAGGTATAACAAGTATTTTTCTTCTGCATCATACTAGTTATTTTTCTTTGTATGAATTCTAAATACAAGAGGCAATTAGATCTAGTTTATCGAATTTATTTTTCGATTTTGTGTTTTTTTCTTTTTCGAATTTGTGATTCGATTGTTCCTTTTGGTTAACCTAGAGTTATTTAAGGAAATAAATATTAGCTTTCTTTAAAAGGCTTTGCCTAGGCGATGGTGGTTGCTCCCATATCCAAGAAGGCTATGTGCCTCGCCATGCAGTCCTGGAAGCCAATTTTGGAAATTAATATTTATGGAATTAATAATTTAGGTAGATTTGAATCAATAGTGTTAAGTTCCGCTTGCGATTCAAATCTAAACCATTAAGAACAGATAAGTTAAATTTGGAATCAATGATGTTAAGTTCCATCTGCGATTCCTTATTTAACTTCTAAAGAACACAATAGGTTATTTAAGGAAAGGTTCGACACTTGTACAAATTTTTTTGTATAGTGGAACCAGTACGTTTTCCTAGGTTTAACCAACAATTTAGGGTTTCCGATAAAAAATCCGAAGTCAGACTCGAACAGTCTGATGACTGCCACTTGATGTATCCTGTTTATATCTATTCTAACTTGTCTTGCAGGGTATGTTGTTGTTTTGGGACTAACGTGTCTTGCAGGTACAAAAGGAACAAGCTAAGCCTCGGATGAACAGTGTCCGAAGCGCTTCCATGGAGCTTGGAGGCGCCTCGGGTGCAAAACAAAAGTTGGTTGCGAAGAGGAGTTGGAGGCGCCTCAGATGGAGCTGAAGGTGCCTTGGAGCAGGGCTTGGAGGCGCCTTGGACTAGCTATGGAGGCGCCTCAAGCAGGATAAGCAATGAAGGTTTCTGCGCTGATCCACGCGACTGACTCGGGAGGCTTGGAGGGGCCTTGGATGAGGTTTGAGATGCCTCCATCAGTGAATAAAAGTAGCTCTCGAGGCAGCAACTAGATGATCAATCCTTAAGCTATCTTTCATCAACGCGCTGCCAACAAGACGACCCAGGAGTGCTGTTTCATGTCCCCGATAACCCAGAGCGTCATTTCCTTAATCTTATTGTCGGTATTATTTTAATTTGAGCTGTAACTGTTATACTTGTACACTTTCTTGATATTATAGTTGTTGTCCACCGAATGTGATCAACAATCGCGGGCCTTGGAGTAGGAGTCACCTTAGGCTCTGAACCAAGTAAACCCTTGGTGTCTCTCTGTGTTTGTGCTTATTTCGTTTATCATTTCCGCTGCTTTAACTCGAACATTTTTTGAATACAAAGAAAGTGAAAGCCATGAGCACTTTTCACCCCCCTCTAGCGCATCTCGATCCAACAATTACAACTCACCTGAAACGTGGTAGACCAATTGGTTCTAAAGATAAAAATCCTCGAAAAAGGAAAGGAGCAACTAATCAAGATGTTCATTGTTGATTAGTTAACTAACATAACGCCTAGGTCTCCTATAGAGACAACTAACATAACTTTTGATAAAACTGCAGAAGAGGTCCAGATACTTGAAAATAATGAAGAAATCTCAATAAATTATGTCAGTACAGGGAAGACATTGAATCAATCAAGATTAGTTATCGACAATAAATTTGTATACAATGTAGTGCTTGAAATTATTTATGAAAATGATGATCAAGAACCTAAATCTATTGAACAATGTCATAGTATACATGATTGGCCAAAATGGAAAGATGAAATTCAAGAGGAATTAAACTCACTTGCAAAACGTGAGGTCTTGGGACCTGTAGTCCAAACACCAAAAGGTGTAACCCCTGTAGGGTACAAATGGGGTTTTATACAAAAGTGAAATGAGAAAAATGAAATCATAAGATATAAAGCTCGTTTAGTGGCACAAGGTTTTTCTCAAAAACCTAGTATTGATTATGAAGAAACATATTCCCTTGTAGTGGGTACAATCACATTTCGATATCTTCTTTGTATGACATCACAAGAAAAGCTTGAAATGTGTTTGATGAATGTAGTAGCAACTTATTTGTATAGAAAACTTGATAATGATATTTATATGAAAATCCCTGAAGGGCTCACAATACCAGAAGCATCAAGTTCAAATTTTAAAAATATTTATTCCATTAAATTACAAAGATCTTTGTATGGATTGAAGCAATATGGACGTATGTGGTATAAACGTCTAAGTGATTATTTTGTGCAACATAAATATCAAAACAATCTAATATGTCATGTATTTTTATAAAAAAGGATGGACTAAAATTTATCATTATTTCTGTATATGTTGAAAATTTTAATATCATTGGAAGTCCTGAAGAAGTTATACATATAGTTGATATCTTGAAAAGAGAATTCAAGATGAAAGATCTAGGAAAAATGAAGTTTTGCATTGGATTACAAATTGAACATTTTGCAAATGGAATTTTTATCCATCAATTAGCTTATACACTAAAGGTTCTAAAACGATTTTATATGGATAAAGCTCATCCATTAAGTTCCCCGATGGTTGTTCGATCGCTTGATGTGAACAAAGATCCTTTTTGACCTAGTGAAAATGGTGAAGAACTGCTTGGTCCTGAAGTACCATATTTAAGTTCAATTGGTGCATTAATGTATCTTGCTAATAATACAAGACCAGATATAGCATTTGTTGTAAATTTATTAGCAAGATATAGTTCTTCTCCAACACGTAGACATTGAAATGGAATTAAACATATATTTAGGTATCTTCAAGGTACCATCAATTTGGGCTTATTTTATTCTAATATGTCTACTTCAGAGTTAATTGGTTATGCAGATGTAGGATATTTATCTGATCCACATAAAGGTTGATCTCAGACTAGTTATTTATTTACATATGGTGGAACAACCATATCTTGGAGATCTATCAAACGAACCATAGTCACTATATCATCGAGTCATTTTGAAATACTTGCAATACATGAAGCAAGTCAGGAATGTGTTTGGTTGAGATTAATGATTCAATATATCAAGGAAAAATGTGGTTTAACTACTAATAAGAAAATTCCAACAATATTATATGAAGACAATGCGGCATGTATAGCTCAATTAAAGGAAGAGTATATCAAAGGGGATAGAATTAAACATATTTCACCAAAGTTCTTCACTTATGATCTACAAAAGAACGGTGATATTAAAGTTCAACAAATTCGCTCTAGCAATAATTTGGCAGATTTATTTACTAAAGTATTACCTACAACAACATTTAAGAAATTAGTACATGGTATTGGAATGTGGCGGTATAGAGATCTTAAATGATATTTCAAATAGGGGGTAAATTTTCACTATACCATATTATGTTGTCCAGTAAATTTATAGTGATACAGTTGCGGAATGACGTACTATTTTTTCTTACTAGGTTTTTTCCCATTGGGTTTTTCCTAGTAAGGTTTTAATGAGGCGGATTCCTTAATTATGGGCATCCAAGGGGGAGTGTTGTAAAATAAGGTATGTGGATGCCCATAACCCCCAATAACTTCATAAACTCCCTCATCTACATAACCTATCATCTTTTAAACTCCTAAGTTATGTAAATTCATGAGGAGTTTCAATATGATTGTGTATCTATAAATACATATGTATATATTCATTTCAATGAGTAAGAAAGAGAGTGGAGAAAAGAAATAGATTAATAATATTTCCTTTTTCATATGCAATTGTTTATATAATTTCACAATAAGCTTACTTTTTTTTATGTCATGTTGAAAAATAAGGCTTGAATAAATAATTGGGTTTGGACTTACAATTGGATTTGATATAGCTTCAATTAAATTAGTTCTTATAAGATTGATTCTTATAAAGATATTAGACCATACGAATATTCAAACTTTTTTAGCTCATGGAGTTGACATCGTCCTCAAACTGAGTGACTCAGATATATCGAGTATGTATTTTGAATATACTCAGACTCGGTTAATAACGCGATTTGAATCTGTCGAGTGGGTATACTAACCTAGGCACCAAGTTGAACTTAATTAGATTCAGCTTCGACTTGAGTAGTATGTCTTCACTAAAACATGTCAACAATGATCACCATGACTGTGGATGGATTCAGATTAATATTCTGATTTTGGTTTAGAATATTTTACCGAATTGTTTAGGATTTTTAAAATTATATTTTTTTCTTCATTAAAAATGAATTTAAATTGTTTTGGATTTTTTAAATTATATTTTTATTAGTTAAAAATGAATTTAAATAAGAGAAAATTATTTGTATTCGAGTTAGGAAAATTTAGAAGAATATTCTTATGCATACTGATTGCTTTTTGTATCCTTAGTGTATTGGTTCTATGCATATTTTAAATTGAATTGAACTAGTTTTATTATTGGTTTGTCAATTTTATACTGACTTTATTATTTTTGATTTCATATACCATAGATAATATGCACTATAATTCATCATGATGTGCGACACAATGAGCTATGGGAGGCTATCAAGGAGATAGTAGATGATCTTTCTTTTGGAGTCAGGGGGCACATAGAAAGGCTCAATAAGTTATTTTGGAAACTAAAGCAGAAAAATATTCCAATCTTAGACAATTATCGAATCTGAGATTTGATTCGATCACTACCGATACATCTGAATGTAGTAGCATACCATTTATGGCGCTCTTTGAAGAGCATATTTTATATGCAGAGTTGTGTATGAAACTACTTAACCATGTGGATCAAGAGAATCCTGAAGAGATTGAGAAGGATCCAGAAGAGGATCCACATATGGATCTAATAGAGAATCCTAAAGTTGGTCTACATGAGATTGTCCTAGCTCAACCTAGGAAGATAGGGATTGTATTGATTACTACTATACTTGTGTTTGTCTTAGTGGGAGTAGTAGTGACCTATCTACTTTCTTATGTTAGTTCTAGCCTTTTGTTATGTGTCAACAAACTTAAAAAAATGTTATTTGTTAACCATCTCAAAAGAATGATTAGTTCATTTAAATGATGAGTTCAATTCATAATTTGTTCATTTAATGATTAGTTTATTTGATGTGTTATATGCAATATAATTGATCAATGTTGATTAGATTGGATCATATGAATGATGAATGGAAACGTAGTGACCATTTGATTTTCTAAATCAACTCAAATTTACATTGAGTCAATCATAAATCACATACATATGAATTATATTGAATAATTAAATAATGTGTTTATTTATGATAGATTATGACTACTAAGAATATCATAGTTGATGGCTACTAAGAATATCATAGTCGAACTCAATAAGAGAAAGAAACTATATGAGGATAACTATAACATATGACATCATATGTTCTTAAAGAACAAGAAGTTTTAGAGGTTGTGAATTATTTTATGAAAGAATTTGTTGATGGTTCTATAACATAACATAAACATGATCTTGATGCCCACAAGGCATGGAAGAAAAATGACTCTATTGCTAAGGGTAGATTGATTAGTTCAATGGTAGATAACCTAGTCTATGATTATGAGTCATATCCATCGGCTCATGATGTCTGTATTGCCCTGAGAGAAAAGTATAGTGGAGTAAGTTTAAGCAATCTTCGTCAGTTGATAATGAAGTTTGACAGTTATAAAAAATATCCAAATGTTACCATAACCCTATATCTGAGGGAAATGACTAATATGATTCAGGAGTTAAATGTTGTTGGTCATGAGTTTACTTATGAAAAATAAGTTTAAGCAGTTATCTATTCCCTTCTTGATTTTTGGAAGATGATGAAATAGAATCTGACTCATAGTTAAAATATCAAGATTTTCACTGATGTCTCGCAATATATTGAACTAGAATATGAGAGAATAGAATCAACAAGGATTTTTAGACAAGATTTTATAGTTGAAGGTTCTGTTTGTGCATCCGAATCCAAGAATAAGAGGAATTGGATCTAGAAAAAAAAAAAGAGAAAGGGAAAAGAAGCTATAAAAACTGCTGTTAGGCTAGGCCCAAACAAGAAGAAATTTAAAGGGAAGAAACATGGAAAGAAACCTAAAAGTAATAAAACTTGCTATAGCTGTGGCAAGAAGGATCATTGTGCTCAGGAATATACTTAGCTGAAAAAGGTAAATTCATGTTTATCTTCTATTCATGAGCATTATGTTACTAGTATAGTGTTGTTAGCTAATTCTTATCTTTTGTGGATTATATATTCAAGAGCAACAAACCATGTAGCTCGTGATCGATCTACATTTATATATTACCATTGGGCACCAACTGACAACAAATGGATATATGTGGGAAATAATACAAGGATTGAAGTCAAAGAAGTTAACACTTACAAGCTCAACCTATGTGGTGGACATATCTTATTTCTACATGATGTCCTTTATGTTTGTACAATTTGTACTAATAATCTAACTCAGGTTTTGATGAATAAGAAGTGGATTAAAGTTAGAGTATTTTGTGATCTAATTATTTTACCAAGTGTGCAGGAGTTGATGGGTTTGAAGGACCTGACACCAGGCTGAAATCCAGCTAGGTCCACAGGACCTAATAGCTGGTGCGAAGTCCAGATAAGTCTGCAGGACTCAATATCTGGCGAGAAGTTCGGTTGGATCTACGGGACCTAACAACTGGCCGAAATCCAGTTGGGTCCACGAGACCTAACAATTAGCGGGAAGACTAGGTAGGTCAAAGACAAGTCAAGCGACTATAGTTGGTAAGTGGAGGTAAACAATTAGAGGAGAGATCCTGTCACGCCCCAGAGGAGTCCCTGTCCGAAAAAAATTTCGACAACATCTCCCTTGTACGAGAGACAATCTGAAACATTACTACATACAAAATATACATCAGCCACACTCGGCTGGAATATATATACCATAGAAAATGGAAACAACACAACCACACTGTTTAATATACTCAGCCTACTCGGCTGGACAAAAAAAATAAAAAATAAAATAAAATAAGCACAGCGGAAAGAAAACGAAGAGAAAACCCACAATTTGCAAAGTTATCAAAACATCACAAATACCATATCCACACCACAAGTATCAAAACCTAGTTCTCACAACACCAAATCCAACGAATACGAAATGCAAGTAAAGAGAAACAGAACCAAAATCAATTTTCGAATATGACGCGGGACCCAGGATTGGCAGCCGACATCTCTCCAAGCATCCTTGACTCATCTATCTGTTATCTGGCGAAAAGAAACAAATTTGCGAGGTGGTGAGTATTGGAACTCAGCGGGTATAGAAAAGATAGTGCATAAACATAGTCAACAAATAGAGAATGCCCAAAAGAAATACAGTCTCATAAGAGAAGTAGCATATACAAAATGAAACCATAATCAATGCTCATACCTGGAACCATATCCTAGGCTAGATATAGAAGGTCAAGAATGGTACTAATCTGCTACAATACTGCTCGTAACTACAGAGGTAATGTGTAAGACATATAGACATTTTAAATAAATAAACCAAGGTTTAACTGCCTACAACGAGAGCATATCTCAACATAAGACGGCATACCAGCATAAGTGAACAATTGCAAGAAACAACGGCAGCATAAATATACCACATCAGCATAAGCAATAATAACATAAGTAAACAGCAGCAGCCAAAGCAGGCATAATAACAGCGTATGCACGGATGGTCACCCCGCCCACCTCTCTGCACCATGACCCCTGTATGGTCGAGAGGCCGCCACTCCCACGAGTGACCAGATGGACAGGTGCTGAGTAGCTAACTAGCTACACAGCGAAGGGGGTCCCTGCTACTCGTACTCCAGCTACCACTCACGCGAGTGGCCGAGTGCAGCACGACAGGACAAGCGGCATCGACTCCAGCTACCACTCTCTCGAGTGGCCGAGGATGCGGCATGCATGGAATGACATGATGCGAACAATGCAACAGTCATCATATATCTATAAGCAGAAACGGGTATGCTACATGAAGCCAGCATGCTCAATATCATACATAAATAAGCAACAGTCAAAGCATACAAACATGGTATCTAGTATCTGCTACCGATCATGGACAACAAAAGAGACTGTATAGATATGGAAACGAATTTCTCAAAGATTGCGTGGAAGTATCAAGCGCAGGAAAAATAAAAGTGGAGTCAAGGTAAAAGCAGTTTCTATCCAAAAATAGCTTATGCACTAAGTTCAAAGAACTAAAGAGACAAAGTAAGAAGTACCCGCCTCAGTAAGAAGATCAAATCAAAAGCCCTACGTCAATACGCTCATCTCGAATTAGCGTCCTGCATAAATCAATAATATATACATATTTTATTTAGCTAAATTCATATGAATTAAATAGCTAAATAAAATTCCCAAACTAATTAGGGAAACCCCTACTCAATATGATCATTAACCCTAACTATGTATAACTTAAGTCAATTAGGGTTAGTTTCCTTAACCATAGATAATCCACTACGATCCATACATACTTAATTCATCCACAACAAATCAATGATCCTAACATCAACCATGCATCCAACAAAATCTGACAAAAGAAAAATCCATTTCCACCAATCCACATCTCTATATACCATGACTCGGCCAACAAGCAATGTAAGAGAACTTCACGATGGAAATACCAAAATCAAACAACACCATGGCTGCAGTACTAAAAATATGATTCTGTGAACACAAATCCCATTTCAAGGAAGCCATGAAAACATCAAAATTGAAACCTTTCATCCAAATTCACAAGACAGAAATTAGAGGAAACAAGATAGTAACATAAACCATGGTGCCCTAACAGTAGTCCCCAATTCATCAATCCACAGCTTCACAACATTAGAAAGAATATAGATATAATCAAATCAACATGGTTTTACTAAATTAACTACTCCACAGTTCAAAACTTCAAAGCATTACGTA
This sequence comes from Zingiber officinale, assembly GCF_018446385.1. Taxonomy (NCBI): domain Eukaryota; kingdom Viridiplantae; phylum Streptophyta; class Magnoliopsida; order Zingiberales; family Zingiberaceae; genus Zingiber; species Zingiber officinale. The sequence continues at coordinate 70,947,350 of NC_055995.1, forward strand.
GGAAATAAACACATACCAAGGTGACACCATCTTACTAGATTTACCAGATCTACTCCTCCACCAAATTGAATTCAGAAACTCATATCAATAAAGAAACCCTAGCGTCGAATAGGGTAACACCCGAATCCTTATGCTAGCATACCAAAAGAAACACTCATCCATACCTATGAGGGAGAGATTGTCGGCGTGATGGCTCGAGGGAGAAGAGATCACCGGCTGTGTGGTGCTCGTGCGAGGAGGAGAGGGAAGGTCTGCTACCCGTAGCTTGTGGCCAAAAGATGCTGGTGGAGCTAGGGCTCGCTGGGGTCGGCGTCGAGTAGAGGTGGTCAACAACGGCGCAAAGAGGAGAGGGCAGCGCTAATGGTCGGCCAACGGCAGTGGATTAGGTGAACTCAGCGTCGCCAAGATCAGGAAGGGGCGGCGTCTTGGTGCTTGTGCGTGAGGAGGAGAGCCGGCGATGGAGGCGGGGCGGCGTCGCGAGGTGAGGGGATCGGGAGGAAGAGGAGAGGTTCGGTGGTGTCGCAAGGATGAGGGCTATTAGAAGGGGGTTTCGGCGAGGGAAAGCTAGGGCACGGGTTATTTCCTTTTATAACTTAGGGTTTGTAAATTAAATCCTAGTTCAATTCCTTAATCAACTCCTACTTCCGGGTATTTCTAACAGACTTTTATCGGGCCCATTAATGCATCCCCTATAAATACGTCATACGAGCTCCGATTAATTCCAGAAAAAATTCTAAAAATTCCAAAAAATTCCAATAAGATTATTTGTCAAATAACCTTATTATTTAATTATTATTTTATTTGGTATTTTACAGATCCAGTGAGAATACGTTCCTGGTCGAGGGAATTGTAGGCGCCGGTCCAACTTATGTTCATTTGGGAAATCTAAGTTGAGACTTTGACTAGATCCTAGTCTCGGGAAAATAGGATCTAATTAGTACTCCTATCTGCTGTATTGTGCTAACTCTGTTTTGCAAGATTATTTTTATGTTTGGACTAATTTTTTATTGCAAGGAAGAAAAGAGACAAAAAGTAGTCCGGGTGCCCGGAGCTGGTCCGAGTACCCGGACCAGCCTCGCCTAGGCGGCTTGGCTAGGCATAAGCCCGAAGCTAGTCCAGGCGCCTTGACTAGAAATTTTATCCCGAAGATGAGTTGGAGCTCGATGACTGGCCGAACCCATGCCAACGATCCAGGCACTCGGAGGAGGTCCAGGCGCCCAGAGGTGGATAAACTTGATAGATCAAGTTTCGATGAGAGATCACCACATCAGCAGTGGTCTAGGTGCACGGAGGAGTTCCAATCGCCCAAAATGGGCCTATATAAAGGCCTTCAACCAACAGCTTCAGAAACACAGCTGCTCAACTTTTGCTCCTGCGCGCTACTCCGAAAAAGTTCCTATGACACTGTAACACTCCACCGACAACCAAACATCAAGCTTTACTTAGTTTTCTCTGTTGTTAGTAACCTTTCATTATAGTTATTGTACTTCATTATTGTAACTTTTTGAACTATTAGTGATTTTCCAACGAAAGCACTTGACGAGTGCAGACCTTGGAGTAGGAGACATTGAAGGCTCTGAACCAAGTAAAAATTACTTGTGTTAGTGTGTGTTTTTATTTTCTTTATTTTGTTGCGTAACTTATTTTAAATCACAATTTTCGATGAACATTATTTGCCCCCCTCTAGCATCTCTACAATCCAACAAGTGGTCAGAACCAGATACCTCTCCAAATTGGTGAAACCACCAATTAGGCAAGGGGTGATTTTCAAACTTACCTTTAGTATTTTTTTCGGTTTTGAGCTTTTCGATATAATCCAAATTGGTACAATTACTTCTTTGGATAATTTTTTTCCAATACAAAATACTCTGAATTGGTGTAGCACCGATCGAGTTTCAATACTTTTATTATCTCCTATACTACTTACCCCAAGACCAAGTCTTGGCAATAGTTCTAAGTTTTTCTTTCAGAAAGAAATGGCCCAAAATGAGGGATACAATACCGTTCATCCCCCCTCTTCAACGGGGATGACTTTCTGTATTGGAAAAAGTGGATGGAGGTGTATCTAAAGATAGACCTTGACCAATGGTTCAGCATCTACAAGGGATACAAGCCTCCGATCAACAATAACACTGGAATCCCAATGGACCTTGAAAACTGGACTCCGGAGATGAAAAAGAAGGCACAAACCAACTTCAAGGAATTGAACACCATCTAGTGTAGACTCATGAAGGAGGACCTGAACTGAGTCAGCTCACATGAAAAATATAAAGGACCGTTGGGATAAATTCATCGAGTTACACGAAGAAACAAACGATACAAAGGTAACCGAAAAGGATTCACCTCTGAATAAATTTCTTAACATCAAAATGCAGGAAGAAGAGAAGGTGACTTGGGATGAAGATTCATACATCGAAGATCGGAACCATCACAACTACCTCACGTTGATGGCATTCGGACTAGAATCAAAAAGTGACTCGAAACAAGACGACGAGTTTGAATATGAATCAAGCCAAGAGTCCATACTCATATCTGAAGGTTCCAACGAGGTATCTGTAACGACCCGCCTCCTACTAGCTAGGCTGCGAGGCCGATCGCTACAGTTATGCTGTGCTGGACTATTAATGAGGAATGCAAACTGGCTAATTTAAAGTTTTACTGAACTAAATGCTGTATAGTTTAACTTAGTGTTCTGGGTGTACCTAGGAGTTGTACACATGTTAGGGAAGGTAATCTATGCCTCTCGGATGGCCTGCTAGCTGTAATCAGGCACTTCAATCGATCCATAGATCGATTGGGCTGTCGGATCGATCCCGTGATCGATCCAGCTTGTTACTGGCACGGAAAAACCCTCTGGATCGGCTGACCGATCAGTGAGCGTTGGTGCTCTCTGTTCGCACAATGGATCGGTCGGCTGACCGATCCATAACCAAGGCCAACTCTCTATTCGCGCATGGATCGGTCAGCTGACCGATCCAGCGGCACAACCCACTCCCTGACCGGTCTGTAGACCGATCAGAGTTCTGATTTCAGCCTGAAACTCTGATTTCAGCACTTTGGTGTGCCAAAATCTCACATATGAGTTATACACTACATGAGAAACATTCTAATAACATAAAACTAGCATTCTAAACTTAACATGACACATAGTTCACTGGTTCATAGCATAACACAACTAAACGTGCATGAAAGTAAAACACTAAAGAGTTATACGGTTTAAACTTGCTAAGTCCCCTAAGAATCTTTTATTCCAGTTCCTGCCACACACACCATCTCTGCATTGGCCTCCAGCTTCCTCTGCTAGTCCATTTTCCTTTTACCTGTATCTGCAGTATAAGGAAAATAGTATCTGTAAGCTAAAAAGCTTAGTAAGAAACCATCTACCTCACTAAAACATGCATACGATGCAAATATGATTTTAAATCATGTTGTTTGAAAGGATATGCTAAGTATACTGAATAAACTAAACATGGCATGACATATAAGCATACAATCATGGCATATCTAAAGCTGAACATGATATCAATCACATGGTATCAATGAAGAACTAAACTGATACTAAAAAATGAGCTACTGCTAATACTGAGCTACTACTAGGACTGTACTGAATTCATGAACTATTTTGTGAAAGGTTGAAAACCATATACATATAGTAAGTGAAAATACTAAACATGCTGCTGATGGGCCCTGGCAACTGTACATCCCTAACTAGGCCCGGGATTGCAAGTTCCGAATCTAGTAGGGTTTACTATGTTAGCTAAACCTAGGGATGACTATGGGAGCCCAACCGAATGGATATCTAATCCAGTACAGTGCCACTGAAAGTAAAATACTGAAATAGCTAATATTATTTTGCTGAATCTAGGTTATCTGAACCTAGAACTAGGTTGTCTGAACCTAGAGGCGACTGTGGGAGCCCACCCATTTGGACATCTAGTCTCGTAAAATCTGAAATAAAACTGATCATGCTAATTAACATGTTCTATGGCATTTAACTAAATGCCCACTGTATCATAAGGCTGTGCTAGGCATTTTGTCGAGCATTTGGCGCTCTCTAACTCTCCTCTCGATCAGGGAGACCACCTCTAGGCACCCAGCAGCGTCTAAACCCCTATCTACAGAGGATACACGTGCTCGGCCCATCTAGAGATGCTCACTAATCCCTAAATCTGTGAGAAGAGTTAAAATACACACTATATGCTGACAAAATTCAATAAACTAATCTAATGCATAAAAGAAAACACGCGAGAGCTACTTATACTGCAGGTGAGGGGTTTCTTACATCCTGCGCTAGATTTCCTTACGATCTGATCACTAGATTTATGGTGGAGAAGATCCCTTCGTCGATCTCCTCGCGTCTACGTGTTCTTCTCGCGGAGAGGAGCGTCCTCGTGCCGGAGTTGTCGCCGGAAGGTGCTCTTGGAATGCTTGGGATGGAACCCTAGCCCTTGGGGCTTGGTGCGCCGAGAGGAGAAGAGTAGGGAGAGGGGCGGCGTGTAAGGGTTTTGAGGGAGAGGAGAGTTACGTTAAAGAAATAACTCTTCACTTAATTCTTCCCTATTTATATTAAGTGGGTAATTCAGCCCAACTCAAATATAAATATAATTGTTCCCCTTTCCTTTCAACACGGCCCTGCTGGGTTCACTTGGTTACTAAAGCTATCTATAAGACATAGGGCCTCCTAGGTCTCGGGTTCGATTCCCGCGTAGGCTATTCTACGATTCTATTTGTTTTTGCTACTTCTGCTGCTCTAAATATTCTGTAAAAATATCCTAAAATTCCAGAAAATTACTAGGATATTTCTAATAATTATTTTGAGAATTTTCGGGCGTTACAATCCCCCATACCTTATAAAAAGTTCATCCTCGAACTTAGAATAATTCTGGGTACTTCTGGCTTCCGTCTCCCAAGTTGCCTCTTCTTCTGTGTGCCAAATGACTTTAACTAATGGTACTTCTTTGTTCGTAATTTCTTAACTCTCGGTCTATTATCCGAATAAGCCGACTATCATAGCCGAGGTCTTCGCGGACTGGTACCGACTGGTGGCATCTGGGTATGCTTCTTCAAGATAGAGACATGAAATACGTTGTGGACGGTGACATCTGGGGTAGCTCTAGCTCATATGCTACCTTGCCCACTCTTCTGGCGATAGGGTATGGTCCCACATATCCGGGACTAAGTTTGCCCTTCTTCCCAAAACGCATCACTCCCTTCATGGGAGCTACTCGAAACACTTATCCCGAACTGAAAACTCTAAGGGTCTGCATCGTGTATCAGCATAGCCTGTGCTGTCTCTATCCTCTGGTGGATCTGTGAGATAGCCGCTTTGGTATCTCGCTACTAGATCTCAAGTTCTAGTTCTTCTGCTCACCACTCCCATACCAAAGATTGAGATCTACACCTCCGCCCATAGAGAGCCTCGTAAGGTGCCATGCCGATAGTGGCTCGATAGCTGTTGTTGTATGCAAATTCTGCTAAGCTCGATATTTGCACCAACTCACGCTCGAAGCATATCTTCGAGTACCTGATTTACTCGCTCCGTCTGACCATCTGTCTGAGGATGGAAGGCTGTGCTGAATTTCAATTTCGTACCCAATGCTGACTGTACACACTCCCAGAAGTGTGATGTGAATCTGCTGTCTCTGTCCGAAATGATGGTTCGTGGGACTCCATGTAGTCTGACGATCTCCTGGAGATACAACTGAGCTAGCTTCTCCATGGAGTAGGATATCTTGATAGCTAAAAAGTGGGCTGATTTAGTCAACCTGTCGACTATTACCCAGATGGCATCAAAACCATTCGTGGTTCTGGGTAGTCCCACTATGAAGTCCATAGAGATATCCTCCCACTTCCATTCTGGAATCTGTATAGACTGCAGAACTCCTCCTGGTCGCTGATGTTCTGCCTTGACCCTCTGACAGGTGAGGCAGATGCTAACATATCTGGCGATGTCTCGCTTCATCCCGGGCCACCAAAAACGTTTCTTCAGGTCTTGATACATTTTGGTGGAGCCTGGATGCATCGCATAGCGCGTCCTGTGAGCCTCATATAAAATCTGCCTCCGTAGCTCCTCCCGATCTGGAACACAGAGTCTGTCACCAAAATACAACACCCCGCTATCGGACACTCAATTCTCTACTTTCTACCCTTGCTTGATTTTTGATCCTGAGCTGACTGAATATCACCAAGCAAGGTAGACTCTAAGGTCATAGTAGAGAGCCGTCTAACGATGAGTTCGAGACCGAAATCTACGATCTCCTTCAGTAGGGGCGGTGACATGGTCGTAAGAGATAATAGGATTTTCTGCTAAGTGCGTCGGCTACCTTATTGGCCTTCCCGGATGGTAGAGGATGTCTATATCATAGTCTTTGACCAGCTCAAGCTATCTGCGCTGTTGCATGTTCAGATCCTTCTGACTTGATCTGTATACACTCTGCACTGAGCTCCATATAAATAATGTCTCCAAATTTTGAGAGCAAACACTATCTGCAAGCTCAAGGTCATGAGTAGGGTAATTCTTCTCATAATCCTTGAGTTGTCTGGAGGCATAGGCGATCACCTTGCCGTTTTGCATCAAGATTGCTCCTAGTCCCAACTTAGAGGCTGTCATGTGTTGTCTAGTAGAGCCAAAATGGGAGCACCGATCAATCTCCTTTTAGCTCACTGAAGCTATTCTCACAGTCCTCTGTCCACTGGTAAGCTGTCATTGGGGAGGCTATCCTGAGAAGTCCTCTACAAACTTTATGTAATATCTTGCTCCTGATCTCGTTGGCGTTCTTAGGTCTCTTCCAGCTACTTACTACTTCTATCTTGCTGGATCTACCATAATACCATCCTTTGAGATGATGTAACCCGGAAGGACACCGATCTAGTCAAAATTCATATTTCGTGAACTTGGCATATAGCCTGAAGGGTCTGCAATACTAATTTCAGGTGCTCTGAGTGTTCTTCCTGAGTAGATAAGAATGTCATCGATAAACACAATAACAAACTTATCTAAATATTCCCTGAATACTCTGTTCATGAGATCCATGAATGTGAGCATTGGTCACGCCAAAGGGCATGACTACGAACTCGTAGTGTCCTTTCTTGGGTATATCCCTTCTTTAACCTTTACCTGATGATAACCCGATCCGAGATCTATCTTAGAGAACATTGCTGGTCGAACATGTCATCGATTCGGGAAGGGGATACTTGTTCTTGATCTGTAGTCTATGCACAGTCGCATGCTTCTATCCTTCTTCTTCACGAACAATACGGGCGCACGGTGAATGACTGGGCGTATGAAACCCTTGTCAAGCAGCTCCTGAGTTGCTCCCGAAGTTCCTTCAGTTGTGCTTTGGAGATAGGGTTTGTACCGGGAATGAGCTCTATCTCAAAGTCAATCTCCCTGTCTGGTGCTAAGCCTGGTAACTCTTCAGGGAAGACTGCTGAGTAGTCACATACGACTCGAACCTATGCTAGCTGTTGGTTCTTGTCCTGGCTGGCGTTGACTATGTGTGCTAGGAATCCTGTAAATCCTGAATCCAGTAGCTTCTGTGCTTTCATAGCTGAGAGAAACTTCTTGGCCTTTCTCTTTGGTTCTTCGGGTTGGAAGATGACTTTCTGTTTACGACACTCTATGGTAGCACCGTATCGATCGGAAAGTCCATTCCAAAGATAACGTCATAGTCGGTCATCTCTAGCACTATCGGATCACAAAAGAGCTCTCGCTCTGAGCCAGTCCGTGGATGCCATGATCTCTCATGAAACTGACCACCGAGTACATCCGAGGGTATTTCTAATTTTTCGAGAACAACTGCTATGAATGGGTTGCCCCAAGATCAAATGAAAGTAGCACTATCAGTAAAATGCTAATCGACTGTGACAACCGGCCGAGGCATTGGCTACGTCCTCTCGGTGAGTGAGTAGATCCTCGCATTCGCCATCGCTGGAGGGCTGATATGTGGACCTTCTAGAGCGGCCTGCATCTGATAAGCTGGCTGGCCTACATACTGAATCTGCTGTGGCCGAGGAAGACCGGTCTTGTTCCTTGGCCATGTGCCCTTCTTGTCCACATTCAAAGCATCCTCGTGTGCCCTTGCGACAAACCCCGGGTGGAATTTCCCACAAGTAGCACACTTTGGATAACTGAGTCTCTTGCTAGATGGTCCTCCTTTTGCTGTTGGAGTTCCCTTTCCAGTTAGAGCTGTGGCCTTGCTGTTTTTGATTGTAAGAGTTTCCTTGGCCTTTAGACTCTGAGGAGACTTGCTTCTGCTGCTTTATGCTATTCTGGTAATGCTCTGTAGTCAAGGCACTGCTCACTAACTCCTCTGTGGTTTGTGGCCTATGTATGCCACCAGCCACGTTCACTGCTATCGCTGGCCTCAGCATCTTGAGAATCAACCGGATTCGTTCCTTCTCGGTGCTGACTAGCGCTGGGCATAGACGAGCCAACCGGTTGAATTGCTTCACGGCTTCCTCAATCGAAAGGTTGCCCACGAAACTCAGTGAACTCGTCGTAGTGGCGGTTTGTAACCTATATGTGAAAGAACTCCTCAAGAATTCCTTCTCAAATCAACCCATGACATCCGGTTCATTGGGTGCTTGCTGATTCTTTCCCACCACATGCGTGCTCAGGAGGAGGCACACTTCACCTTCTCATGTTCTGGCCGTCCGAAGCTCCATCGTGCTCTCTTTGAACCAGGCTTGGGCATCCCATGGTTCACTAGTGCCCGAGAAGTTCTCTGGCTTGACTCCCTGGATCGGATAGGCTTCCTTTCTTGGCTCCGCTGCTGGGGCTGGCTGTGCTGGTGGAACCTCTAAGACTTCGGGAGTCGTCAGGGGTGACTGTGGGGGGTGCTCTGCTGATTAGCTTTTAAGGTGGCTATTTCCCTGCCAGAATCGAGCCACTAATCTTGAAGGTCCGGGAGGCACGCACGCCTCTTGCTTGGGCTCAGTAGCTAGTGCCCTTCTAGCTGGGCATCCTCGTGCCATTGCTAAAGACATAGAGGACAGAACATGAATAACTATTACAATCATAATTGTATAACTATCGTTATCATGTTATATACTATCACAAACTATCATGCAGCAATTTATCTATAAACATGATCTATAACAAGGAAATAGAAAGCATAAATAAAGTAGAGGTATCCTTACTTGGAAGCTGTAGGTTCAATGCTGATGTGTGTGTAGGAAGTATGGAACCTCGCTCTGATACCACTCTGTAACGACCCGCCTCCTACTAGCTAGGCTGCGAGGCCGATCGCTACAGTTATGCTGTGCTGGACTATTAATGCGGAATGCAAACTGGCTAATTTAAAGTTTTACCGAACTAAATGCTGTATAGTTTAACTTAGTGTTCTGGGTGTACCTAGGAGTTGTACACATGTTAGGGAAGGTAATCTATGCCTCTCGGATGGCCTGCTAGCTGTAATCAGACACTTCAATCGATTCATAGATCGATTGGATCGCCTGATCGATCCGTGATCGATCCTGTGTGCACGGAAAACCCTCGGATCGGTGGCGGAGACCGATCCATATCCCTCTCAGCGATCGGTCTGACCGATCCAGAGTACCGATCGGTCGACTTGACCGATCCAGAGCTCACCGATCGGTCGGTGACGGATCGGTGGCGTTGGTGCTCTGACAATGGATCGGTCGGTGGCCGATCCATAACCGAGGCCAACTCTGTCGCGTATGGATCGGTCGGTCGACCGATCGGTAACCACCACGATCGGTCTGTAGACCGATCGAGTTCTGATTTCAGCCTGAAACTCTGATTTTAGCACTTTGGCGTGCCAAAATCTCACATATGAGTTATACACTACATGAGAAACATTCTAATAACATAAAACTAGCATTCTAAACTTAACATGACACATAGTTCACTGGTTCATAGCATAACACAACTAAACGTGCATGAAAGTAAAATACTAAAGAGTTCTACGGTTTAAACTTGCTAAGTCCCCTAAGAATCTTTTATTCCAGTTCCTGCCACACACACCATCTCTGCATTGGCCTCCAGCTTCCTTTTACCTGTATCTGTAGTATAAGGAAAATAGTATCTGTAAGCTAAAAAGCTTAGTAAGAAACCATCTACCTCACTAAAACATGCATACGATGCAAATATGATTTTAAATCATGCTGTTTGAAAGGATATGCTAAGTATACTGAACAAACTAAACATGACATGACATATAAGCATACAATCATGGCATATCTAAAGCTGAACATGATATCAATCACATGGTATCAATGAAGAACTAAACTGATACTAAAAACTGAGCTACTGCTAATACTGAGCTACTACTAGGACTGTACTGAATTCACGAACTATTTTGTGAAAGGTTGAAAACCATATACATATAGTAAGTGAAAATACTAAACATGCTGCTGATGGGCCCTGACAACTGTACTTGCTATGCGCGCATCCCTAACTAGGCCCGGGATTGCAAGTTCCGAATCTAGTAGGGTTTACTAGGTTAGCTAAACCCAATGGATATCTAATCCAGTACAGTGCCACTGAAAGTAAAATACTGAAATAGCTAATACTATTTTACTGAATCTAGGTTATCTGAACCTAGAACTAGGTTGTCTGAACCTAGAGGCGACTGTGGGAGCCCACCCATTTGGACATCTAGTCTCGTAAAAGCTGAAATAAAATTGATCATGCTAATTAACATGTTCAATGGCATTTAACTAAATGCCCACTGTATCATAAGGCTGTGCTAGGCATTTTGTCGAGCATTTGGCGCTCTCTAACTCTCCTCTCGATCAGGGAGACCACCTCTAGGCACCCAGCAGCTTCTAAACCCCTATCTACAGAGGATACACGTGCTCGGCCCATCTAGAGATGCTCACTAATCCCTAAATCTGTGAGAAGAGTTAAAATACACACTATATGCTGACAAAATTCAATAAACTAATCTAATGCATAAAAGAAAACACGCGAGAGCTACTTATACTGCAGGTGAGAGGTTTCTTACATCCTGCGCTAGATTTCCTTACGATCTGATCACTAGATTTATGGTGGAGAAGATCCCTTCGTCGATCTCCTCGCGTCTACGTGTTCTTCTCGCGGAGAGGAGCGTCCTCGTGCCGGAGTTGTCGCCGGAAGGTGCTCTTGGAATCCTTGGGACGGAACCCTAGCCCTTGGGGCTTGGTGCGCCGAGAGGAGAAGAGTAGGGAGAGGGGCGGCGTGTAAGGGTTTTGAGGGAGAGGAGAGTTACGTTAAAGAAATAACTCTTCACTTAATTCTTCCCTATTTATATTAAGTGGGTAATTTAGCCCAACTCAAATATAAATATAATTGTTCCCCTTTCCTTTCAGCACGACCCTGCTGGGTTCTCTTGGTTACTAAAGCTATCTATAAGACATAGGGCCTCCTAGGTCTCGGGTTCGATTCCCGCGTAGGCTATTCTACGATTCTATTTGTTTTTGCTACTTCTGCTGCTCTAAAAATTCTGTAAAAATATCCTAAAATTCCAGAAAATTACTAGGATATTTCTAATAATTATTTTGAGAATTTTCGGGCGTTACAGTATCATCTATCCTAACTGCTAGATTTTTTTAAAATAATTGCATGCCTCAATAAAAAATTAATAAAATATGAAAAATAAAATGACACACTCCTTAAGGAAAATCAACACCTTAAGGAACAATTTAACTCCCAAACTGAAACCACTAACTCAACTCAAGTCGAAAGACTTGAGGAAGAAAATGGTAAATTGAAAACTAAAATAACCAATCTAAAGAGAATTGTTAGAAAAAATTACAACTAGATCCAAGTACTTAGATATGATACTTGGATCTCAATGAGTTGTATATAATAAATCCGGGCTCGGATACATCTCGAGCCCAACAAACAAAAAATTTATGTCACTTATAAGACCTAACAAGAAATAAATTAGAGTCTGGTTCCGAAAGTATGCCTAATCATGCAAGTAGAACTCAATCAATTTTATGTACCTAAAAATGAAATTCATTACCTAAAACAAAATCCAACTAAACCTATTAATTCAAATCCAAACCTAAAATGTATAATGAAGTCAAACAACTCAAACTCAAATAAAAAAAATAAATTTAAATCAAATAACTACAAAGTTAATTTAAATTTAAGTTACAATCAAGTCTATTATAACTATAAAAATAATCTATATAAACCTACAACTTAAACCCAAATTCAATAATTCAGGGGACACACCAAATTAGCTAAGACCTCCAAAATAATAGTTTACCCGGCTAGATAATTAGGACTAGGTTAAATAGAGACAAAAATTTAACCTGACAAACAACACTGGAAAAGTTTTGGATGATAGTGGATTAGGAAAACTCTGTCTATGCATGTCTAGGAAGATATGACTTCGACCTGGTGCATATGACATAGTGGAACTAACTAAAGCTACCCCTAACTAATCATAGCTAGTTAGACTAAAGTTTTGTATTAAGTTCAATGGATACGACTATTTGGAAAATTTCAAATGCGTGGTTACTCTAATGATGTCTAGGTGACTCACCATAGCTTAGAAGTATATTCAAAGAATACTTGTTTGTTGAACTCAAAACTAAACTTGAATCTAACATAAGTTAAACCAAACTCTGATATTCAACTTAACTCATCTCACAAAATCATAGGGTCCCTTTATTTGAAAACTCAGACTGGTGAGATGAATAAAGTTAGATTAATTCAAAATAAATAAAATAAATTTAAATTTAAAAATAAAATAAATCAAATTAAAATCAAAATTAAAATCACACTTGAACTAAAAGTTTGTTTCTCCTACTTTTTTAGGAATCTAAATGGATATTGGACAGTGGTTGCTCCCAACACATGATCGGAGATCAAACAATGTTCATAAAATTAATCTTCAAAAGACTTGGAACAGTTGCCTTTGGAAAAACAGCAAACTAAAGGTAATTGGAATAGACAACATTGAACTAGAATCAAATTTCATTATTAATAAAGTACTCCTTATTGAAATTTTCAAATATAACGTACTCAGTGTTAGTCAATTGTGTGATTCAGAATATAAGGTTAGGTTTACATCTACTGAATGCTTAATTAAACTTATGAAAGCCCCTATAATAAGATTAAAAGGACTTAGGAATAATAATATTTATATAATTAACTTATCTAACTCTTCACTTAAGTATCACTTGACACAAAAAGAGGAAACCTGGCTGTGGCATAGGAGAATGCCCCACACTAATTTTAGAAACCTCACTAAACTAAATGACTTACTTAGAGAACTACCAAAACTACTTAACTTGGACTTAACAATTTGTAATGCTTGTCAACAAGGAAAATAGATCAAATTAATCCACAAACCAACTAATCAAAGTCAAACCAATTCAACATTTAAATTATTACACTTAGATTTATTTGACTCACATGGGATTAAATCCATTAATGAAAACTTATACTGTCTATTAATAATTAATGACGACTCAATATTTATTTGGATAAAATTCTTAAAAAATAAAGATGAAACATTTAAATTATTTAGTAATTTTTGTAAACAAACTAAAAATGAAAAAGACTAAAAAATTGAAAGAATTAGGAGTAATAATGGTGGAGAATTTAAAAATCATAGGTTTACTAAATTCTACTTAGAAAATGGATACTATCAAGAATTCTCGTATCCTAATATACCTCAACAAAATGGAATAGTGGAAAGAAAAAATAGAACTCTCCAAGAAGTCACTAGAACAATACTTAATGAATACCAATTATCAAAATATTTCTAGGCAAAAGTTGTTAGTACAGCCTGCTATGTACAAAATAGAACAATAATAAATAAGAAACATAATAAACCCCCATTTAAAATTTACTACAATAAATTACCTAATATTAAATACTTTAAGGTATTTGGATGTCCTCTTTACATATTAAACACAAGAGAATACCTACAAAAATTTATCTCAAAATTAGAAAATAAAATCTTTGTAGGGTACTCCCTAAATAGTAGAGGATATAGAGTTTACAATAAAACTACTCTAAGAATTGAGAAACAACTAATGTAAAATTTGATCAAATTACTAACTCTAAAGAATTCAATTTGACTCAACCTCAATACTAACCAATTGATTTCACTAGAGCTAACACTGATCTAGGGGGAGCAAGTGAAAATCCAATAAAGGAATATGAAGTTGAACAAAATCAACTACAAGAAAATGAACAAACACAAACTGAGCCTAGAATAATAAGAGTCAACTTAGACCAACCAATTGAACAAATTATAGGTGACCCACATGTAAGAGTTTTGCCTAGATCATCTTTCAAAAACCTAAGTCAAATATCTTTAATCTCTAAAATCAAACCCAAAATAATAGAAGATTCCCTACTTGACCCAGATTGGATCATAGCCATACAAGAAGAACTGGCTTAGTTTAAAAGAAATGAAATTTGGGACTTAGTACCATTACCTAATAATAAAAAGGTAATAGAAACAAAATGGGTATTTAGAAATAAATTAAGTGAAAATGGAAAAATTGTTAGAAACAAGGCTAGACTAGTAGATAAAGGGTTTAGTCAAGTAGAGGGACTTGACTATGATAAAACATATGCTCCAATAGCCAGACTTTAGTCTATTAGAATGCTACTTAGTTTTGCAGCCCATAAAGGATTTAAGTTTTATCAGATAGATGTTAAATCTACCTTCTTAAATGGGCTAATAAAAGAAGAAGTTTATGTAGGTCAACCACCTGGGTTTGAAAGTATAGATCATCTTGACCATGTGTTTAAACTAAAGAAAGCCTTGTATGGTCTTAAACAAACACCTAGGACCTAGTATGAAAGGTTGACCTCCTATCTAATTTTCAAAGGGTTCAATCAAGGTCAAATTAATCCAACCCTATTTATAAAATCACTCAAACAAGATATCTCCATAGGCCAAGTATATGTAGACGACATAATTTTTGATTCAGCCAACTTAAAATTTTTGTAAGAATTTATAACATTAATGGAATAAGAATTTGAAATGAGCCTAGTTGGTAAACTAACTTATTTCTTAGGATTACAAATCAAACAAACAAATGAAGAAAATTATGTTTACCAACAAAAATACATTAAAGAATTACTTAAAAATTTAGAATGAAAAATATCAAAGAAATAAAAACACCAATGGCAACTAACACAACCTTAGATAGTGATCTAAATGGAA
The DNA here is from genome assembly GCF_018446385.1 of Zingiber officinale. NCBI lineage: Eukaryota > Viridiplantae > Streptophyta > Magnoliopsida > Zingiberales > Zingiberaceae > Zingiber > Zingiber officinale. The sequence continues at coordinate 70,962,496 of NC_055995.1, forward strand.
AACTCATAGATCTAAAATATTATAGGAGTGCCATAGGTAGCCTCTTATAATTAACTCCAAGTCTACTTGATATTTTATTTGCAGTTAGTATACATGCTAGATACCAAATCTGTGCTAAGGAATCCCACTTAACTAATGTAAAAAGAATTTTTAGATATTTGAAAGGCACACCAAATGTAGTATTGGAACACTTCGGAGCTAGAGGGGTTGAATAGCTCATCACACTCATTTGTTTGCTTCATAGATGTTGATTTGCAGCAGATAAAATCGAAGCCAAGCTCTCCAATGCTAATACGTAGATTTACTTGTTATCCACCTCAAGAAAAGGTGACTAATCCAAGGATCCACACAATGAGCACACTCTCCACTAAGAAAATAACTCCTTCTCAAAACAACCGGAGGTGGAGAAACCTCGTACAAGATTCTCAATACAAACAAGAAGAAATACAAGAAAAACCTTACAAGATTTACAACATAGATGCTCTCTGTTTGTGCGGGAAGCATCCGACGATCGAACCTGGATTTTGATAATGGAAAAGGAATCAAAGTTAAGATTATTGGTGATCTAATGTATTGAATGAGCTTGTAGGAAAAGTCCTAAGGTATCTTAGGCAAAAGTCTTAGCTGCGGTTAGGCAGACAAAAAAAACCCTAGGGGGTGGTAACCCTAGGTCCTAGGGGGTGGAAACCCTAGGTCCTAGGGGGTGGTAACCCTAGGAGGAAAGCCTTGGTGGGTCGAGGTCTTCGGGAAAAAGTCTTAGAGTTGGGAACTCTAGGTGGAAAGTCCTGGTGTTGCGAACCAGGTGAAAGACTGGGCGGGTCATAGGGTGGACATCCAGCGAAAAGACCTGAAGACTCGGGCGCTGAGCAAAAGTTTAGTCGGTCTGGAGGACCGGTCTGACAACAGGTATACTCTCCTGAGTGGAGTAGGTGAGGATTCATTCCCCGAAGAGGGAACAGTAGATGTCGGTTCGACCTAGGGTTTCCGGTCGGAAATATGAAATCAGAATCGGACAGTCCGGTGACTGTCAAATATCTTTGTTTACCTTATTATTATGTGCTAACTTTGTGTTGCAGGGTATTTTTGGGACTAACATATCTTGCAGGGACAAAGGAGCAAGCTTTACCTCGAATGAACAGTACCCGAGGCGCTCTCCATGGAGCTTGGAGGTGCCTCGGGTGCAAAGGCTGAGGGGTGCACACAGCGAAGCTGGAGGCATCCTCATGGGGTGCTGAGGCACCTCAGACGACATTAAAGGTGCCCTCCAGGAGGTTGGAGGCACCCTCAAGTGGATGAGCGACGAAGAAGTCAGGCCTTATCCATGCGTAGCTGACCCGGTGAATGGAGGGACCCTCAAGGGGGTTGAAGGTGCCCTCAACAGCCTTTATAAGACATTCTCGACCAGCAGCTTGCATCAATTAGAATTTGGCAACCCTTCTTCTGTGTGCTGCTCAAGCAACGTTCCGACAAAGCTATAACAAGACTCCGACAACCAGAAGTTTCAGTTTGTTATTTTTCATTGTCGGTATAATTGTTATTTCAGTTTTATATTGTACTTTAAAGTTGTACCTTTTCTGAGCTTATAGTGATTGCCTGAAGTAAACGCTCAACGAGCGTGGGCCTTGGAGTAGGAGTCATCCAAGGCTCTGAACCAAGTAAAAACACTTGGGTCTTTTTATGTTGTGTTTTAATTTCCACTGCATTTACTCGATAATTTTCCAAAATGTAAAGTGAAAGCCACGAGTGATATTCACTCCCCCCCTCTAGCGCGTCTCGATCCAACAATTGGTATCAGAACGGGGTCGCTTCGATTTGGTGTAACCACCCGTGAAGCTAATTTTTCGTGGTGATTTTTAGTTTTTCGAGGTTGATCGGAATCAGTATTCTTGTCGTCCTCCGATTTTTTTCGTAATCAAATTTTTCTCAAAATTGGTGCAACACCACTTGAGATCGCGTATTAGTTTTTCTTTTAACCCGCACTACTAATCCAAAATCAAGTCCTGGGACAAGTTTCTTTTGTTGTTTTTCTTGTGCAAGTTCTATGGCTCTTCAAGAAGGCTACAGTACAGTCTGACCTCCGCTCTTCACCGGAGAAGACTTCGGCTATTGGAAGGGTCGAAAGAGTCGTACCTTCAAACACATTTTGAAGTTTGGATGATCGTCAAAATCGGTCTTGAACTCCCAACTGACGACGATGACAAGATGATATCGTACGAGAACTGGGATGCATCTCTGATAAAGAAGGTAGAAGCAAACGACAAAGCAACCTGTACACTTCAGTGCGGCCTAACCAAGGAGAAGCTGAACCGCGTCGGTCCCTTCTCGAGCGCCAAAGAATTGTGGAAAAAATTGATTAAGCTACACGAGGGTACATCAGATACGAAGGTAAGTAAGAGGGATCTCATTATTAATAAATTATATAATATAAAGTTGCAGGAAGGTGAAACGGCGAGCCAACTGCATGCACGCATCCAAGACCTCCTCAACGGTCTCCATGCAATCGGACAAAAGATAGAAAATAGAGACATAATCAAGTATTCACTTAATGCTTTCCCGAGGAATACCTTGTGGGCATCAATGGTAGATGCTTACAAGGTATCCAAGGATCTCTCTTCAATTAAATTAGACGAATTATTTGCTGAATTTGAATTACATGAACAAATTAATGCTCGATCGACTGAGGAAGGTATTGCTTTAATTGTAGGTATAAGTAGAACCCGCGAACCAAAAGCAAGACGCAGAACCAAATCGGAGTCTGAAGAAGAACCAGACTCGGACGATGACGTTGAGGAGATCACAGTCGAACTAGTCGACTTGGTAAGAAAGCTCTACAAAAAGAAGAAGGGCTTCAACAAGAAGGATGTTAAGAAAGTGATCTAGTCCAAGGAGGTTCAACCAAGTTCCAAGATGAAGTTCGAAGTAACCTGCTATGGCTGCAACCAAAAGGGACATATCAAAGCCAACTGTCCTAATCAAAAGGATGCAAAGAAGCAAAGAAAGAAGAAAGCTTTGAAGGCAACCTGGGACGAGTCCTCATTAGAAGAGTCCTATGAAGAGCTCAAACAGACAAGCTACCTTACACTGACGACCCAAGACCAAGTCAACGAATCTGAAAGTGAGGACAAATCGAAAGTTGAGTCCGAGAGAAGTCACGGATCCATATCCGTTTCCGAAGGGCCGAACCCCACTGTAAGTATTTCTCGGTTATACAACTTAGTTAATTACCTTATGCATAAATTAGCTAAGTCCAATGTTCAGATCAAATCACTTCTAAAGGAGGTAACATTCCTTAAAAAAGTGACTAACTCTGAATCCTTGACTGATCTTATTCAGACTGAAACCCCAACTCAAGTCCAAAAACTTGAGGAGGAGAATTCCAGTCTGAAAACTCAAGTCAAGGATTTGAAGATCACATTAGAACGATGTACACTGGGTTCCAAGAATCTTGATTTGATTCTTGGAAAATAGAAGGTCGTATACAATAGATCTAGACTAGGATTTAAGACTAAAAAGAAATATCGTTCATATCTATCACTTGTTAACAGACCAAATAGAAAGGTAGTTCAAGCATGGGTATCTAAGTCCAACTTGGTCAATCAAGTTGGACTAGGTCATTATTGGGTCCCCAAGGATCAGATACATTACCTTGATAGACCACATCGAGGCTATGATCCAGGGGAAGCCAATAGAAAAACTATCTAAATAGAATTGTTTGATGATTGTTATTTTCTTTTCTTCATAATATGCATGCTTAGATCAGGATAGATTAAGGAATCAGTCGTAATTTACACTTGATTGGTTAGTCGTAGGAGTTTCAAAAAGAAAATTAAATATATAATTTTTTTGAAAGACTCTGTCTAGAAGTGATGGATGATCTCATACCCAAGAAGGCCTAGTGCCTCGCCACAGCCTGGGAGCCGATCCTTGAAATATATATTTAATTGACTAATTGAAAAACCTAAGTGTAACTCAAATGTAAATTAATCCTTGGAAATAATCTAAATTAAAGTTAGCCATCTCACAAAAATACATAAAATTCCCTGATTGAACTTAGTCAAATTTAATTAAACCTAATTCAATACAATTTAAACCTTAATTTAATTAACGTAATTAAACATAACTTAATTAATAACTTAATAAAAATTATTTTACAACTATTTAATTAACTTAACCTAATTTATTAACTTAATCAAATTAACTTATTTAATTAACTTAACCTAATTTATTAACTTAATCAAATTAACTTATTTAATTAAGTCAACCTAATTAATTAACTTAATCAAATTAAATAACCTCATCTAATTAATTTAACTAAATCTAATTCATAACTTAAACCTAAATAACTTAATAAATCATCTCACAATCACCCATAGGAATACCATGTTTGAGCATCTAGACTGGGTGAGATGGAACATTAAGGAGTTGATTTCAATCAAACTATCTCTTGAATCCATTAAATTGACCTAAATCAAATACTTTATGTGTAAGAACATAAAGATTTCGATCAATGGATGCTAGATAGTGGATGCTCCAGACACATGACCGGAGATAGATTAAAATTCACTAAGATGAAACTCAAGAACCTAGGGTCAGTTGCATTTGGCAATGACAGAACCCTTAAGGTAATCGGAATAGGTAACATCCAATTAAGTTTCGATTTCTATATTCGAATGGTTCTATTGGTTGATCAATTCAATTTTAATTTACTTAGTATTAGTAAGTTGTGTGACTCAAGATACTTAGTCACATTTTCAAAATTTGAGTGCTTAATTAAAAACATTGAAAATCCTGAAATCACACTTAAGGGAATTAGGAAAAATAATATTTATACAATTGACCTTCCATCCTCTTCATTGAAGTGTCTATTGACACAACAAGAGGAAACTAAGTTGTAGCATAGAAGATTGGGTCACACTCATACTAGACTCATTTCAAAAATAAGTCAAAATGGTTTAGTTAGAGGTTTGCCCAAACTAAAATTTACTGAAAATTCAATTTGTAATGCTTGTCAACAGGGTAAACAAACCAAGTCAACTCACAAGTTAACCAACTTAAATAGAACTAATTCAATACTTGAGCTCCTACACTTAGACTTGTTTGATTCACATGGAGCCAAGTCACTAAGCAAAAACCAATATTGCATAGTGATAATTGATGACTACTCAAGATTTACTTGGGTAAAATTTCTAAAAACTAAAGATGAAACCTATGTAGTCTTTAAAATCTTTTGTAAATTAATAGAAAACAGAAAAGACACTCAAATAAAAAGAATTAGGAGTGACCATGGGGGAGAATTTGAAAACCATAAATTTATTGAATTTTGTGAAATAAACGAATATAAACACGAATATTCATGCCCTAGAACCCCCCAACAAAATGGTCTAGTAGAACGTAAAAAAAGAACCCTACAAGAAGCTGCTAGTACCATGTTAAATGAATATAATTTATCTAATCAATTCTAGGTTGAAGCAATTTATACAGCCTGTTATATACAAAATAGAATTTTAATTAATAAAATTTGAAATAAAACACCATATGAAATTTATTATAATAAAATTCCCAACTTAATCTATTTAAAAGTATTTGGGTGTAAAGTACACATACTCAATACCAAAGACTACTTAGGCAAATTCACATCAAAATCAACCACAGTAATCTTTTTAGGGTACTCCACAACTAGTAGAGCTTACCGAGTTTATAACAAAGAGACCCTAAAAGTTAAAGAAACAACCAATGTAATTTTTGATGAAGAAGATAAAATGCCTGACCTATTAAATGAAAATATTAACTCAAGAAATATAGAAGATGATGAAGAAATTCACCTAAAACCTAGTGAATCACAAGAACCAGTTATTGACCCAAATATAAGACCAATAAGAACAAGTACCAATCACCTATCCGACCAAGTTTTGGGTGACCCAACTCTAGGAGTCAGAACTAGATCATCTTATAGAAACCTAAGTCAAATAGTCCTTATTTCCAAAATTGAACCCAAAACTATAGACGAAGCCCTACCAGACCCAGATTGGATATTAGTAATGCAAGAATAGTTAGCTTAATTTGAAAGAAACCAGGTCTGGGAACTAGTACCTAAACCCATTAACAAAACCATAATTGACACTAAATGGGTATTTAGAAATAAATTGGATGATCAAGGTGAGATAGTAAGGAACAAATCTAGGTTAGTAACAAAAGGGTTCATCCAAGTAGAAGGGTTAGACTATGATGAAACCTATGCACTTGTAGCCAGACTTGAATCTATTAGGATGATGCTGGCCTATGCAGCACACAAAGGATTCAAGTTATACCAAATGAATGTGAAATCCACATTCTTAAATGGGTTCATCAAGGAAGAGGTCTATGTAAGTCAACCCCCAGGATTTGAGGATTTGAACCACCCAAAACATGTCTTTAGGTTAAAGAAAGCCTTATATGGACTAAAACAAGCACCTAGGGCATGGTATGAATGACTATCAAATTATCTAATATCTAAAGGGTTTAACCAAGGTCAAATAAATCCAATCCTATTTGTAAAAATCTTAGAAAAAGACATTTTTATAGCCTAAATTTACATAGATGACATAATTTTTGGTTCAACCAACACTAAATTTTTAAAAGAATTTACCAAGTTAATGGAAAATAAATTTGTAATAAGCCTAGTAGGAGAATTCAATTTTTTCTTAGGCCTACAAATTAAACAAACAAAGATGGTATTTATATTTTCCAAACAAAATATGCTAAGGAATTAATTAAGAAATTTGGAATGGAAAATTCAAAAAATTTAAATATTCCAATGGCTACCAACATTAAAATTGACTCTGACTTAGAAGGAAACCCAGTAGACTTGAAGTATTATCGAAGTGCGATAGGAAGTCTATTGTACCTAACTGCAAGTCGACCTGACATTCTTTTTGTGGTAAGTATGTGTGCAAGATACCAATCTTGTGCAAAAGAGTCACACTTAACAAACATTAAAAGAATACTTAGATATATTAAGGGAACCCTAAATGTAGTACTCTGGTACTCTAGGACATGCACCTTTGATCTAATTGGCTATTCTGACTCGGACTATGCCGGGTGCAAACTAGATAGAAAAAGCACAAGTGGTAACTGCCAATTTCTAGGTCAGTGCCTAGTAAGTTGGTCAAGCAGAAAGCAACACTGTGTTGCTTTATCCACTACTAAAGTTGAGTACATAGCCCTAGGTGAATGTGCATCTCAACTATTATGGATGATACATACCCTAAAAGATGATGTGCGTAGATTATATGCACTTTTATGCATGTCTTAACGCACATCTACTTGTATTTCATTAGCATAATCTATGCTTATTGCACCCTATTTCATTGTAATGTCATACTTCCATTATATTCTATTCAGAGATCTGCTCTTTTCTTGTTTTGATTGATAGGACGTGATTTGGAGCAAAAATAGAGCTTAAATGAAGTCTAGAGCTTCCAAAGTGTCACAGGCATGCAAAAACTAAGTCCTTGCAGGTTTTGGCAGTGTGGATACCACATGGCCATGTGGAGGCCATGTGGGGGGCGTGTTGAGGCTGTGTGAATGTCACACGGCCGTGTTAAGGCCGTGTGAAATTTTTAACACTATAGACCAAAAGTAAAATGACCATAACTTTGTGCTCGGTTGGAGTTTTAGGCTGTTCTTTATACCGATTTGTAGATAACTTCAAGGTCTACAACTCTGATGAAGACTTCAACCAGAGAAACCCCCATATTGATGGTGTAAAAGATGCTGCAATGAAACATAGCCATTAAGAGCTATGACAAGGGCCATGACAAGGGGTGTGCAAGGGCCATCCAAGGGGTGTGTGAGAACCACACGACCATGACATGGCCGTGTCACATTTCCAGAGAAGAAGAAGACTATGGCCGTGTCCCAGACATGGTCATGCAAGCCTTCCAGAGCCAAAGCAGTACATGGTCGTATCCTAGACATGGCCGTGCAATTTTTCCAAAAGCTAAACAAGCCCTGACCGTGTCCCAAACACGGTCGTGCTACTCTCTAAGAGCGACCGTTACTTATCTATTACTCTACTTACCAGTGTTACTTATGCTATTATTAGCAACACTTAAATTTATCACGGCCCCAGCGAAGTTCCTACCGAAAAATTTCGACAGAGTCTCCCTTGTACCGGTGACAATAATCATCAATACATGCAAAATAAACCATCAGCCACATGCGGCTGGTATATATATTTCACAACCACGCAGTAATAAGACACAACAACTTAAAAATAACTATTCTAGCAATAGCAAATGAATAAAGCTCCAACAGTGGAAAACAACCAAACTAACAATGCAGAATAGACTCAATTAGCAACATAGAAAAAGAAACAACTCTTTAAATCTCAACTTCTCTAATAACATTAAAGAAGGACTCTAAACAACTTCTTAGCCAAGTCCCGAGGCTTCCATAGCTCAACATCACACACATCCATCACGCATCCTCCTTGTCGCCTTCCTCTTTATACTTTAGCTTTTCCTTTATCTGCAGTAGGAGGAAAATAAATCTATAAGCGAAACGCTTAGTAAGTATTAAACTATCTCACAAAAACTCGAAAGTGCATAAGATACAAAGGATGCTAAAATTAAAATGCTAAAAAGAAAAGCTACTCATGCTTATCTAATAGCAAAGCACTAAAATAATCTACATATTCATGATATACAAGAATAAATCTGCATGCTGGAAATAAAGCTAATCATGCTCATTAAACTCATAAGGAAAGGAAATGAAAGCTAATACGGTATGCTTAGAATTAAAAGAGCTAAACTTTGCTGATTCTAAATATAGGTGATACTTGTTTCATTTACTTATAGCCTTATACTTGAAATTATTATTTAACTTTCTTCTTCTCTTTCTTTGGGCCCAGGCTTAGTACCAAATGCGCGCTCTCTAATAGAGACTGAGGTAGCGAGCCTCCAGTCCTATGAGGGTAAAGACCTCGGTCTTACCAGGGCCAAGACCTCGTAATTTGTCACCTGGATTTGTTTAACGACAACCTCGGAAGTCGGGTACTAGCCTCTTACTTTAAATTACTTGTTATCTTTTCTAACTAGACCTTGGTCTTTTCTCACTTATAGCTACTCATTATAGCAAGGAAAGTCTAAACTAAATGCTATGTATATATATGTATATGCTATAATCTGTTCATGCACATCTTAAAGTAAAGGGAAAACAAAATCAGCATACTACACTTATAAAAATCTGCATGCTACATAACAAAAATCTGCTCTACTACCAATTGAAAATCTGCACTACTACAAACTAATTTCTGCTATCTAAAGTTTATACATGAATAAAATGATATGCTAGAACCTACAAGGAACCAAAGCATAATGTATGCAGAAGAACTTCTTAAACTACTCATTAATTCCAGGCCATCCTAATGCTGTATAGGAAGGAAAATCCGGAAGCAAGACATCAAGGAACACTTACTACTCTTACATCTCAAACCATTCTAATGCTGTACAAAAACCGAAGCAAGGAAAACAAAGGAATTAAAATCCGGATTGCAACAAGCTCCAAGAGGGGCTGTGTAACGACCACCCTTCTTACTACTACTACTCTCTAAGGATGACCGTTACTTAACTACTAACTCTACTTAACCGGTATGATTAAAAATCACATGGAAACCCTACCGAAAAAATTCGGCAAAGTCTCCCCTGTACCGATGACCATATTCAACAATACATGCAATATATACTCCGCCACAAGCGGCTGGAACACATATCAATCAACCACGCAGTATAATAAATCTAAAATAAAGAAAACAATACCACAACTCATCACACCATATCACAATTCATCTACTATGTCCTAATCACATCAAAATATCATGTACTATCTCAAATACTTCTAACATAGCAAAAGACAATAGAAACTAAAATAAAACTTCTTTCCTAGTCCCAAGGCTTCCATAGTCCTGGCATCACACATCCTTCGAACACCTCCTTGTCGCCTTCCTTTCTATATCTTTTCCTTTCCTGTATCTGCAGTAAGAGGAAGTGCAATCTATAAGAAAAATTTGCTTAGTAAGCGCTATCTAACTCACAAAATCACGAATGTGCATGTATACAAAAAGAACTAGAAACTATATGCTCTAAAAAGAAATAAAGCATAAACATAACTGCTCATGTCAAACTAATAGCAAAGAAAAGCTAAGGAATCTACTCATATAATTCTAATAGCTAATCATGCTGCTCATCTAATAGGTAAACATGAAAAAACTACTCATCTACTAGATAAACATGGTAGAATAAAGAACTAAACTTACTGATTTTTAGAACTATATGAAACTTATTTCATTTGTTCTAACTTAATCTTTAATACTTTATGTTTATGTAAAACTCGTTTTACTTGTTCAAAAACTTATACTTATAATACTTCAAAATAATAATCAACTTCTTCTTGGGCCCAGGCTTAGTACCATCTTATGCGCGTTCCCTAATAGGTTGGGGTAGCGAGCCACCAATCCTAAAAGAGCATACCTCGGTCTACCAGGGCCAAGACCTGGATTTGTTTAAAGACAACCTCGGAAGTCGGGTACTAGCCTCTTCTTAAAAGTAAAATACTTATAATCTTAATTACTTCTTCTTTAAATGCCTTGGCATTTTAATAGCACCTTGTGTGCCAAAATCCCTAAAGTCTTGACTTTGGGATTTACTTAAGGTCTTGGCCTTTTCTTTCTTTTCTTAATCTTTCTTATACTTTTCTTATAAAAGAATGCTTCTTACAAAACCGAAATATTTAAACAAATTCTAACACTGCAATGCTTAAACAAAATCTGCATACAAGTTTAAATAGAAATCTGCATATTAAGCTTAACTAAAATCTGCATATTAAGCTTATCAAAAATCTGCATACTAAGCTTATCTAAAACCTGCATACTAGCTTAGAAAAATCTGCCGAATTCTCTTAAGACTAGGTTGTTCATGTCAAAAACATAGCACAACCAAAACTAAAACCTGCTGAAGCTTAAAATCTATGTAAACTTGTTGGAACAAAACTAGATTAACTAACCTGCTGAATTTGTAACAAAAGGAATCAATTTTGCTGAATTGAACTTTAAGAAATCAACTTGCTGAATTGAAACTTTAAAAAAATTAAACTTGCTGAATTATCAAAAAGAAAGGTTGTCCTATGCTCTAATAGAGCTGTACGTTTCTGTAGTGAACACAAAGAAAACTTGGACTGGAATAAGCTCCAAAGGGGGCTGTTCTAAGCTCCAAAGGGAGCTGTTCTAAGCTCCAAATGGAGCTGTTCTTGTCTGCAAAAATGCACAAAGAAGGAGGTTGTTCTCTGCTACAATTGGAGCTATTCCTTATCTACTGCAAATACCACAGGGAAATGGGACTGTTGGTGCCCCTTTCCTAACGCAAACTAAACTAAACCTGTTGGAAACTTAGAACCTATATAAAGCTTGTTTCGTTTCAAAAAAATCAAATCCCATATCTAGCAGCAGGATACTAATTCTTGCTACTACAGAACTTAAAAGAAAGGAAACCAAGAACGCATGCTACTAAATCTTCAATAAAACAGAACCCTAACCAAAAAGGGAACAACATGGCAGCAAACTTCGGAATAAAACAGAACAAATTTGGAACACAAGAATAAGCAGAGTTCAGAATCTAATCCAATCAAAAACCCTTTCCCTCTTCCTTAACAACTCACGACAGTAAGCCCTAAGCCTACAAACTTCACAAAAAAATTCGAAACAAAAGGAAAAGAACCCGGAACTATCCTACTGCAGGTGAGTAGCGACTTACCTCGTGTTCTTGAACTCACAGCCGAAGAAGGAAGATTTCTAGGGTTCGGGTCTCTTGAAATCATGGCCTCTCTTCGTGTTCACGGGTCCTTCTTGACGAGAGGAGCTCGAATCCGAGAAGAGCTCGCGGAAATCCCCTTCGGCCGGCCGCCGGAGACGAAGCTAGGGCTTCGTTTTCCTTCGCTCGGCAAAATCGGCGCCGACGCCGTTCGTGAGGGAGAGGAGAGAAAATTAGGTCACGGGGAAATAATCAAGCCCTAAGTTCTCCTCTTATAACCTTAATATTCTGTTAACTGCTTTAAATAAATCTCCTACTTTTCTAAGTAGAACCGACGGCTGGAGCACTTGGTCAGCCGCGGCTTGGCTCATGATTGGAGTCGCGGGTTCGAATCCCGGCTGCAACCATTTTTCTCCTATTTATTCTCTGTTTCCTAACTACTTCTTAAATATTATTCATCCCTTTCATTAATTAACATTGGCCGTCAGCACAGCTGGTCAGGCGGTTTTTGCTCGGATCAAAGGTCTCGGCTTCGATCCCTCAGTCACGCACTTTTATTCCAATTTATTTTAAACGTTCCAACATAGCTTAAATATATTTCACTCCATACTTGATTAACAAAACTCTCGTAAACCGGCTGGTTGGCTGAGTTCGGTTAAAACCTGGTTCGGGTCCGAGGTCTTTGGTTTAAAACCCGGCTTCAACACTTTTTTTTAAAACTTCTTCCTCTTGGTAAAAATACCAAACGACCTCCAAAAATTCCATAAAAATACTCTAAAAATTCCTAAAAATCTCTAGAATTTTTCTATATCATTTCAAAATATTTTTGAATTATTTTTGGAGCTAAAAATGAGGAAATTTGGGTCGTTACAGGCTATTCTAAGCTCCAAAAGAGCTAATCGTGCTTGCAGAAAATGCTAATAAAATTGGGATGCTAATTAATGTAACAAGGAAATCTAAGTTTGATATGCTAACTTCAAGGCTGTTCTTTTCATTGCAGCAAGGAGAAAAATAGCCACAGGGAACTAACAAACTGCATGTTAAGGAACTAATAACAAAAAGGTCTAATTAAGCCACAGGGAACTAACAGAGCACTCCCAAAGGTAAAGCTATTCATGCCCTTTTGCATAACACAACTCAAACTGCATAGTGATCACTAAAGGAAATTGCCCGTGCCCTTTCATAACACCAACCGAAACTGCACAGCAGCTCCTAACCAAACCAACCCTCACAGAACGAACTAATCATGCTCATAAGTCCTAAAAAGAAAAGGGTCTAATTAGCCCAAAACATAATTGCCCTTCTTGCTATGAGTCACAGCAACAAAATAAAGGAACAAAGGTTATCAGATTATAGCACACCACAGCAGCAATGCAAAGGAAACAAAAATCCAACTATGAGATGCTCATTATCAGAATTGGAAAGTCTAGACTATATGCCAAATTCATTAAAAACCCATTCCCATATTCTTATAAAACTCACGACAGCAAAACCATGTAAACCAGAAAACAACACTTTAAATTCAGTATTGGGTTCATGGCAGCAACCAAATAAAAATGAATTACTACTTTCTTCCTTTATGATTCTTGGTAGAGACCCTAAACCAACAATCATCACAGGAAAAATTTGAAAACAAAGGAAACGAAAACCCTAAATTCGGAGCAACTCCTACCATAGGTGAGTAGTACTTACAATGCTTTCTTGGACTTACAACTGAAGGGAAAGCCCTAGGGTTTGGAGAAGGTGAAGATCTCGGCGGCTTCTTTGTTTTTCCGAGCTCCCCTCGTCGAGGTGGTCACGCACGGGTGAAGACTGGCCGGAAAAATCCTTTCTCCGGCGCCGGAGAAACCTTTGCTTGCTGCTGCGATTTCGTCCGAGACGAGAAGGCGCCGTCGGGAGAAAGAAAGGGAAAACAGGATTTAGGGGTTCGGGAAAAGAAATCAAATCTTTATACGTAGGGTTATTTTCGGTTCCAACTATAGTTTATATATATTTTGTTCCCTACTTGATTAACAAAACTCCCGTGCAACACTTGGTTAGCTCCATGCGGTTAAAGCTTGGCTCGTGGGTTCGAATCCTCAGCCGAGCCTTTTTATTCCAATATATTCTCGATTTTCTTACTGCTTAAATACATTTCGTTCCATATTCATTCACAAAACGTTTGTAGGACAGTTGGCTAGCTGGATTCGACCAAGGTTGGGTTCGGCCGGAGGTCTCGGGTTCGAATCTCGACTTGGACATTTTTTGTCGAAACTTCTTTCGTTTAGTAAAAATACCAAACGATCTCCAAAAATTACGTAAAAATACTCTAAATTTCTAAAAATCTCTAGAATATTTCTAAGGTATTTTATAATATTTTTAAGGACTTTTGGAACTTGAAATAGGAAAAATTGGGTCGTTACAATCCCCCATTCCTTATAAAAAGTTCATCCTCGAACTTAGAATAATTCTGGATATTTCAGTCTCATACTATCCTCACGCTCCCAAGTAACTTCCTCGTGCTTCTAGTTCTGCCAGATAATCTTCACTAGTGGCACTTCTTTGTTTCTTAGTCTCTTGACTGCTCTGTCCACTATCTGTGTAGGTCTTCTCTCGTAGCTAAGATCCTCCTGGATCTGCACTGACTGAGGCTGAATCACTTGGCTAGGGTCGTGGAGACACTTCTTTAGCATGGAGACATGAAATACGTTATGTATCGCTGACATGTCCTGTGGTAAGTCCAGCTTGTAAGCTACTTTCCCAATCCTTTCTGTGATCAGGTAAGGTCCTACAAAGCGAGGACTTAATTTGCCCTTCTTGCCAAATCTCATCACTCCCTTCATAGGAGCGACCTTGAGAAAGACTGAATTCCCTACTTGGAATTCAAGTGGCCTATGGCGTGTGTCAGCATAACTCTTCTGTCTACTCTGGGCAGTCTCAATCCTCTGCCTGATCTTCTGGATAGCCTGAGTGGTTTCTTCTATCATCTCTGTCTGAATGTCCAGCTCTACTTCCATTTCTCTTCTTTCACCTGCTTCTTGCCAGCAAATGGGTGATCTGCACTTCCTGCCATACAATGCTTCATAAGGTGCCATCTTGATGGTGGCATGATAGCTGTTATTGTAGGCAAATTCAGCTAAGCACAGATCCTTGAAATCTAGTGCACAAGCTCTGAGAATATCTTCTAAGATCTGATTTACTCGCTCTATCTGTCTGTCAGTCTGAGGATGGAAGGCTGTGCTGAACTTGAGTTTGATGCCTAGTGTAGTCTGAACACACTCCCAAAAGTGAGAGGTGAAGCGCCCATCTCTATCAGAAACAATAGATTTAGGAACTCCATGAAGTCTGATCACTTCCTTAACATATAGCTGTGCCAACTGCTCTATAGAGTGTGACACCTTGATGGCTAGAAAATGAGCAGACTTGGTCAATCGGTCCACTATTACCCATATCGCATCATGTCCATTCGTAGTGCTTGGAAGACCTGTTATAAAGTCCATGGACATGTCTTCCCACTTCCACTCCGGTATTGGGAGAGAATGTAGAACTCCTCCTGGTCTCTGGTGTTCTGCTTTGACCCTCTGACATGTCAGGCAGGTACTGATATACTTAGCTACATCTCTTTTGAGTCCAAACCACCAGAACCTCTGTTTCACGTCTTGGTACATCTTGGTAGAACCAGGATGCATGGAGTAGGGTGTATTATGAGCTTCTTCTAGAATCTCCTTTCTTAATTCCTCATCATTGGGGACACAAAGACGGTTCCCCTGATAAAGAACTCCACTGTCTGATACTCGAAACTTTGCATCTTCTTCTTGTATCCCCTACTTGATCTTCTGGATATCTGGATCTTCACTTTGCTTTCTCTGTATATCCTCAAGCAGGGTTGACTCCAAGGTCAATGCAGAGAGTTGCCCATAAATAATTTCCATACCAAAGTCTGACAACTCCTTCTGCAGTGGTAGGGCTAATGATGACAAAGACATCAGGGATGCACTGGATTTTCTGCTTAGTACATCTGCCACTTTGTTAGCTTTGCCTGGGTGGTAGAGGATTTCACAGTCATAGTCCTTGACCAACTCTAGCCACCTACGCTGTCTCATGTTTAAGTCCTTCTGGGTAAAGAAATATTTTAAACTCTGATGGTCTGTGAAGATTCTGCACTGAACGCCATACAAATAATGTCGCAAGAGTTTTAGTGCAAAGACCACAGTTGCTAGCTCAAGATCATGAGTAGGGTAGTTCTTCTCATAATCTTTGAGTTGTCTGGAAGCATAAGCTATAACTTTTCCTTCTTGCATGAGTACAGCTCCTAGGCCCATCTTGGAAGCATCACTGTAGATGTCAAAACTCTTGTCACTCTCTGGAACTGTCAGAATAGGAGCACTGGTCAGTCTCTTCTTTAGCTCTTGGAAACTCTGCTCACATTTGTCTGACCATTCAAACTTCTTATTCTTCCTGGTTAGGGCCGTTAGTGGAGAAGCTATTCTGGAAAAATCCTCCACGAATTTCTTGTAGTACCCAGCCAAACCAAGGAAACTTCTGATCTCCCTGGCGTTCTTGGGTCTACTCCAGTTGTTAACCGCCTCTATTTTGGCTGGATCCACTTGGATGCCTTCTTTAGAAATAATGTGACCTAGAAACGCCACCTAATTTAACCAGAACTCGCACTTTGAGAATTTAGCATAAAGCTGCTTTTGCTGAAGGGTCTGCAGAACTATTCTCAAGTGCGTGTCATGCTCCTCTAGGGTCCTTGAATAGACTAGAATGTCGTCGATGAACACGATGACAAATTTGTCAAGGTATTCTCTGAACACTCTGTTCATCAAGTCCATGAAGACTGCAGGTGCATTAATCACACCAAAAGGCATGACTACAAATTTGTAGTCTCCATATCTGTTCCTGAATGTCGTTCTGGGTATATCCCTTTCTTTCACTTTCAGCTGATGGTACCCAGAGCGCAGGTCTATCTTTGAGAACACTGTTTCCCCTCTCAACTGATCAAATAAGTCGTCGATCCTGGGAAGGGGGTACTTGTTCTTGATTGTCACTTGATTCAGAGCTCTATAATCTATGCACATCCGCATAGATCCGTCCTTCTTCTTGGCAAACAACACAGGAGCTCCCTATGGTGAATGACTATGGCGGATGAAGCCTTTGTCAAGTAGCTCCTGAAGTTATTCTTGTAACTCTTTCAGCTCTTCTGGAGACATACGGTATGGAGCTTTTAAAATTGGACCGGTACCAGGAACCAATTCAATCTCAAACTCCACTTCTCTGTTGGGAGGCAGTCCAAGTAGCTCTTCTGGGAATACCTCTGGATACTCACAGACTACCCGAACATCCTCCTGCTTAGGTCTTTCTTGTTCTTCTGTATTCACAATATACCCAAGAAAACCAGTACATCCTTTAGCTAACATCTGGTGAGCTGTTAGGGAGGAGAGGAATTTCTGGGTCTTCCTGTTTGGTGGTTCACCAATAGCTTCCTCTTTGGTACTCCCGTGAACTCAAAGGATGGTTCACCTTCTGAATTCTATAAACTCTTCATAATGCTTATTGGTGATCCGTTGGCGGAAGAATTCTTCATGAAACTCTGTCTCAGAGTCAGTCCAGTTCATCTGATTGACTACTCTCTTGCTCTTAACTCTCTCTCTCCTACCTCATACGAGCATTTCCTGATAGGCAGAAAGAGGCACACTTGACCTTCTCGACTTCTGGCCAGTCAAGAAGCTCCATGGTGCTCTCCAGTGTCTTGAACCAAGCCTGAGCATCCCAGGGCTCAGTCGTGCCTGAGAAACTTTCTGTCTTCAGCTTCAGCTTCAGCCACTGTATCAGGTATGCTTCTTGTCTTCTAGGTGTTGTGGCGACTTCCAGGGCGGCTGGTGGAACTTCAGTCACCACTGGAGTCTCCACATTTATGGATGGAGGAGTGGGAGGAATTGGCTGCTGATTGGCCATCAGAATGGCAATCACTTATTGCTGCTCTACTACTTGTCTCTGGAGTTGGGCAACAACTTCAGAGAGATTGGGCTCAGTTGATCTAAGCTCTTTATTCTCCTGATCTTGGTTCTCAGTACGAACAGTACGAGTGTTGAAGTGTATACTAAAAGCCTAGTTTTTGTATAAACATTTATAAAAATCACATTGGTTAAGGGTCTACATTTATATATACCAAATGTAGATGTTCAATTAATTTATATTGTAGATAACATAGTGTATGGTGTCACACACCGAAGATCATGTTATCGGTTCTTTATAAATTAAAAACAGTAGCTCACGACCAAGATGGAAAGGAACAAACCATTGGAAGGTCGTAGTATAATTAGGTATTAGTTTATCTTAACTATATAATTACACTAGTACACTTAGAGTGTATTGAGCAGGATCATTTAGGGGTTGTTTCTTTTATACTGACTTTATAAAGGAACAAAGACCTCAGTTATTATAGAAGTGTGTGCTCTTAATCCTAATATAATAACAAGCACATATATTTGATATTTATTTCTTTAATTTATCAATGGGTGAGATTTAGTTCGGTAAATCAATAAGCCCGATAAGTTGGGAAATGATATCACTTATAGTGTGTGTTGTTGATTATAGAAGGAAACTATGTCCTAGTGATCTAGGTTGATAATGTCCCCAAGAGGAGCTCATAAGGATTGTCATGTTAAACCCTGCAGGTGGACTTAGTCCGACATGATGATAAGGTTGAGTGGTACTACTCTTGGACTAAGATATTAATTAAATGAGTTGTCAGTAACTCACTTAATTAGTGGATATTCGACATCTTAAACACAGGGAGACTAACACACTCATAATAAGAAGGAGTCCAAAAATCTAATTTGGGATTGGTGCGGTAGTTCAATAATAGTTCTTTAGTGGAATGAATTATTATTGATGGAATTAAGTTGTGTGTTCGGGGCGAACACGGGAAGCTTAATTTCATCGGGAGACCAAAACCAATTCCTCTTCTCGGTCCCTATCGTAGCCTCTTGTATATAGAGATTTATACCCACCACATACCCACCTTCTTACCCATCCTAATGGGGCCGGCCAAGATCAAGTGGATGAGCCAAGTTGGTGGCCGGCCAAAGCTTGGGTCCCAAGCTTAGGTGGCCGACCACTAGAAAATTAAAAGGAATTTTTATTAAAATTATTTTTTACGTGGATATCATGGTTTTAAAAGAGAGTTTAAAATTTAAATCTTTCCTTTTATAGCTTTCTACAAAAGATTAAGAAAAGATTTGAAATCTTTCCTTATTTGTAGATTGAAAGGAGATTTTAATTTTGAGAAAACTTTCCTTTTTTAACCATGTTCATAATTTAAAAGAGAGTTTAAAAATTAAATATTCTCTTTTATTAGTTTCTACAAAAGATTAAGAAAAGATTTGATATCTTTCCTTATTTGTAGATTGAAAAGAGATTTTAATTTTTAGAGATAACTTTCCCTTTTGAAAATTATCCACATGTTTAAAAGAAAGATTTTAATTTATAAAATTTTCTTTTTACTAACCAATCATGAAGGGATTAAAATTATTGGAGAAATTTTTATTTTTCCGGAAATAAATTAGGAAGTTTTAATTTTTGTTTTAATTAAAACTCTCCTTGTTTTGGGGAGAAGTGTGGCCGGCCAAATAATTTGGAGAAGAGAAAATTATTTTAATTAAATAAAGTTTCCTTTTCATGGCAAAAGAATTAAGGAAGTTTTTATTAAAATTTTCTTATTTCCCAAGACCAAGGATTATAAAAGAGGGGGTAGAGGTGCCTTCATGAAGAACTCTATTCTTTTCTTCCTCTCTTTTTCTCCTTGGTGTGGTCGGCCCTTAGAGGTTCTCCCTCTCCTCTTCTCTTCTTCTCTATTGGTCGGTTTTATCCCCTCTTGGAGCTCTTGATGGTGGCTGGTTCAAGCTAGGAGAAGAAGGAGAGAAAGGAGGTTTTGTTTCTTGCATCCCTTTGAGCTTGGTGGCACTACAAGAAATTTTAGATTTAACCACACCTAATAGACAACAGTTTTTTGAGAAACTGTTGTCTTTTTGCCATTTAACAACGGTTTTATTGAAAACCGTTGTTGTTCACCATAATTTTTTTTAAATGACAACGGTTTTTAAAAAACTGTTGTCTAATGTATGTCAAAGACAACGATTTTTAAAAAACTGTTGTCTAATGTATGCCAAAGACAATGGTTTTAAAAAACTGTTGTCTTTTTGCGTTACTTACATGATAATATACAACAGGTTTATTAAACTGTTGTCTATTGAATGTTGTTGAATCCCAAAAAAATAATAGTTTTTTTTTAACTTCACGAAAAAAAACTCACGAACAAAGAGTTTTTTTGTTCGCGTGAGGCTAGGTCACCACTGCCGATTCCCCTTTCCCCTCCTTCCCAACCCGATACTTCTTCTCCCCGCATACATAACCACCAGCCAAGAGTTACTCAACGCCGGCTGAAGCCTCATTAAGTCGTGCCTTGCTCCAATCAACGCCATAGCTGCCGTCGCCGAGCCCTAACTCTTCCCCGACACCGGAGCCATGAGGAAATCGATCGCGCTAGCACCAAGCGTCCACCGCCGGCTAAGGCTCTTCTCCACTGATCACTGGAGTCCATCTGGAGATTTCTCTTCTCCTAGAGTCGCTGACCCTGCATTGGTGGATCTCCGGTTAAGAGGGGTTTGAACCCTAGATCTAACCTCCTGCGGCGCCTCTCTACACATCGCAGCTTCGACGATCAAACTAGGTTTGCTCTAACCGATCTTTACTCTAGTGTTGGCATTGCCCTATTCCTCTGTCCCAGTTCACTGCCACAATAACCTCCCGAGCCCTCCGAGAGAGATATCAGATATGGCTCGAGGGTAAGTTGTTTTTAGTGCTAGATTTGTGTGGACTTGATTGTATACATTGTTTGAGATGTTGAGTTTGGTTGTGTGATCATTTATTACAGATCCGTCCGGCCAAAAAACATATGCCGCCTTCTCAACTGCCAGCCGCAACTCCCCCACCGCGCCCTCACTGAGAAGCACCCTGACGCCTCCTCCGCCGATGGCGAAGACGATCCCCTCCACTTCTCTGTGACTCTTCAACAGTCTTTATGCTGCCTATGCTAGAACTGATAACTTCCATTAAAATCAAATGATTTCTCCCTTTTGCAGTAACATCCATTTAGTTCTTCGCTTCTAACTGATTAATATCTTTCTAGTTCCTTTGCTTTTTGAATTTTGGTGTATATGCAAGATCCAATGATTTTAAATCACATTTTCATATTTGACTTAATGTGTAGTGTCCATCTCCATTCAGTCCCTTAGTAGATCAAGAATGTAACGACCCAATTTTCCCCATTTCAAGTTCTAAAAGTGTATAAAAATATTTGGAAATACTTTTAAAATATTCTAGAGATTTTTAGGAATTTTTAGAGTATTTTTACATAATTTTTGGAGGTCATTTAGTATGTTACAAAAAGAAAGAAGTTTTGACCAAAAATGTTGAAGGTGAGACTCGAACCCAAGACCCCCGGCCGAACCCGACTTAACCGAACATAGCCAACCAACTGGGCTGCGCATGATTTGTTAACCAAGTATGTAGCGAGATGTATTTAAGTTATAGTAAAGGGCAGAAATAAAACCTAGGTTATAAAGGGTTAATTTCTTTCCCGAACCCTAATTCTACTCTTCTTCCTCTTCGTGCGTGCTCGACTCTACCCGAACGAAAAACCGAAACCCTAGTTTCCTCCCTCCGACGGCCGGTGAAGGTTTTTCTCCGGCGAACCTCACGGATTCGAGCTTTCCCTGTCGAAGAGGGTCCGTGGGCGCAAGGGAGGTTGAAGATCCGAACTAACCGAAGCCCTAGAGTTTTTTTTCCCTTCGGTTGTAAGTCCAAGAAAGCATTGTAAGTACTACTCACCTGTGGTAGGAGTTGCTAGCTTCGATTTGCTTTCCTTACTTTCGGATTTTCCTGTGCCGGGTAGGATTGTATGCCAGAGTTTTCCTTTCCTTGCTTGGTTTTGTCAAGCCGAATAGCTATACCTATTGGCGTGGAAAGTCTGAGTTTTCTGTGATTAATATGCCTCGATTGTATCAGTCCGAACAACCTCCAATTCTGGCACCTAGCTCACGTTTTAATCCTGTATCAATGGGAACAGCCGGACATCCTTAATTCCAGCATGTTGTTCATGTTTCCAGCATGCCTGTAGCATTTCAGTGTAGTGCCCGTGTACATCTACTTACTGCTCATATTTTCCAGCAAGTTGTTTTCCTTTTTGGGCCACACAGATGAGCATAAACAGCCCTTGACCTTTAGCATTTTTTAGTTAGGTAATCCTAGATAATAAGTAGGCATGATCAGCAGATGACCCTTGGTAGTAAGCATGCTTCTACATTCCTAATGTTCTTCTCTTATGTATATATATCTTCCATTTTCTATGTATAAAGTGGATATGTTGACAACTCGTGTTGTATAATTTTCTGCAGGGAATTTTGTGCTATGGTCCGTCAGATTTTTATATACACAAAAGAGGAGGTCCAGAAGATGGATTCAAGTACTTTGAACCCAAAAAATGAAGATTGTCCTGATATGAAAGAGAATGTCAAGGAAATAAAAGGCAGTCAATCTGCATCATCATCTAATTCAAAAAACTCATAGGCTTATCCTGCAATGTAAGTAGGAATCTCTTTTTGTTTAATATAAATTGCCGTGATAATCATTTTATCCCATCATTTCCCAGGTTATTGAGATGTTTTATTTGAAAACTATGATAGGTTAGGTCCTTCTCCATTAATTCAACATTTGAAAGATAACTCCAACAGTTAATCCCCGAGTACTTCATACTCAAATCACACATATTGCTTGGTATATTCAGTTAACAAGAGGAAATCAAGTTTGGTATATTCAGTTAAGCTTCAACTTCTAATTTAGTGGTGTTGTTTGTGCTACTCCCTTTGGGCATAACAAGCCAGTGTGAATATACCAAACTTGATTTCCTCTTCATACTAAATATTTGATTACTTAGTTTTCTTAGTTGGTTAGTAGTATATAGCTCGCAATGGTCTTGTTGATAGAGTTTCCTATATAATAACACCTTCTGTTGCTTTTTTAAGGTTTGGGCATCCAGAAACAATAATTTATGTTGTACAGAGACAGATTTGTAAGATGGAAGCATAGTGTTGTCATTTTCTTTTAAGATGTTTTTAACACAGGCCTTTGGAATCTAATTGATAATGTGATTAAAACAAGCATTTTGGTTGTGATTATTTGATACACACTTTCTCAGAGCGATAATTTATATATGTATTTATTGTATCATTCATTTGTTCCACAATTTATTGTTTTCTTGCATAGGTAAGCGGGGGAAACCATCCGAATGCAACAAATATTGGTGACTTGTTCTCAGAGGGCTCCTTGAATCCTTATGCTGACGATCCATACGCATTTGACTAAAATGTAAGTCAATGTTATTTGTATATCTTGTCTGTCTTTTATGTTATTTGTTCATTATACTTTCATGCCTAAAAATCTACATCAAGCTAAGTTGATGGAATAAAATTGACCACTTCTCCATAAAATATAGTAAGAAACAATACAAATATGTATTATGTAAGTTCGGTTCTTGAAATAGATTCTTTGGTTTGTAGAAATTATGTTCAAGTAATAGACAAGGAATAATCTCCATAATATCAAAATATGTTTTGCTCAGATTGATTAAGAAGGGCGTTGGAGTAGCTTGGTAATTTTGTTTTGCTAGGTTATGATAAATTAGCATTCAGCAGAATAGATGTTTGGATTTCTTCTTCAAATCACACAGTAATATTTCTCTTATCATTGGTTAAACAATCAATCCACTCTCATTATAACTTCCACAACAGAAAATTTTATGTTATTTGCCTACTACAAATGCAGTTTAACTGATTTTACATTGACTGAACAAGGTTGATTTTATTTAGGTATCAAACTCTCCCATTTGTTTTAGATATTACATGTCTTGTTTGTTAATTTCTCCAAACCATTATTTTTCAATTTGTTAACAAGGAAACTCATGTTAGCATAGTCATGATCAGAGCCTAATTATAATTTACAATTATCTGAGTGTTATTGATTAACTGTTCTGTCCTTTCTTCTGGTTCTTTTTTTTTTTAAAATTTGTGCACTCATTTAGATGGTTTATTAATCTTGTTGTGATGAATTCAGGTCTAGTGAAAATACTGAAGAAGTATGACAAGAGAACAGGAGCACTTATCAGGCAGCCCTTCATCGAAAAGGTGCTGCAGCAGCCATTCTTTACAACTGATCTCCTATACAAACTCGTGAAGGAGTGTGTGGCTATGCTCGACCACCTCTTCCCCAGCAACAACTTGTACAGAATGCGACGGACAAAATGGAGTGCCAAAGCCGGCACAATCAGGTGGGAGGGTTCCGGAGTTGGAGGAGATTAAATATATGCAGAGCTTATACATGAAGAGCACCGTAGCAGCGCTGCGGTCCTTGAAACATATTAGGAGCAAAAGTTCAACAGTCAAAACAGATTAGAAAATCTCGTGTTATATATATTGTTCTACCTTTGTTTTAATAGTGTTATCATTTTGTTGGTTGCTTATGAAATTTTGTTGGTTGTTTATGAAATTTCTTTAGAATGTTATAGATATTATTTTTGAATATTAGAAAATTGTATATTAAATTTTATTTTAAAATTTAGTATTTTGAATGATTTATAATATTGAAAAATTGTGTTTTAATTTTTTTTTTATTTTTTATCTAAAAAAGACAACGGTTTTTCACCGTTGTCGTAGATAGTTTAAAACTGTTGTTGAAGACCCTATTATTAAAGGTAGACGCTCAAAGACAACGGTGAAAAACTATTGTCTTTGAAGGAAAAGACAACGGTTTTTCACCGTTGTAAAACTGTTGTCTTTGCCTTCAAAGACAACGGTTAAAAACTGTTATCTTTGGGCACCCCTTTTAACAACACGGTCTTTAACAACAGTCCGAAAGAAGCTACGACAACGGTGAAAAACCATTGTTGTTAGGCTTTTTTCTTGTAGTGTGGTGGTGGCCGGACCTCTACTTCTCATGGAGAATTCTTGGTGGCCGAATCTAGCTTGGAGAAGAAGGAGCTTGGTGGTTCTCGTCTCGGAAGATCGTTGCCCACACAACGTCCGAGATAAGAAGAGGAATACGGTAGAAGATCAAGAGGTTATTTTGCTTACAAAGAAAGGTATAACTAGTAATTGTTTTCCGCATCATACTAGTTTTCTTTGTATAGTTATTTATGGAAATACCAAACACAAGAGGCATATGATTCTAGAATTTTCGAAATAGTTTTTTTGAGTTTGTGTTTTCTTCTTTTTCGAATTTTTGATTCGATTGTTCTTTTTGGTTAACCTAGAGTTATTTAAGGAAATAAATATTAGCTTTCCTTAAAAGGCTTTGCTTAGGCGGTGGTGGTTGCTCCCATATCCAAGAAGGCCATGTGCCTCGCCATGCAGTCCTGGAAGCAAATTTTGGAAATTAATATTTATGAAATTAATAACTTAGGTAGATTTGAATTAATAGTGTTAAGTTTCGCTTGCGATTCAAATCTAAACCATTAAGAACAGATAAGTTAAATTTAGAATCAATGATGTTAAGTTCCGTCTGCGATTCCTAATTTAACTTCTAAAGAACACAATAGGTTATTTAAGGAAAGGTTCGACACTTGTACAAAAAAATTTTGTACAGTGGAACCGGTACGATTTTCTTAGGACTAACTAACAATTGGTATCAGAGCTAGGGTTTGCCTCTGTGTGTTTGGTTTTCAAATAGGTTATGCACATGTCATACATAATTTAGGTAGGATAATAGTAGGATGTGCTAACTTTGTGGTTGCAGGCTCCAACTATTATGACATATTTTTATTGTGTGTGATTGAACCCTTGGACATGTCAAGGGCATTTAATTGTGTGTGCATGATTGTAAAATTAAATACAGCAGGAGCTGTATTAGTTATTAGGATTTTACATTTTTTTGTTCGATCTAGAATACATGTACATTCCATTTATGGAATATATGATCGATATATGTAAAATTCTATATTTGTCGCGGATCGGATTCTTGCGAGGCGTGGTACTTATGGAGCACCAGAGGCGCAGTGGAATAAGAAGCAAGATGGATGCGACGACTTGACCCGATGGCGGTGGCTAAAGAAGGCAACAGCTAGGGTTGGAGCACACGGAGGACAGTAATGAAAATGCCATAATAGTTGGAAAATAATTTTCATATTTATTGCTTTTATTTACTGTGATGTGTGTGTATGCATGTGATGTATGCTAGGTTAGTTTAAAATTCCTCACTTTAAATAACTAAGTGGGAGAGGGATTAGTATATTAATCCCACGGTCTCCATTACTGGTTTGTAAGTGATGCAACAAGCTTGCGTGTTGGCTCTGAGTGCCTCCCTCCACAACGGATGAGTTTGTTTGCGGATCACTAGATCAAACTTCCTTAATGGATGGTTATAGGAAGTTATTTAGGATGTGTGCGATCTTCTCCAACTGAAGGGGCACAATTCTATTTAATGGACTTAGTATCAAGTAATGATATACACTTAGACACATTTAATAGTATCCTCCCCAACGGAGTCACTGTTATCACTTGTGTGACCAAAGGGAAACCGACTATTAATTTGTCATAAAACTAGGGTGACGAGATAATAAAATTAATGGGTTAAAACCCCTCTTACAAATGATTGATTTTGTATACGTCCACACTAACGTGGCATACAAAATTAATGGTGTTTGAGATAATTTTATTTATCATACAGTTAGGTTGACAAGATAGTTAATGGATAAAACCCTCCTCTTACAAATCATGATTTTGTATACGTCCACACTAACGTGGCATGCAAAATTCACGGTGTTTTGAGGTGTTGGTAAATTTAAATAGTATTGTTAGAGGAATCAATATTATTTTAAATTTAGAGTCTTGACCAAATATTTGATCAAAGATAGACCAACTATTAATTTTATTTGTCATAGGTTGACAAGATAATAAAATCAATGGATGAAATCTCCTTTTAGAATTTGTATACGTCCACACTAACGTGGCATACAAAATTCACGGGGATTTTGAGATGTTGGTCTTGACAAAATATTTTTGTGATTCTTAGGTTTTCAAATGTTAGTCAATCCCCTAGTTGTTATACTATAGAATAGACTTAGTTGTCCCAATTATTTTGATTGGAAATAAGACTTGGACATTAAGGTAGACTATCCTCTTAGAACTAAGAACAATATAGGTGTATTTGGTTCATTAGTTGTTGAAACATGTTTAGTGGTGTTATCTACCGGTACCTAGTGAGTAGATATGGGAGCCACTATCATGTCTACAATTCATTGCAAGGGCTCCAGGAAACCCGACAACTATATGAAGAGAAATCACCGTCTATATGGGCACTACTGCAAAAGTAGTAGCTATTGCAGTGGGAGATGTTAATCCTATGATAGGAATAAAATATGGATTATTAGAAATTGTCTCTACGTACTAAGTTTAGAAAGAACCTGATTTCAGTTTCTAAACTATTAAAGAATAGATATTCTGTCTATTTTGATAACAAACTTGTTATTAAGAAAAATAGAGAAGTTATCTGTTCTGGTACGTTGGTTGACAATTTATAATCCAATAACTCCCACGATGCAATAAATGGAAATTAATAACACATTTTCTAACTTTAAGAGAAAGTAACCTTCGGAAATGAACCAATCATATTTTTGGCATCCAAGGCTAGGTTACATTAACTTGAGTAGGATTCAAAGGATAAAACCAATAAACTCTTGGGTTCATTGGTAGTGGAAATCTTTCCAACCTGAGAGTCTTACTTGGAAGGAAAAATAACCGAGAAGCTTTTAAGTCTAAGGAATATGGAGCCAAAGATATAATGGAAATGGTTCATTCTGATTTGTGTGGTCCTATGACTATCCAGACAAGAGGTAGTTTCGAATAGCTTGTCTATTTTATAGACAACTATTCGAGACACAGATAGATTTACTTGATACACCACAAGTCTAAGTGCTTTGATTAGTTCAAAGAGTACGAGGTTGATGCGGAGAAATGTCAAAGAAAAAATATCGAGATACTACGGTGATATCGTAGTAGCAAATACCTCTTGGGAGAATTTAGGAGTCACTTATCAGAAGTAGGGATTCAATCCCAACTAACTGCACTTGGTACATCCCAACAGAATGGTGTAGTAGAAAGAAGGTATAAGGCTCTTATGGAATAATTAGAATGATGATGAGTTATTTAGAAAATTACCAAATTTGTTTTAAGGATATACACTAAAAACGGAAGTGAACATAGTACCTTCTAAGTCAGAATTCTCTACTCCCACAGAATTGCAGAATGGGCGTAAGCCTAGTCTGAAGCATATTCGGATTTGGGTGGTCTAGCACGTGAGATACACTGAAAAGTTGGACATGAGTTCACTTGTTTGTGAGTTATCCTAGAAAAACGAAAAGAGGTTTGTAGTCCTTAAAATCGGAAGGTCATAGTTGGCACCAATGCCCGATTTTAGAAAAGGACTATACTATGAACCATAAGCCCATAAGTAAATTTGTTCTTAAGAAAATAATAAAGGATATGTCTAATCTAGTACCAACTATACAAGATGAAATATCACAATAAACTGCAACACGTATCACAATTGATACACAAACAGTGCCTCGTCGTAGTGGGAGAGTTGTGAGGTAACTTGAGATATTCATGTTTTTGGGAGAATCTTCGGACTTGATCCCGAGTAAATATGAAACTGATCCCCAGACATATGACGAAGCACTCCAAGATAAAAATACAACATCTTTGCAAAAATCAATGAATACAGAATTAGAATATATGTATTCTAATAAAGTCTGGGAGCTTGTAGAATCACCAAATGGTGTAAAAGCCATTAAGTGAAAATAAGTCTACAATAGGAAAAGAGGGATAGACAGGAAAATAGAAACTTTCAAAGCAAGGCTTGTTGGAGAAAGGAAACTTTTTACCGGTAGCCATGCTTAAGTCTATCCGGATTCTTTTATCTATTATGAGATTTGGCAAGTGGATGACAAGACAGCTTTCCTTTATGGAAGTCTTGAAGAATGCATCCATATAAAGCAACCAGAGAGGTTCATTGTAAAGGGCAAAGAGCATCTAGTATGTAAGCTCAATCAGTCTATGGACTGAAGTAAAGATTCAAGGTCTTGGAACATTCGATTTAATCCGGACCTATGGATTTATTTAATAATCGAATGAGTCTTGTGAATACAAGAACTGTGATGGAAATGTGGTGGTATTTCTTGTACTATATGTAGATTACATTTTTGATAGTTGGAAACAATATCAAGGTGTTATCGGAAGTAAGGGTATGGTTGTCCAAGCAATTCGTTATAAAGAACTTAGGAGAATGAGCACATATTCTTGGGAACAAGGTTCGCAAGAAAAGAATGTTGTGTTTATCCCAAGCTTTATATAACGAGCTCGTTTTAGCATGCAAGACTCCAAGAAAGGTTTTCTACCTTTTAAGCATGGAGTGTCTTTATCTAAAGAGATGTCTCCGATGACATCAAAGGAGATTGAGGACATATAGGCAGTTCTTTATGCTTCGACAATTGGACAACCTAATGTATGCTATGCACGAGATAGGATATCTCTTTTTCCGTGGGCATGGTTAGCAGACATCAAAGTAACCCTGGATAAGGACATTGGTCTGTGGTAAAGCATATATTGAAGTACCTTAGAGGCACTAGAGATTATATGCTAGCTTACAAGGCAGATAATTTGGTCCCTGTAAGTTGTACGGATTTTGACCTCCAATCAGATAGGGATAATAGTAAGTTGACATCAGGGTTTTTGTGTTTACTTTAGGAGGTAAAGTCATAACTATGGAAGAATGATAAGCAAAAGTGTTTTTTCGGACTCAACCATAGAAGCTGAGTAAGTGGCAGCCTCTGAGGCAGTCATAGAAGCTAAATGACTCAGTAACCTCAAGATGGACTTAGATATGATTTCTGGTTTGTCCAAAGATTATTACAATTTATTGTAATAATGGTGGTGCAGTAGCAAACTCGAAGAAATCATGAGTCTATAAGGCAAGTAAACACAAAAGAGTGCAAGTACCACCCAATACGAGAAATCGTATAAACGAGGAGAAGTTGTTGCCGCCTACATTGCATCAAATGATAACCTATAGATCCTTTCACTAAGGCCCTTAAGACAAGAGATTTTGATGGGCATGTTGAATGGATGGGAATCAGATGTATTGCAGCATTTATGGCAGCATAGTCTTTTAGTATAAGTGGGAGATTGTTGGAGTGTATACTAAAAGCCTAGTTTTTGTATAAACATTTATAAAAATCACATTGGTCAAGGGTCTACATTTATATATACCAAATGTAGATGTTCAATTAATTTATATTGTAGATAACATAGTGTGTGGTGTCACACACAGAAGATCGTGTTATCGGTTCTTTATAAATTAAAAACAGTAGCTCACGACCAAGATGGAAAGGAACAAACCATTGGAAGGTCGTAGTATAATTAGGTATTAGTTTATCTTAACTATATAATTACACTAGTACACTTAGAGTGTATTGAGCAGGACCATTTAGGGGTCGTTTCTTTTATACTGACTTTATAAAGGAACAAAGACCTCAGTTATTATGGAAGTGTGTGCTCTTAATCCTAATATAATAACAAGCACATATATTTGATATTTATTTCTTTAATTTATCAATGGGTGAGATTTAGTTCGATAAATCAATAAGCCCTATAAGTTGGGAAATGATATCACTTATAGTATGTGTTGTTGATTATAGAAGGAAACTGTGTCCTAGTGATCTAGGTTGATAATGTCCCCAAGAGGAGCTCATAAGGATTGTCATGTTAAACCCTGCAGGTGGACTTAGTCCGACATGATGATAAGGTTGAATGGTACTACTCTTGGACTAAGATATTAATTAAATGAGTTGTCAGTAACTCACTTAATTAGTGGACATTCGACATCTAAAACACAGGGAGACTAACACACTCATAATAAGAAGGAGCCCAAAAATGTAATTTGGGATTGGTGCGGTAGTTCAATAATAGTTCTTTAGTGGAATGAATTATTATTGATAGAATTAAGTTGTGTGTTCGGGGCGAACATGGGAAGCTTAATTCATCGGGAGACCAAAACCAATTCCTCCTCTCGGTCCCTATCGTAGCCTCTTGTATATAGAGATTTATACCCACCACATACCCACCTTCTTACCCATCCTAATGGGGCCGGCCAAGCTAGCTTGG
This sequence comes from Zingiber officinale, assembly GCF_018446385.1. Lineage (NCBI taxonomy): Eukaryota > Viridiplantae > Streptophyta > Magnoliopsida > Zingiberales > Zingiberaceae > Zingiber > Zingiber officinale. The sequence goes on from NC_055995.1 coordinate 70,993,532, forward strand.
AACCCAAGCTAGGGGCCGGCCAAGATCAAGTGGATGAGCCAAGTTGGTGGCCGGCCAAAGCTTGGGTCCCAAGCTTAGGTGGCCGGCCACTAGAAAATTAAAAGGAATTTTTATTAAAATTATTTTTTATGTGGATATCATGGTTTTAAAAGAGAGTTTAAAATTTAAATCTTTTCTTTTATAGCTTTCTACAAAAGATTAAGAAAAGATTTGAAATCTTTCCTTATTTGTAGATTGAAAGGAGATTTTAATTTTGAGAAAAATTTCCTTTTTTAACCATGTTCATAATTTAAAAGAGAGTTTAAAAATTAAATATTCTCTTTTATTAGTTTCTACAAAAGATTAAGAAAAGATTTGATATCTTTCCTTATTTGTAGATTGAAAAGAGATTTTAATTTTTAGAGATAACTTTCCTTTTTGTAAATTATCCACATGTTTAAAAGAAAGATTTTAATTTATAAAATTTCCTTTTTACTAACCAATCATGAAGGGATTAAAATTATTGGAGAAATTTTTATTTTTCCGGAAACAAATTAGGAAGTTTTAATTTTTGCTTTAATTAAAACTCTCCTTGTTTTGAGGAGAAGTGTGGCCGGCCAAATAATTTGGAGAAGAGAAAATTATTTTAATTAAATAAATTTTCCTTTTCATGGCAAAAGAATTAAGGAAGTTTTTATTAAAATTTCCTTATTTTCCAAGACCAAGGATTATAAAAGGGAGGGTAGAGGTGCCTTCATGAAGAACTCTATTATTTTCTTCCTCTCTTTTTCTCCTTGGTGTGGCCGGCCCTTAGAGGTTCTCCCTCTTCTCTTCTCTTCTTCTCTATTGGCCGGTTTTATCCCCTCTTGGAGCTCTTGATGGTGGCCAGTTCAAGCTTGGAGAAGAAGGAGAGAAAGGAGGTTTTGTTTCTTGCATCCCTTGGAGCTTGGTGGTGGTGGCCGGACCTCTACTTCTCATGGAGAATTCTTGGTGGCCGAATCTAGCTTGGAGAAGAAGGAGCTTGGTGGTTCTCATCTCGGAAGATCGTTGCCCACACAATGTCCGAGATAAGAAGAGGAATACGGTAGAAGATCAAGAGGTTATTTTGCTTACAATGAAAGGTATAACTAGTAATTGTTTTCCACATCATACTAGTTTTCTTTGTTAGTTATTTATGGAAATACCAAACACAAGAGGCAAATGATTCTAGAGTTTTCGAAATAGTTTTTTTGAGTTTGTGTGTTCTTCTTTTTTGAATTTGTGATTCGATTGTTCTTTTTGGTTAACCTAGAGTTATTTAAGGAAATAAATATTAGCTTTCCTTAAAAGGCTTTGCTTAGGCGGTGGTGGTTGCTCCCATATCCAAGAAGGTCATGTGCCTCGCCATGCAGTCCTGGAAGCCAATTTTGGAAATTAATATTTATGAAATTAATAACTTAGGTAGATTTGAATCAATAGTGTTAAGTTCCGCTTGCGATTCAAATCTAAACCATTAAGAACAGATAAGTTAAATTTGGAATCAATGATGTTAAGTTCCGTCTGTGATTCCTAATTTAACTTCTAAAGAACACAATAGATTATTTAAGGAAAGGTCCGACACTTGTACAAAAAAATTTTGTACAGTGGAACCGGTACAATTTTCTTAGGACTAACCAACAACGAGGACGTCCTTTTCTTAACATCTAATTATGCAAAGAAAAAGACTCGGTATCTTCTCTATCCTTTCTAACCATACTTATGTATATGAATAAAAGAGAAACAAAACTTCTATCTTACTAAAGCGCATATATATAAGCAATTACTCTCTACTGCAAATAATAAAGAAAGCATAAAAGGAAAAAAAAAAAACTTAAATACTTTCTTACTTGAAGATGGCAAGGCTGATTCTGATGTGTGTGTGATGCTGGAGAATGGGAACTTGGCTCTGATACCAACTGTAACGACCACCCTTCTTATCTATACTACTACTCTCTAAGAGGGACCGTTACTTATCATTATTCTACTTACCAGTGTTACTTATGCTATTATTAGCAACACTTAAATTTATCACGACCCCAGCGAAGTTCCTACCGAAAAATTTCGACAGAGTCTCCCCTGTACCGGTGACAATAATCATCAATACATGCAAAATAAACCATCAGCCACATGCGGCTGGTATTTATATTTCACAACCACGCAGTAATAAGACACAACAACTTAAAAATAACTATTCTGGCAATAGCAAATGAATAAAGCTCCAACAGTGGAAAACAACCAAACTAACAATGCGGAATAGACTCAATTAGCAACATAGAAAAAGAAACAACTCTTTAAATCTCAACTTGTAACGACCACCCTTCTTACTACTACTACTCTCTAAGGATGACCGTTACTTAACTACTAACTCTACTTAACCGGTATGATTAAAAATCACATGAAAACCCTACCGAAAAATTTCGACAGAGTCTCCCCTGTACCGACATAACATAATATACACAGCCACAGGCGGCTGGAACACATATCAAACACACAAAAGGAATAACATCACCACGCAGTTTAATGAAATCAAATCATGCAAGTAATGAATAGCGGAAACAAAATAAACATACAATTAACTAACAGCGGAAGACTAAATGACTCATCTAATACATTCTTAATAAATGACAATCTTAATAAATTCTTAAACTAAGTCCCAAGGCTTCCATAGTCCTGGCATCACACACCATCCGCGCCACCTTGTCGCCTTCCTTTCTATATCTTTTCCTTTCCTGTATCTGCAGTAAGAGGAAGTGTAGTCTATAAGCAAAATTTGCTTAGTAAGCGCTATCTAACTCACAAAATCACGAATGTGCATGTATACGAAAAGAACTAAAAACTATATGCTCTAAAAAGAAATAAAGCATAAACATAACTGCTCATGTCAAACTAATAGCAAAGAAAAGCTAAGAAATCTACTCATGTAATTCTACTCGCTAATCATGCTACTCATCTAATAGGTAAACATGAAACTACTCATCCACTAGATAAACATGGTAGAATAAAGAACTAAACTTACTGAATTCTAAACACCTTCTGAATCTTATTCCACTTGTTTAAAGACTTATTCTTTAATACTTTATACTTATGTAAAACTCGTTTTACTTGTTCAAAAACTTATACTTATAATACTTCAAAATAATAATCAACTTCTTCTTGGGCCCAGGCTTAGTGCCATCTTATGCGCGTTCCCTAATAGGCTGAGGTAGCGAGCCACCAATCCTACTAGTTATCTAAACCTAGGGACGACTATGAGAGCCCAACACAAGGCCAGTACAGTGCCACTGATAAAAGTAAAATACTTGTTATCTTTTAATACTTCTATATAATGCCTCGACATTTTCTTTAGCACCTTGTGTGCCAAAATCCCTAAAGTCTTGACTTTGGGATCTTCTTAAGGCCTTGGCCTTTTCTTTCTTTTCTTTGTCTTTCTTATACTTGTTAATACTTCTAAAAAATACTTTTTTAAAAAGAAACTAAAATGTTTAAGCCAATTCTCACTTTGAAATGCTTAAATCAAAAATCTGCTTACTATACTTATAAAACTCTGCATTTTTAAACTTAATAAAATATGCATACCTACTTAACCAAAAAAATCTGGAATTCATATCAAGCTGCTCATGCTTATAGAATAACAAAGAAACTAAGTTTACAATGGTATTAAACAGACCTGATCATGTTATTAAATAGCAAGGAAAACTAACATTATGTACTTAGATTAAGGGTTGTACGTGCCACCTCATAACACCCAAAAGAACTGAACTGGTAGAAACTTTAACTTCTATAAAACTTGCTTTTAGAGGTTCAATAATAATTGCTTTATAAAATCTATGTAAGACCTGCGAAAACTTATACCTTTAAAGAGCATTATAGATTTTCAAGCATGTTACAACATGATCTACCGCAAAAGAACTAGATGCTAAAAGAGAACTAAAATTCTGCGCTGCTAAAAGAGATAAACTGCAAATCAATTCCTCATGCTCAATTCTATACACATGCATATCAATTCCTTAAGTATGCTACTGCCAGATTAAAAAGGAGAAAGCAAATCTCTTATATCCCTAGCAACAACTCTTCAAGCATGCTACTGCCGAACTAAAAAGGAAAACAAAGAACGCATGCTACTCTTAAACCTCTAGCTATTCCCATGCTGTACAATAAAATCCAAAAGCTATTCCCATGCTGTACAATAAAATCCAAAAGCTATTCCCATGTTGTACAATCTTATTCACCAACAAGCAACAACTTCACAGCATGCTTCAACAAAATCAAGGGAAACAAGGAAACTCCAAATCCAATTCGGGAAACTCACGGCAGAAATCTTCAAAGACAAAACTCCTTACAGCATGCTTCAACAATCGAGAAGACAAGCATAATCTTTACGGCATGATTCGAAATCAAGAAGAACAAATTTGAAAAATACTCCTGCTACATGCTTCAGAAATCTAACTCACGGCAATAAGCACAAAACCAAAATCCTTAAATCACGGTAGCAAGGAAAGAAAATCTCGGAGCTATCTTACTGCAGGTGAGTAGCAACTTACCTAGCGTTCTTGGACTTACAACCGAAAAGAAGGCTTCTAATGCTTCTAGGGCTTGCGGAGAACGGAACAATCTGGCTCCTATTCGTGCCCACAAGCTCTCCTCAACGAAAGGATCGTGAGGAGGTGGAGAACTCTCGAAAAAAACTCCCTCAATCGGCCGCCGGAGTGAAGCCCTAACCTTCCTTGCCTTCCGCCCGAGCACGGCCGTCGCGCGCAGAAGAGAGACGCGAGGAGGGAAGAGGAGAAGGAATTAGGTCACGGGATAACATCGACTTATCCCTCTTTATAATACCTAGGTATTTTGTTATGGCTAAAGATTATTTCGCTCCCTACCTTTTCACGAAATATTCGCGGAACCGTTGGTTGGTTGCGTTTCCGCCAAACCCCAAGTCATGGGTTCAAATCCTCAGCCGAGCCTTTTTCTTATAACTAAAATTTTTATTAATTACTATACCTTAAATATTTTTCTCTCCCTCTTAGGGCAACACAACCCGCGGGCGCAGCCGGTCAGGCGGGTTTTGCTCGAAGCCACAGATTGCAAGTTCGATTCTCGCTGCACACCTTTTTCCTCTTATTCTCCGTTACTAACTTCTACCTTATATACATTTTATTCCCTTCTTGATTAACAAAATACTCGCAGACCAGCTGGTTGGGCTGAGTTTGTTAAGACTCGGGTTCGGGTCCGTGATCTTGGGTTCAAAACCCGGCTTCAACACTTTTTTCCTTTTTTTTTTTTAAACTTCTTCCTCTTGGTAAAAATACCAAACGAACTCCAAAAATTACATAAAAATACTCTAAAAATTTATAAAAATCTCTAGAATTTTTCTATAGCATTTCTAGATTTTAATAAGGTCTTTTAGGATTCCAAATCATGAAATTTGGGGTGTTACACAACTTCTCTAATAACATTAAAGAAGGACTCTAAACAACTTCTTAGCCAAGTCCCGAGGCTTCCATAGCTCAACATCACCCACATCCATCACGCATCCTCCTTGTCGCCTTCCTCTTTATAATTTAACTTTTCCTTTATCTGCAGTAGGAGGAAAATAAATCTATAAGCGAAACGCTTCGTAAATACTAAACTATCTCACAAAAACTCGAAAGTGCATAAGATACAAAGGATGCTAAAACTGAAATGCTAAAAATAAAAGCTACTCATGCTCATCTAATAGCAAAGCACTAAAATAATCTACATACTCATGATATACAAGAATAAATCTGCATGCTGGAAATAAAGCTAATCATGCTCATTAAACTCATAAGGAAAGCAAATGAAAGCTAATACGGTATGCTTAGAATTAAAAGAGCTAAACTTTGCTGATTCTAAACATAGGTGATACTTGTTTCATTTACTTATAGCCTTATACTTGAAATTATTATTTAACTTTCTTCTTCTCTTTCTTTGGGTCCAGGCTTAGTACCAAATGCGCGCTCTCTAATAGAGACTGAGGTAGCGAGCCTCCAGTCCTATGAGGGTAAAGACCTCGGTCTTACTAGGGCCAAGACCACGGAATTGGTCACCTGGATTTGTTTAACGACAACCTCGGAAGTCGGGTACTAGCCTCTTACTTTAAATTACTTGTTATCTTTTCTAACTAGACCTTGGTCTTTTCTCACTTATAGCTACTCATTATAGCAAGGAAAGTCTAAACTAAATGTTATGTATATATATGTATATGCTATAATCTGTTCATACACATTTTAAAGCAAAGGGAAAACAAAATCAGCATACTACACTTATAAAAATCTGCATGCTACATAACAAAAATCTGCTCTACTACCAATTGAAAAATCTGCACTACTACAAACTAATTTCTGCTATCTAAAGTTTATACATGAATAAAATGATATGCTAGAACCTATAAGGAACCAAAGCATAATGTATGCAGAAGAACTTCTTAAACTACTCATTAATTCCAGGCCATCCTAATGCTGTACAAGAAGGAAAATCTGGAAGCAAGACATCAAGGAACACTTACTACTCTTACATCTCAAACCATCCTAATGTTGTACAAAAACCGAAGCAAGGAAAACAAAGGCTTTAAAATTCGGACTGCAACAAGCTCCAAGAGGGGCTGTTCTAAGCTCCAAAAGAGCTGATCTTGCTTGCAGAAAATGCTAATAAAACTGGGATGCTAATTAAGGTAACAAGGAAATCTAAGTTTGATATGCTAACTTCAAGGCTGTTCTTTTCATTGCAGCAAGGAGAAAAATAGCCACAGGGAACTAACAAACTGCATGTTAAGGAACTAATAACAAAAAGGTCTAATTAAGCCACAGGGAACTAACAGAGCACTCCCAAAGGTAAAGCTATTCATGCCCTTTTGCATAACACAACTCAAACTGCATAGTGATCACTAAAGGAAATTGCCCGTGCCCTTTCATAACACCAACCGAAACTGCACAACAGCTCCTAACCAAATCAACCCTCACAGAACGAACTAATCATGCTCATAAGTCCTTAAAAGAAAAGGGTCTAATTAGCCCAAAACATAATTTCCCTTCTTGCTATAAATCACGGCAACAAAATAAAGGAACAAAGGTTATCAGATTATAGCACACCACAGCAGCAATGCAAAGGGAAACAAACATCCAACTATGAGATGCTCATTATCAGAATTGGAAAGTCTAGACTATATGTCAAATTCATTAAAAACCCATTCCCATCTTCTTATAAAACTCACGGCAGCAAAACCATGTAAACCAGAAAACAGCACTTTAAATTCGGAATTGGGTTCATGGCAGCAACCAAATAAAACTGAATTACTACTTTCTTCCTTTGTGATTCATGGCAGAGACCCTAAACCAACAATCATCACAGGAAAAATTTGAAAACAAAGGAAATGAAAACCCTAAATTCGGAGCAACTCCTACCATAGGTGAGTAGTACTTACAATGCTTTCTTGGACTTACAACCGAAGGGAAAGCCCTAGGGTTCGGAGAAGGTGAAGATCTCGGTGGCTTCTTTGTTTTTCCGAGCTCCCCTCGTCGAGGTGGTCACGCATGGGTGAAGACTGGCCGGAAAAAGCCTTTCGCCGGCGCCGGAGAAACCTTTGCTTGCTGCTGCGATTTCGTCCGAGACGAGAAGGCGCCGTCGGGAGAAAGAAAGGGAAAACGGGATTTAGGGGTTCGGGAAAAGAAATCAAATCTTTATACTTAGGGTTATTTTCGGTTCCAACTATATTTTATATATATTTTGTTCCCTACTTGATTAACAAAACTCCCGTCGAACACTTGGTTGGCTGCATTCGGTTAAAGCTTAGCTCGTGGGTTCGAATCCTCAGCCGAGCCTTTTTATTCCAATATATTCTCGATTTCCTTACTGCTTAAATACATTTCATTCCATATTCATTCACAAAACATTTGCAGAACAGTTGGCTAGCTGGATTCGACCAAGGTTGTGTTCGGCCGGAGGTCTCGGGTTCAAATCTCGACTTGGATATTTTTTGTCGAAACTTCTTTCGTTTAGTAAAAATACCAAACGATCTCCAAAAATTTCGTAAAAATACTCTAAAAATCTCTAGAATATTTCTAAGGCATTTTAAAATATTTTTAAGGGCTTTTGGAACTTGAAATAGGGAAAATTGGGTCGTTACAACTGGCCATGTAGATCTACATGGCCGTGCAAGGGTGGCAGTGGCAGAACATGCCACGACCGTGTGCATCACACGACCGTGTGAGAGGGACTGTGAAGATAATGACCTAGGTCATGTCTCACTCACGGCCAGGTCTCGGGGCGGTGTGGTGCCCAAAATCTCTGCTCTATATAAGGGTTTCTTTCACCATTTGAAGGGGGAGTTCTCCCTCTTGGGAGAGGATGAGATTTGGGCAATTTCTCACCTTCTTGGAGGGATTTTCCGATGATCTAAGGGCATATCTTCAATGAATCGACTCCGGGAACGAGCATTGGATCCGAAGACCGTTCTTCATCGTAGATAAGCTTTTCTTCCCTTTCTCTTCTTGGATTTTGGGATCAAGATGCTTGTAATCTTCTTGTCTTTGGATTTCTTTTCCTGTTCTATGGATTAGATCTCTTTGTTCTAGGATGGATGGAGTATTTGTAATATATTTTGATGTAAACTCTTGTGGATTTACCAATTTCCTATTTCTATGATGTTGTCTTGTTTGTATCTATTTGATCTTGTGTGGATTGATGTGATTGGACTTAATTACCATACTTGATTGAATGTTTGAGTATCTTATGGATCTTGTAGAGGTAATCCCTCATTCGATTATCCGAGGGACATACGTGACAGACAAGCCCGTGTAAGGATGATTGAGGGAAAATCTTGAAAGGAAAATAAGGACATTCAAGGGGGTAGGATAGATTGTATGCATTAATCTTTTATATCTTAATATGGGTTGAGAAGTAATGCATTTCTATGTTGATTATCCGAGGGATGCACGTGACAGGCAAGCCCGTGTAAGGACATCATAGGAATCATTCCTAATTGCAAGAGAGAATTGACAACCTTCTACAAATGATGGACAATTGAGGAATAAGATTTGGTAGATCATTTACATTGGATAACATTACAAAGAAACCAAAACTCCTAGAACATCCTTTATCATAGCCCTTATCCCTGTTTTTATGCTTTTACTTCTAGGTTTTACTTTCTATAGTTGCACTTAGCTTTTATAAATCAATTGATTAGTTGTTTAGCTAATTCGTGTTGAGATATCTTTAGTGGTTATAACCAGTCCCTGTGGATACGATATCTTTCTTTATTATTGACGACATATCCGTACACTTGCGGAACGTTAACAAGTTTTTGGCGTCATTGCCGGGGACTGCGCTATAATATTAGAGATTATCAATTGAGTTAGACTAAACATAACTTTTCTTTTATTTTCATTAGCAAAGTTGTAACTAATCTTTAGATTTTTTTTTTTTTGCATATCTTTCTACTTGTTGATAATTTATTTTGTTACAATTCTAATTCTAATTCTGCATTCTTGATTTCTAGCATTCTAGTCTAGCTTTTTTCTATTTTTCTTTTGATCTAAATTTTTCTCTACTTTTCTTTTGTAAATATATTTTGCAATCTTGTTCTTGTGTATGTGAAGATCTAACTTTGCAGGAGAACTTCTTCCTCTAGATCTCGAAATAAATAGAACATTTAATAGAAGAAGAACTTCGTAAAGGCATCAGAAATAACAAGAACTTATAAATACATTAGTTGATTAGTATATGAATTATTCTAGACATTTTTCTTTTCCTTTTGTCTTTTCTTTCTTGTTTTCATTATGCACTTTCTTTCTTGCAATTTAAATTCTGCATTTTCTTTCTTGCTTTTCATATTGCATTTTATTTCTTGTCTTTGCTTCTTCAATCTTTTCTTCTAATAATTTTTTCTTGAATATCCATGAGCACTAACATGTCAAGCAGGTCCATGAGAAATTTTTCTACACCCTTTTCTGCAAGATTTTTATCTCCCATTATGCAACCTCAAATTGAAGCAGAAAGTTTCCAACTAGACCTAGAGTTAATTTTCATGATACAAGGTCACAAATTTGAAGGAGAAGTATCAGAAAATTCTTATCTGCATCTTGAAACATTTTTAGAGATTTATGATATGGTGAAATTGTTGGTTAGTCCTAGGAAAATGCACCGATTCCACTGTACAAAATTTTTTTTGTACAAGTGTCGAACCTTTCCTTAAATAACCTATTATGTTCTTTAGAAGTTAAATTAGGAATCGCAGACGGAACTTAACATCATTGATTCCAAATTTAACTTATCTGTTCTTAATGGTTTAGATTTGAATCGCAAGCGGAACTTAACACTATTGATTCAAATCCACCTATGTTATTAATTTCATTAAATATTAATTTCCAAAATTGGCTTCCAGGACTGCATGGCGAGACACATGGCCTTCTTGGATATGAGAGCAACCACCACCGCCTAGACAAAGCCTTTTAAGAAAAGCTAATATTTAATTTCCTTAAATAACTCTAGGTTTAACCAAAAAGAATAATCGAATCACAAATTCGAAAAATAAAAGAAAAGAAACACAACTTTGAAACAAATCTAAAAACTCTAGAATCATATGCCTCTTATGTTTGGTATTTCCAAAAATAACTATACAAAGAAAACTAGTATGATGCAGAAAATAATTACTAGTTATACCTTTTTTGTAAGCAAATAACCTCTTGATCTTCTACCGTATTTCTCTTCTTATCTCGGACGTTGTGTGGGCAACGATCTACCGAGATGAGAACCACCCAAGCCCTTCTTCTTCCTTCCTAGTTTCGGCCACCAAAAGCTCCTCCAAGGATGAAGAGGTTCGGCCACCAAAAGCTCCTCCAAGGATGAAGAGATTCGGCCACCACCAAGCTCCAAGGGATGCTAGAAATATCGCCTCCTTTTCTCTCCTTCTTCTCCAAGCAAGATCCGGCTACCACAAGGATTCCAAGGATGAGATGAGGTTTGGCCACAAGATGGAGAGAAGAGAAAAGAGAAGGGGATGATGGCCGGCCACACCAAGGAAGAGAGGGGAGGAAATAGAATAGAGTCGTTAGCCATGAAGGCACCTCTACCCCCTTTTTTATATTTATTGGTCTTGGCAAATAAGGAAATTTAATAAAAACTTCCTTAATTCATTTGCCATGAAAAGGAAAATTTAATTAATTAAAATTAAAAACCTTTTCTTAAATCATATGGCCGGCCACTTATAATCCCCAATCAAGGAAAATTTAATTCACACAAGAATTAAAACTTCCTAATTTGTTTCCGGAAATTTTATAAAAAATTTCTCTAATAATTTTTCCCTTCATGGTGGTTTATAAAAAGGAATTTTTATAAATTAAATCTTTCTTTTAAACATGTGGATAAAAAGAATGTTATCTCTAAAAATTAAAAATCTCTTTCAATGTACAAATAAGGAAAGATATCAAATCTTTTCTTAATCTTTTGTAGAATCTTTATAAAAGAAAATTTTAATTTTAAACTCTCTTTTAAATCATGAACATGGTTAAAAAAGGAAAGTTTTCTCAAAATTAAAATCTACCTTTCAATTTACAAATAAGGAAAGATTTCAAATCTTTTCTTAATCTTTTGTAGAAAGCTATAAAAGGAAAGATTTTAAATTTTAAACTCTCTTTTAAAACCATGGAATCCACATAAGAAAAATTTTAAAAAATAAAATTACTTTTTATTTTAATAGGGCCGGCCACTTAAGCTTGGGTTCAAGCTAGGGCCGGCCACCTCATGAACCAATGAACCATGCCTTTGGCCGGCCCTAGCTTGAACTCCAAGCTAGCTTGGCCGACCCCTATAGGATGGGTAAGAAGGTGGGTATAGTACTCTATAATTAAGAGGCTACGATAGGGACCGAGAGGAGGAATTGGTTTTGGTCTCCCGATGAAATTAAGCATCCCGTGTTCGCTCCGAACACATAACTTAATTTTCATCAATAATAATTCATTCCACTAAAGAACTATTATTGAACTACCGTATCAATCCCAAATTATATTTTGGGCTCCTTCTTATTATGAGTGTGTTAGTCTCCCTGTGTTTAAGATATTGAATGTCCATTAATTAAATGAGTCACTGACAACTCACTTAATTAATATCTTAGTCCAAGAGTAGTACCACTCAACCTTATCGTCATGTCGGACTAAGTCCACCTGCAGGGTTTAACATGACAATCCTTATGAGCTCCTCTTGGGGACATTATCAACTTAGATCACTAGGACACAGTTTCCTTCTATAATCAACAACACACACTATAAGTGATATCATTTCCCAACTTATCGGGCTTATTGATTTATCGAACTAAATCTCACACATTGATAAATTAAAGAAATAAATATCAAATATATGTGCTTGTTATTATATTGGGATTAAGAGTACACACTTCCAAAATAATTGAGGTCTTTGTTCCTTTATAAAGTCAATATAAAAAGAAACGACCTCTAATTCCTTTATAATTGAGATCTTCTTTACTCTTGCTCAAAAGTTCTAATTCCTGTGCTAGTACTTCTAACTCTTCAGTTAGTTTGTATAACCGTTGAGGAATTTTTTGAATGATTTTTTCTTTAAGGATTTCTTCTCCTTCTTTAATGATTTCTTCTCCATTGGTTGTAATTAGGTAACCCAAAACCAGGAAACTCCCCTCGGAGAACCGTATATGAGAATTTCATCTCGTACGGCTCAAGCAGAAACATACAAATGTTACTCAATACACTCTAAGTGTACTAGTGTAATTATATAGTTAAGATAAACTAATACCTAATTACACTACGACCTTCCAATGGTTTGTTCCTTTCCATCATGGTCGTGAGCTACTGTTTTTAATTTATAAAGAACCGATAACACGATCTTCTGTGTGTGACACCACACACTATGTTATCTACAATATAAATTAATTGAACATATACATTTACTATATACAAATGTAAACACTTGACCAATGTGATTCTTATAAATGTTTATGCAAAAGCTAGGCTTTTAGTATACACTCCAACAGAAATGTGAAGGAGTGTTAGCAGATGCAGTTCGATTGATGGTATTTCCTTTCAATATTAAGGATAAAGCAAGGTATCATTGATAGTATACACTTGGTTATATTCTCTCCATCCTCAAAGTATCACAAGTTGGGAGCAATTGGACAAGCAATTTCTGAATCATTTTTTCCCTCCAAATAGAACAGTGTATATGTGGAATTGCATAATAAATTTTGCTCAGGCATATGGAGAATCATTATTTGAAGCTTGGGATAAATTCAAGAGTCTTCAAAGACAGTGCCCTCATCATGGTTTTGAAAAATGGTTGATTCTGCACATATTCTATGGGGGAATTTCTTTCTCAGACAAGAGTTTATTGGATTCATCAGCTGGAGGATCTTTTATGGACAAAAGTGTAGATGAAGAATATATGTTAATTGATCAAGTGACATTGAACTTCCATGAATGGTCGAACATAAGTTGGATGAAATTTCCCTCAAATATTCATGAAGTGCAAGCCATAAATGTTATAGAGCCTATCAAATAAATTGTAACTCAACCATCTATAAGTCTTGAGAATCACAAGTCAAAGAGCGGGAAGTTCAAACATTTGGGGACAAAGATTGAAAGTATTGTTTCAAAATGGTTTAAAGGAGATCTCCCTCTTTCGCAGACAAGATCTAGTGAAAAGTGTGATGATGTTGGGTTATTGATCACACCAACACTAGATAAGCAAGTTGGACCTCCTCCAAAAGCTCAAAGGGAATTTGGGAAAAAGGAAGTTCAATCTTTCCCAGGACCTTCATTAAGGGTTCCTTTTCCACAAAGGTTAGTGGGGGTCAATGAAAATAAAGATTTCGGCAAATCCAGTGACACTAATATGGTTGAGTGCAGATTTTTGAATGTATACGAAGATGAAGACTCTTCATGTAACACCCCACCCTCCTCACTACTAGTCTGTAAGGATGGGGCGCTACTCGACTACTAATTTTTCTTAACTAACATTGTACACATGTAATTATCAATACATAAAACTCTCTAAACATGCAATTAATGACAGCGGAAACATGAATAACTTATCTCTACATTCTACTCCAGCATGTATACACAACTAAAACTATATATCAATCTAAACATGCTGAAATATATGTATTAATCAGAATATGCATGCAATAATACTACAACTCAAATCATGGAAATATTGTACATAGAAATTAAAAGGAAGAATTCTAAATACCTAAAGTCACTCTGATAATAAAAAGGAAAAGTTCTAACATAAAATATTCAATAATCTGAATACAAAACAATCTTAATAAATTCTTATGCTAAATCCCAAGGCTTCTATAGTCCAGGCATCACACATCCATCCGCACCTCCTTGTCGCCTTCCTTTGCTATAGCTTTTCCTTTCCTTTATCTGCAGTAAGAGGAAAATGCATCTATAAGCAAAATTGCTTAGTAAGCGCTATCTAACTCACAAAACTCGAATATGCATATGAATAAGAATAAATCTAAAACTGAATGCTTTAAAGGAAATACTAAACAAGCTCATCTGATAATAGAGGAATCAAACATACTGAAATGCTAAACATGTAAAGCTGCTCATGCTCATCTAACAACAGTATGAAAATCTAAACAACATGTTAGCATATCGGAAACTAAACTTGCTAAACTTTAAACTTATGTGAATCTTATTTCGCTTGTTTAAAATTTATACTTTAATACTTCAAAATAATAATCAATTCTTTCTTGGGCCCAGGCGGAGTACCAAAGCGCGCTCCCTAATAGAGACTGAGGTAGCGAGCCACCAGTCCTACGAGGGTAAAGACCTTGGTCTTACTAGGGCCAAGACCTCGGAATTGGTCACCTGGATTTGTTTAACGACAACCTCGGAAGTCGGGTACTAGCCTTTTCAAATAAAATAACTTTTATCTTTTAGTACTTCTAGTATATAATGCCTCGGCATTTCTTCAAGCACTAGACGTACTGCTGATCCTCAAATACTGGAATTTGGGAACAAAATTAAGACCTTGGTCTTCATTTACTTATAATAACTCATAAAGGTATATGTACAAAAATCCGGAGCAAGATAAGAAGCTATTCTTACAACAATTGACTCCAGATACAAAAATATAAAACTGAAGTCTACAACTAAGATATCAAACACTGCATGCTTATAAATAAAATCGTTCATGCATATTGAGATAACAAGGAACTTAAATCTGTATGCTTATTTGAATGGTAGCAAGGAAGCATATCTAAACCTCATGCTAGAATAAATAAACTCAAATCTGTATCCTAGAATGAATGTAACAAGAAAACATATCTAAACCTCATGCTAGAATAAAGGAACTCAAATCTGGATCCTAGAATGAGTGGTAACAAGGAAGCATATCTAAACCACATGTTAGAATAAAGAGACTTAAATCTATACACTTGAATGAATGTAGCAAGGAAGCATAACCAAACTGAACCAAAATGCAAATCGATTCCTCATGCTCAATTCTGTACACATGCATATCAATTCTTCACGCTAAAAAAAAACATTAAATCTGTACACATGCATATCATCATATGTATATAGCAGTTATACAAAATGCAACTAGAGGAAGAATTTGCTACTAGGAACTAAGGAGATAGTATCAATTCTTCATGCTCAATGCTACAAAGATTTACTACTGAAAACTAAAACATCATTTCTTCTTCATGCTATGTGCCACGGCAACAAAAGAAAAACCGAAAATCCCTAGCTTCCATACAAACCGAAACCACAAATAATTTTTCCTTTTCAGTGCCACGGCAGAAACTAAAAGAAGCAAAATACTCCACATACTTATCCTTTTCATGTTCTTCCTTTGAAACTCACGGCAGAAAACTAAAAGAAGAAAAATACTCCTCATACTTATCCTTTTCATGTTCTTCCTTTGAAACTCACGGCAGAAATTTCAAAATTAAAAATCTTACAACATGCTTCGAATTCAAGGAGAAAAAGATCCGAAACCACTCCTACCGCAGGTGAGAAGCAACTTACTTTGCTTCTTGGACTCACAACCGAACAAGAAGGGCTTCTAGGGTTCGGATAAATCGAGTTTCCGGCCTCTTCTTGCGCCTACGTGTTCTCCTTGCCTAGAGGATCGTGAGGATGTGAGGAAACCTTCGGATGATCCTTGGTCAGCCGCTGGAGACGATGCCCTAACTCCTCCTTGTGTTTTCGCCCGAGCTGCCGTCACACGCGAGAGGAAGAAGGAAAAGGGTTTTAGGTCACGGGATAATACCTAAGTCCTCTCTTTATAACTCCAATATCCTGTTACCAACTACTACTTAAATAAAATCCGCTCCTTCCTTAATCAGCACGGCCCTGCTGGGTTTCCTGGTCATCACGTTTCGCTTAAGTCTTGGTTCAGGTCGGAGGTCGTGGGTTTGAACCTCGGCCGAACCTCTTTATTTTTTTAAAACTTCTTCCTTTTGTAAAAATACCAAACGAACTCCAAAAATTGCATAAAAATACTCTAAAAATTCCTAAAAATCTCTAGAATATTTCTAAAGCATTTCTAAATATTTTTAAGCACTATTAGGATTCGAAATGAGGAAATTTGGGTCATTACAATTCCCTATACCTTATAAAAAGTTCATCCTCGAACTTAGAATAATTCTGGATATTTCTGTCTCATACTGTCCTCACGCTCCCAAGTAACTTCCTCGTGCTTCTGGTTCTGCCAGATGACCTTCACTAGTAGTACTCCTTTGTTCCTTAGTCTCTTAACTTCTCTGTCCACTATTTGTGTAGGTCTGCTCTCATAGCTAAGATCCTCCTGGATCTGCACTGACTAAGGCTGAATCACTTGGCTAGGGTCGTGGAGGCACTTCTTTAGCATGAAGACATGAAATACGTTGTGTATTGCTGACATGTCTTGTGGTAAGTCCAGCTTGTAAGCTACTTTTCCAATCCTTTCTATGATCAGGTAAGGTCCTACGTAGCGAGGACTTAACTTGCCCTTTTTGCCAAAACTCATTACTCCCTTCATAGGAGCAATTTTGAGAAAGACTGAATCCCCTACTTGGAATTCAAGTGGTCTACGGCGTGTGTCAGCATAACTTTTCTGTCTGCTCTGAGCAGTCTCAATTCTCTGTCTGATTTTCTGGATAGTCTGTGTGGTTTCTTCTATCATCTCGATCTACGTGCCCAATTCTGATTCCATCTCTTCTCTTTCTCCAGCCTCCAACCAACATATGGGTGATCTGCACTTCCGGCCATACAGTGCTTCATACGGTGCCATCTTGATAGTGGCCTGATAGCTATTGTTGTAGGCGAATTCAGCTAAGTACAGATACTTGCACCAACTACCTTTAAAATCTAATGCACAAGCCCTGAGCATGTCTTCTAAAATATGATTTACTCGTTATGTCTGTTCATCAGTCTAGGGATGGAAGGCTGTACTGAACTTGAGTTTGGTGCCTAATGCATTCTGGACACACTCCCAAAATTGAGAGGTGAAGCGCCCATCCCTATCGGAAACAATCGACTTCGAAACTCCATGAAGTCTTATCACTTCCTTAACATATAGCTGTGCCAACTGCTCTATAGAGTGGGACACCTTGATGGCTAGAAAATGGGCAGGCTTGGTCAATATGTCCACTATCACCCATATCGCATCATACCCATTAGTGGTTCTTGGAAGACTTGTTATGAAGTCCATGGATATTTCTTCCCACTTCCACTCTGGTATTGGGAGAGGCTGTAGAACTCCTCCTGGTATCTGGTTCTCTGCTTTGACTCTCTGGCATGTTAGACAGGTACTGACATATTTTGCTACATCCCTCTTGAGTCCAAACCACCAGAATCTCTACTTCAAATCTTGATACATCTTGGTGGAACCAGGATGCATGGAGTACGGTGTACTATGAGCTTCTTCCAGAATCTTCCCCCTCAATTCCTCATAATTGGGAACATAAAGGCAGCTCCTCTGATAAAGAATTTCACTTCTGATACTCGAAACTCTAAATTTTATTCTTTTTGTATCCCTTGCTTGATCTTCTGGATATCTGGGTCTTCACTTTGCTTTCTCTGTATATCCTCAAGCAGGGTTGACTCTAAAGTCAATGCAGAGAGTTGCCCATAAATAATTTCGGCTCCAAAATCTGACAATTCCTTCTGCAGTGGCAGTGCTAATGATGATAAGTGCATCAGGGTTGCACAAGACTTTCGACTTAGTGCATCCGCCACTTTGTTAGCTTTACCTGTGTGGTAGAGGATTTCACAGTCATAATCTTTAACCAACGCTAGCCACCTGTGCTGTCTCATGTTTAAATCATTCTGGGTAAAGAAATACTTTAAACTCTGATGGTCGGTGAAGATTCTGCACTGAACTCCATACAAATAATGTCGCCAGAGTTTTAGTGCAAAGACCACGGCTGCCAGCTCAAGATCATGAGTGGGGTAGTTCTTCTTATAATCTTTGAGTTGTCTGGAAGCATAAGCTATAACCTTCCCTTTTTGCATGAGAACAGCTCCAAGGCCCATCTTGGAAGCATCACTGTAGATGTCAAAACTCTTGTCACTCTCCGGAACAGTCAGAATGGAGCACTGGTCAATCTCTTCTTCAATGCTTGGAAACTTTGCTCACATTTATCTGACCATTCAAACTTCTTGTTCTTCCTGGTTAAGGCCGTTATTGGAGAGGCTATCCTGGAAAAGTTCTCCAGAAATTTCCTGTAGTACCCTGCTAAACCAAGGAAGCTTCTGATCTCCCTGGCGTTCTTGGGTCTACTCCAGTTGTTGATAGCTTCTATCTTGGCAGGATCCACTTGAATACCTTCTTTAGAAATGATGTGATCTAGAAACGCCACCTGTTCTAACCAGAACTCAAACTTTGAGAATTTAGCATAAAGCTACTTTCGCTTAAGGGTTCGCAGTACTATTCTCAAGTGCGTGTCTTACTCCTCTGGGGTTCTTGAATATATCAGAATGTCGTCGATGAACACAATGACAAACTTATCAAGGTATTCTCTAAACACTCTGTTCATTAAGTCCATGAAGACTGCAGGTGCATTAGTCACTCCAAAAGGCATGACTACAAACTTGTAGTGTCCGTATCTGGTCCTGAAAGCTGTTCTGGGTATATCACTTTCTTTCACTTTCAACTGATGGTACCCAGAGCGCAGATCTATCTTAGAGAAGACTGTTGCCCCCTTTTACTGATCAAATAGATCATCTATTCTGGGAAGAGGGTACTTGTTCTTAATTGTCACTTTGTTCAGCGCTCTATAATCGATGCACATTCGCATAGATCCGTCTTTCTTCTTAATGAACAACGCCGGAGCTCCCCATGGTGAGTGACTAGGACGGATGAAACCTTTGTCAAGTAGCTCCTGGAGCTGTTCTTGTAACTCTTTCAGTTCTGCTGGAGATATCCGGTACAGAGCTTTTAAAATTAGGCCGATGTCAGGTACCAACTAAATTTCAAACTCCACTTCTCTGTTGGGAGGTAGTCCAGGTAGCTCTTCTGGAAATACCTCTGGATACTCACAGACTACCCGAACGTCTTCCTGTTTGGGTCCTTTTCGTTCTTCTGTATTCACAATGTGTGCAAGAAAACCAGCACACCCTTTAGCTAACATTTGCTGAGTTGTTAGGGAAGAGAGGAATTTCTGGGTCTTCCTCTTTAGTGAGGGGGAATACTCTGGCACTGGCTGGAACTGGTGGGGCTTCCAACCTCCCTTGACTGAGCTGAGGTCCGTCCAGAGTTACAGGCATGTAGTGTAACTGAGTCCTGCTCCCGTATGGCTCTGCCTATTACTGAGGTGCTTTAAACTTGTTAGGGCACGCTTTAGCCAGATGTCCTTCTTGACCGCATGAATAACATCCAGTCATACCCAAAATAAAGTCTCCTGGATGTACTCTCCCATATTTAGGGCAGGGAGGGAACTTGGCCTGCTTGTCTACTGGACCTCCCTTTTGGCTGCCTCCTGTATTCCATCGTTTTCTTTTGTTATCTTTGCCCTTCCAGTGCTGCTTGCTTGCCTGGGGCTTCAGACTCCCTGCTATCTTGTCCTCTATCTTGACTGGCTTGAATTGCATTTGTTGTGCCTTGATGCTATTCAGATACTGCTCAACAACTAATACTCTGTTGACCAGCTCTTCACCAGTCTGTGGTCGGTGAGTTCCACTACTCACATTAAGTGCTATTTCTGGCCTTTCAAAGTAAAATATCTTAATTACTTCTTCTTTAAATGCCTTGGCATTTTAACAAACACCTTGTGTGCCAAAATCCCTAAAGTCTTGACTTTGGGATCTACTTAAGGCCTTGGCCTTTTTCTTTCTTTTCTTTATCATTCTTATACTTTTCTTAAACCCAAAATACTAATAGGGTATTTTTCCATATGCATCTATAAGTGAAACTAACTAGGTAACACATGATCAAATACTTAAAAAAAATTTCTCTTTACTGTAAATAATAAGGAAAAGCATACTAATGAAAAAAAAATTAAATGATTTCTAACTTGAAGACGGCAAGGTTGGTGATGATGTGTGATGCTGGAGAATAGGAACTGCTCTGATACCAACTTGTAACACCCCACCCTCCTCATTACTAGTCTGTGAGGATGGGGCGCTACTCGACTACTAATTTTTCATAACTAACATTGCACACATGTAATTATCAATACATAAAACTCTCTAAACATGTAATTATTGACAGCGGAAACATGAATAACTTATCTCTACATTCTACTCCAGCATGTATACACAACTAAAACTATACATCAATCTAAACATGCTAAAATATATGTATTAATCAGAACATGCATGCAATAATACTACAACTCAAATCATGGAACTATTGTACATAGCAATTAAAAGGAAGAATTCTAAATACCTAAAGTCACTCTGATAATAAAAAGGAAAAGTTCTAACATAAAATATTCAATAATCTGAATAAAAAAAAATCTTAATAAATTCTTATGCTAAATCCCAAGGCTTCTATAGTCCAGGCATCACACATCCATCCGCACCTCCTTGCCGTCTTCCTTTGCTATAGCTTTTCCTTTCCTTTATCTGTAGTAAGAGGAAAATGCATCTATAAGTAAAATTTCTTAGTAAGCGCTATCTAACTCACAAAACTCGAATATGTATGTGAATAAGAATAAATCTTAAACAGAATGCTTTAAAAGAAATATTAAACATGCTCATCTGATAATAGAGGAATCAAACATACTGAAATGCTAAACATGTAAAGCTAATCATGCTCATCTAACAACAGTATGAAAATCTAAATAACATGCTAGCATATTGGAAACTAAACTTGCTAAACTTTAAACTTATGTGAAGCTTATTTCACTTGTTTAAAATTTATACTTTAATACTTAAAAAAAATAATCAATTCTTTCTTGGGCCCAGACGTAGTACCAAAGCGCGCTCCCTAATAGAGACTGAGGTAGCGACACATCATTCCTACGAGGGTAAAGACCTTGGTCTTACCAGGGCCAAGACCTCAGAATTGGTCACCTGGATTTGTTTAACGACAACCTCGGAAGTCGGGTACTAGCCTTTTCAAATAAAATAACTTTTATCTTTTAATACTTCTAGTATATAATGCCTCGGCATTTCTTCAAGCACTAGACGTACTGCTAATCCTCAAATGCTGGAATTTGGGAACAAAATTAAGACCTTGGTCTTTTTTACTTATAATTACTCATAAAGGTATATGTACAAAAATCCAGAGCAAGATAAGAAGCTATTCTTACAACAATTGACTCCAGATACAAAAATATAAAACTGAAGTCTACAATTGAGATACCAAACACTGCATGCTTATAAATAAAATCGTTCATGCATATTGAGATAACAAGGAACTTAAATCTGTATGCTTATTTGAATGGTAGCAAGGAAGCATATCTAAACCTCATGCTAAAATAAAGAAACTCAAATCTGTATCCTAGAATGAATGTAACAAGAAAACATATCTAAACCTCATGCTAGAATAAAGGAACTCAAATCTGGATCCTAGAATGAGTGGTAACAAGGAAGCATATCTAAACCACATGTTAGAATAAAGAGACTTAAATCTGTACACTTGAATGAATGTAGCAAGGAAGCATAACCAAACTGAACCAAAATGCAAATCGATTCCTCATGCTCAGTTCTGTACACATGCATATCAATTCTTCACGCTAAAAAAAAAACATTAAATCTGTACACATGCATATCATCATATGTATATAGCAGTTATACAAAATGCAACTAGAGGAAGAATTTGCTACTAGGAACTAAGGAGAAAGTATCAATTCTTCATGCTCAATGCTACAAAGATTTACTACTGAAAACTAAAACATCATTTCTTTTTCATGCTATGTGCCACGACAACAAAAGAAAAACCGAAATTCCCTAGCTTCCATACACATCGAAACCACAAATAATTTCTCCTTTTCAGTGCCACGGCAGAAACTAAAAGAAGCAAAATACTCCACATACTTATCCTTTTCATGTTCTTCCTTTGAGACTCACGGTAGAAAACTAAAAGAAGCAAAATACTCCACATACTTATCCTTTTCATGTTCTTCCTTTGAAACTCACGGCAGAAATTTCAAAACTAAAAATCTTACAATATGCTTCGAATTCAAGGAGAAAAAGATCTGAAACCACTCCTACAGCAGGTGAGAAGAAACTTACTTTGCTTCTTGGACTCACAACCGAACAAGAAGGGCTTCTAGGGTTCGGATAACTCGAGTTTCCAGCCTCTTCTTGCGCCTACGTGTTCTCGTTGCCGAGAGGATCATGAGGATGTGAGGAAACCTTCGGATGATCCTTTGCCGACCGCCAGAGACGATGCCCTAACTCCTCCTTGCGTTTTCACCCGAGCTGCCATCGCACGCGAGAGGAAGAAGGAAAAGGGTTTTAGGTCACGGGATAATACCTAAGTCCTCTCTTTATAACTCCAATATCCTGTTACCAACTACTACTTAAATAAAATCCTCTCCTTCCTTAATCAGCACGGCCCTGCTGGGTTTCCTGGTCATCACGTTTCACTTAAGTTTTGCTTCAGGTAGGAGGTCGTGAGTTCGAACCTCGACCGAACCTCTTTATTTTTTTAAAACTTCTTCCTTTTGTAAAAATACCAAACGAACTCCAAAAATTGCATAAAATACTCTAAAAATTCCTTAAAATCTCTAGAATATTTCTAAAGCATTTCTAAATATTTTTAAGCATTATTAGGATTCGCAATAGGGAAATTTGGGTTGTTACACTTCAGATGAGGATTTTATTGATAATGCAGTGGTAAATAAATTTTCAGATCCGCCTTCAAATTTTATAGGATGTTATAATGACATTAAATTTTCTGATGATGAATGTGATGTGGTAGATCAATTTAAAACTACAAGTGAAGTTATTGATCCTCTTGTTATTGATTCTCCTATTGAGGATATAGATGTTGGTTTATTTTTTGATATATGTGTTGATGATGATGATATGGAAGAATATGAAGGGAGCTGTGTTGTGGAAGCAGCATCTCAAGGATCATCACCTTTGTCCAAAAAACCCTTAGAGGTTATAAGAATTGATCATGTTGTGGAACAATGTGTAGGGACTTTTGCAGAAATAGTAGAGTCTCAAGAATCACCATCATTGATATCATCAACACCTGAGCTAGAGCTAGAACTATCATTTGATTCATAGGAAGTCACATCTACATGTTTAGAAATTTCAGATATCTCTCAGCAAAGTAAGGTTAGTATTTCTTGTGATCTTTTGAAAAATTTTATAGAGGTACCTATCATTGACTTTGTTAGATGTGATTCAGTTTTTATTTCTTATTCTGCTTATCTTAACATGGTTATGGCTCTATCTTATCTAATATGTTTGTGGGAGATTTGTATTTTCTTTGCATGTGCAGATTTCACTTGGGCTAATAATTGGAAGCTCACACTGAACCGTCTTCGACCACCTGAGACAACTTCAAAGAAGACGAAGATGGAGAGAGCAATATTTCATTTTGTAATTCCTATATTGGAAGGTCTCTCCATAATAAGAGCCCTCGGTAGGAGGGTGTTGAAATATCTTACCCCTCCAAGAGCGAGATTTAGATGAATCTTATGAGGTGGTCAAGCTAATGACCTTAAACAAGCGCTTCTTGGGAAGTAACCCAAGTTCTTCAATCTTGTTTTCATTCATATTTTTAGTTTCTTTCTAGTTTCATTTCTTTCTTTATAATAAATTTGTATCCTCTACTTAATTTTTGTTGTCTATTTTCTTTTATGGGACTCAAAGATTAGGAGGAGTGCAACTATATGATGGAGAAGTTCATGACATGGACATTTGGCACGCATCATTTGGTAACTTCTCTTCTTTTTAATCTCCTCCATATTAGTTTTAGTTTTCATTGGGACAATGAAAAGTTTAAGTCTGGGGGGATGCATTTGGTTTAGTTTGCTCATTTCTTTTTGCCTAATAAAATTTGCTAGTTGCATCATTCATCGCATCATGTTTGTTTGTCCTTATTGCAAAATACTAGCACGTTTATTCTAGATTCTATGTGGTTTATTGGTTACTTATGGTGTTATTATGTTTAGTGATCTATCTTTTTCTATCTATGATAGCATGAAGTGAGCAATATTTTTACTATAAGAGTTTAAATATTGGCCTTGTTTTAGGATCTCTATACACTATGCCTATTTTTGATGGTTGATAATTCTAAAATATTTATAATTCATAGAATTGGACTAGTACTTGTGCTTCTATGGTGACCTCTCAACTACATTTTGGTTACTGGATAAACTCAGATCATGTAAGTTCATTTGGAAAAATCAATCCCAAGGAAAAAAAATGAAAGTTTGTTCAAGTTTGACACTTTGAAAGCATTCAAAGAAAAAAAATAAGGGATAAAAAATAGTTATCATGAGTGGAAACTAGTAATTCACCCCTTTGAGACCGAGTTAGGTTACAGGGGAAATGAATGTTATGTTTCTCTTGATACTGAGTATTCCTTTGAGATATTGTGTAGACGATGCATAGTATATTTGTGGGGAACAAACCTTGCGTGTGGCATGTAACACCCCTAGAAAGCCTAGATAAGAAAGTAAGGATAATGAGAGTACGAATGAAAAGAAGGTGTAAATATTCTAAGTTAAATATTAAGATGGATGATTAAAACTTTATGAAAGAAAAATAAAGTTGAGAATATAAATCATCTATGCATGATTTAAAATGTATGGAATTAATATGGACAAAAGGAAGAAATATGAGATAATATATATATGTATGAAATGTTTATGCATAATGCATAATATAGTAATATACGAATTATTATGTACAAAAGAAAATAAAATGTTAGAAGAGAGATTGAACCTTGGATCTCTTGTAAGGAACATGTATAGGATACCAAAGGGGATAGGAGAATTATTGATAAGGAGAGAAAGGATTAAGTAGTTAAGAATAAGAAAGGATTCTTTCTACTTAAAAGGAAAAGGAAGTAAAAAGAAATAAAAATATACATAAACAAGTTTTGATCCTTGGTTCTCTTGTGGATGCATGCATGTGTTAACCAAGTGGGATAGGAGAGGATATTGTAAGAGGAGAGATAGGAATTTTAATTAAAGGAGAGAAAAGAGAGAAATTAAGGGAAAGAAAAGAGAGAACTTAAAAGGCATTTCTCTAGAATATTCTTGTCATTTAAGGGGAGAAATGAATAGGGAGGATGAATCAAGTCAAGTTCCTCCCCTCATTTTAGTATAAATAGGCATGGAGGGGTGACTTCAACTTCATCCCCCACTCATTCTCCTCCTCTCCTCCCTTTTGTGCCGAGACTCACCTCTCCCTCTTTTCTTCTTCTTGTTGCCGAGAGCAACAACTCTCCCCCTTCTTTCTTTCTTTTTGTTGCCGAGCAACACAAGAGGAAGAAGCCTCCTCTTCTTCCTCCTCCCCTCCACCAAAAGACCTAGCCACTTCTTCCTCCATTGGTGTCGAGCAAAGCAAGCAAGGAAGAAAGGTCCACAAGCAAGTTCTCAACTCTAGGAAACTTAAGCAAAGAAGGTAAGCTTCCCCTCACCTGCGGTACAAGGCTTTCATGTGATTTTCGGATTCTTTTTCTATGCCTTGAAAGAAAGTTTTCCCCTATGTTTTTATACATATATGATGCATGATCAGAGGTGTATGTAACCCTAGAATTTCAATCAAAAATATTGTAAATAGGTTAGGAAAATTATTGTCTAACCAAACTAGTGCAAGGTTCCCTCTATGAAATGCTAAGGACCTTCCTATGGTTTTCTTGCTTGGAAGTTGATTGGAACCAAAAGAACCCCACTCTCATGTTTTGGCCAAGAAAGAATTTAGGGTTAGGAGGACCTTGAATTTAAAATAACTATGCTTATATGACATGATATAAAGTTCTTAAGAGTTGTATACTTGTATGTTGAAAGAAACTCATAAACCTTACTCTTAATATTTCGGCCATGGTAAGGTGATGGTTTAGAGAAGCTTAAATAAAATTCTAATATGCTCAATGACCTCTGTGATATTATGTTATGAAAGATGATTAATGCTCTCATGTTTAATTGGAATGTAGAAAATTAGTTACATGATTTATGACATGTAAGATCATAAGAGTCCTAGCTTGTTTATGATCCAACTTTGTGTATGATGTTCTTAGTAAATCTTGCTATGAAATTTACTTAGGTTTCCCATGCTTTAGGCCACTTAAAGGAAGTTTATATTCTATGAATTTCGGCCAAGTAAGGTTTAAAGGACCTAGAGGCCTTGGAAATGAAATCTAAGGGGTTAAAAGTACTTCTTATGAAAACTTGATAATGTGTGAATGTGATACATGTTTGTATGACCTAAATGAATCATTATGTGTTCGGCCATGAAGGGATAGATGCCCTAGAAACCCTAGAACAAAAATTAAATATGTCTATGCCATGCTGTATGAAAATGATATGATAATAAGTTAGAATGCATGATTGCTTTAGTTATGAAATGATATGCATAATGAAGTTATATTATGAAATATGCCATGATGTGTTATAGCATAGAAAATGCTATACATAATGAAAAGAAATGAAGTTATGTTATGATATGTGATAGCATAGAAAATGTGATATGTGATAGCATAGAAAATGCTATACATAATGAAAAGAAATGAAGTTATGTTATGATATGTGACAGCATAGAAAATGCTATACATAATGAAAAGAAATGAAGTTATGTTATGATATGTGATAGCATAGAAAATGCTATACATAATGAAAAGAAATGAAAAGAATAAATGCATGAAAGATTGTTAAGGACATGATATGATAGTTATGCATGATAAGTTATTTTTATGGTTTGTACCAAGGGTGGGCTCCGTAAATGGAGTAAGACTCGGGCCTCGTCAGTAATAGGCCTTTGAGTGCCCTAGGTCGATGGAGTAAGACTCGGGCCTAGTATGTATGCATGGTAGGGCTCAAGACTTGCTACCTTGGACCTACGCATTAAGTATGTGGTACAAACCGGGATCCCAAATGATGATGATATTAATTTCAAGTACTTATAAGTATAAGTTTTCAAATTCATGATGCATTGCCTACATATGTGCTTGAATTATCTGATGATTAGATATAATGTCATGTGATATTATGATATGGATATGAATATGATACCCTTGTATGTCCTATGCTTATGATACCTCGCATGATATTGATATGCAATGATATGAATTCGGTTTTAGTGAGTAGGAAAGAAACTTACTGAGCCATGAGTGCTCATAGCTTACTTTCCTTGTACCGCAGATAAAAGAGAAAGGATGCAGCAGGAGGAGCAGATAGTGATGTGTGTGGTGGTGGCTCGGCTAGGACGATTCGGACAAATTAATATTTTTAGTTATAAGTTCAATATATGCACATTTGAACAAATCAGAATATGTGATATTATGCTTAATAAATTAAATTCTTTAAAGTTTTTATTCTTCCGCTGTTATAGTAAAACATGTACGTAAGTAGTATAAGAACGTAGCGCCGCCCTTGGGTAAGAAGGGTGGGCGTTACATGGCAGGTAAGTGCCTATCACCGGAAGCATAAGGAACACAATTTTATGATGACTTGACTAGACTTAGGGATTGAAACTTGAAAAATTTAGGCCACCATTGCACTGAGCACGGAGGACTACTACTTAGGTCATACTCAAACTACTTTTGTATCTTGCTCACCAATGAAATCATCTGATAGGATTAGATTAATTTTCTAGATATTATGATGCACTATTTAACTACATAAATCTAGATTGCTGGTTTTTCTTAAGGACAAGCAAAGGTTTAAGTTTGGGGGTGTGATGTGCGTAGATTATATACACTTTTATGCATGTTTTGACGCACATCTACTTGTATTTCATTAGCATAATTTATGTTTATTGCACCATATTTCATTGTAATGTCATACTTTCATTATATTCTGTTCGGAGATCTGCTCTTTGCTTGTTTTGATTGATAGGACGTGATTTGGAGCTTAAATGAAGTCCAGAGTGTCACGGGCATGCAAAAACTAAGTCCTTGTAGGTTTTGTCCGTATGGAGACCACATGGCCGTGTGGAGGCCATGTGGGGGTCGTGTGAATGTCACACGGCCGTGTTAAGGCCATGTGAAATTTTCAGCATTGTAGACCAAAAGTAAAATGGCTATAACTTTGTGCTCGGTTGGGGTTTTGGGCTGTTCTTTACATCAATTTATAGATAACTTCAAGATCTACAACTTTGATGAAGACTTCAACCAGAGAAACCCCATATTGATGGTGTAAAAGATGATGCAATGAAACATAGCCATTTAGAGCTATGACAAGGGCCATGAAAGCGGTGTGTGAGAACCACACGGCCATAACATGGTTGTGTCACATTTCCAGAGAAGAAGAAGACTATGGTCGTGTCCTAGACACGGCCGTGCAAGCCTTCCAGAGCCAAAGCAGTACATGGTCATGTCCTAGACATGGCCGTGCAATTTTTCAAGAAGCTAAACAAGCCCTGGTCGTGTCCCAGACACGGTCGTGCATGAGTTCAGGCCGTGTAGATCTACATGACCATGCAAGGGTGGTCGTGGCAGAACATGTCACGGCCGTGTGCATCACATGGCCGTGTGAGAGGGGCAGTGAAGAGAATGACCTAGGTCGTGTCTCACACACGCCCAGGTCTCGGGGCCGTGTGGCGCCCAAAATCTCTGCTCTATATAAGGGGTTCTTTCACCATTTGAAAGGGGAGCTCTCCCTCTTGGGAGAGGACGAGATTTGGGCGATTCCTCACCTTTTTGGAGGGATTTTTCGGCGATCTAAGGGCAGATCTTCAACGAATCGACCCCGGGAACGAGGATTGGATCCGAAGACCGTTCTTCATCGTAGATAAGCTTTTCTTCACTTTCTCTTCTTGGATTTTGGGATCAAGATGCTTGTAATCTTCTTGTATTTGGGTTTCTTTTCCTATTCTATGGATTATATCTCTTTGTTCTAGGATGGAGGGAGTATTTGTAATGTATTTTGATGTAAACTCTTGTGGATTTACCAATTTCCTATTTCTATGATGTTGTCTTGTTTGTATCTATTTGATCTTGTGTGGATTGATGTGATTGGACTTAATTACCATACTTGATTGAATGTTTGAGTGTCTTGTGGATCTTTTAGAGGTAATCCCTCATTCGATTATCCGAGGGACGTACGTGACAGACAAGCCCGTGTAAGAACGATTGAGGGAAAATCTTGAAGGGGAAATAAGGACATTCAAGGGGGTAGGATAGATTGTATGCATTAATCTTTTATATCTTAATATAGGTTGAGAAGTAATGCATTTCTATGTTTATTATTCGAGGGACACACGTGACAAGCAAGCCCATGTAAGGACTGTTGGGTTCATCGGGCCGCGAAAACTGCTTTTTCGCGTCGCGGAAACCCCGAATCACCCAAAGCCATGGATCTCGTGCAAAGATTCGTAAACAAAAACTTTTCGAAAAACCTTTTTCTTGTACGAGTTTGTAAAAACTTTAGATCTACACTAAAGTTAAGATCATTACCATTGTAGCGAAGCCCTTCACGTTCCCGCTCGTCCAAGGTGCCGGATCTCTAGACCGTTAAGTGTACGGTCCTCTAGAAGTATCCACACGAACAATCCTTGATGGAGAAGACCAAACAAAGGTGTGCTAGCACCTTGTCTTGTTCGGCCAAGAGAGGAGGAGAGGGAGAAGAGAGAGCTCTAGAGGAAGAAGATGACTTAATCACACTTGAATGAAAAATGAATATTTTCATTCCCACTAGAGTGGCCGGCCACATTTTGTAACTCTCACATTAATTCCAATTAATGTGGAGACCATTAAGAGTTGTAACCCCCATGAGGTGGCACTCTAGGATGATGTGGATCAACACTATTGGTCCACATCTTGCCACCTCACTAAATGACATGGCAACAAGTGTAACCTCCTCATTTAATGTGGGCCGGCCACATTAAATGCTATGGAGGCTTGTAACCTCCATGAGGTGGCACACATTGATGATGTGGAGCAATCCTATTGGTCCACATCTTGCCAACTCACTAGTGATGTGGCAAAAAGTCAAGTCAAACATGACTTTTTCTCTTCCTCTCAAATCAAGTCAAACTTGATCAAATCTCTCTCATGGTTGATCTAATCCAACCATATGATTCAAGCCAACTTAATATAATGAATCTAATTCATTAAATTAAGTTGATTTAATGAGTCATAATCTAAATTAGACTCATTAAATACATGAATCAACTTGAGTCCAACTCAATTAGCCCAATTTGGATTACTCTTAATCCAATATGATTCATCAAATGAATCTAATCCTCTTGGTTCATCATATGAACCAAATCTCCATCTAATTGTCCTTAGTGTGTGACCCTATAGGTTCTTGTAACGTTGGCAATGCCCTAAACCCATTTAGGAGCATAAGTAATGAGCGGTATCTAGCAACACATCATTACTACCCAAGTTACAAGAATGTCGAGATCCGACATCACCTTGTGACTACCAATTGTGACTCCTCACAAAATATATGACATTGTCCTTCTATCCTAGACATCTAGATTGATCAATGTGAGGCATAGACCATGTCATCCTCTAATCAATCTAAATCTTGAACTCCAAGTAGACTCACTCGATCAAATGAGCTCAACATCTAATGTTGACTCATTTGGACATGGCCATGCACTCAGTGGTCTCACTCTATCAAGAATAGCGATGTCGCCGCCATATATGGGAGGATAGATCCCATCAGTAGTCCTCCCTCCGCATCGTTACATACCCAATAATCGCTTTATAGTCCACCGATTACGGTGACGCTTGAAAACCAAAGTACATAACTCCTTGTAGGATCCATGGTGACTTGGTCCAAGGACTAATAGTCATACTAATAGCCACATGAGAAAGTATATGACACTCATAACGATCCATGATACTTTCTCATGGCGGTCATTCAGATACATTCTCCAATGTATACCCATGTGTCAGCTTGATATCTCTATATCCATGACTTGTGAGATCAAGTCATCGAACTGACCTACATGCTAGTCTTATTGCATTAACATTGTCCCTGAATGTTAATACTCGACTAGGAATGATTTAGAGTAGTGTTCCCTATATCATCTCACTATCGATTCAACTAATCGATTGATATAGGTATGAACCTTCTACTCAAGGACGCTATTATACTTAGTCTATTTGGCACTAATACAAATAAGTATAATAACCAAACAAATGCCTTTATTAATATACAAGAATATGATATACATGAGTCCATACAATCATCAAAAAATGATTGGCTCTAGGGCTCTAACTAACAAGGACATCATAGGAATCATTCCTAATTGATCATATTTAGATATAGATTTTAGTCCTAAGCCAATTGTCTATTACAAGAGAGAATCGGCAACCTTCTACAAATGATGGACAATTGAGGAATAAGATTTGGTAGATCATTTACATTGAATAACATTACAAAGAAACCAAAACTCCTAGAACATCCTTTATCATAGCCCTTATCCCTATTTTTATGCTTTTACTTCTAGGTTTTACTTTCTATAGTTGCACCTAGCTTTTATAAATCAATTGATTAGTTGTTTAGTTAATTCATGTTGAGATATCTTTAGGGGTTATAACCAGTCCCTGTGGATACGATATCTTTCTTTATTACTGACGACGTATCCGTACACTTGCGGAACATTAACAAAAGACTATCAACTAGAATATCAAAATATGAAAATTTCAGTTGATAACATAAGTTCATTCAATCTAACCAAGATCTCAATTCACCACTCAAGGACTAAACATATAGAAGTAAAACACCACTTTGTAAGGAATCACGTAGCTAAAGGTGATATTATACTTAACTATGTTGAGTCCAAATCAAACCTGGTTGACACATTCACAAAGGTCTTACCTGAACTTGAGTTCGGTGTACTTAGAAGACAAATAGGAATGTGCATGGTAGAATAGAACTTATTTTTTAAAAAAAATTGCTTCTGGTTTACTATCTCAAAAATTATGTTTTTAAAATCAACCTAATTTTAAAAGTGTCTTTAAAAATTCTAGGAAAAATAGTTTTCAAAAATCCCAATTTTGTTAGTTTTCAAAAATTTGGACTTAGCCTAGGAATTTATCCCCTAGAAATCATGTACCCCTAGTTTCAGCCAGAGCATCTCACAAGCACACTAGGTTTAACTTGCTTGTGTATTAAAACACTTAGAATTGTGAGATGCATAGGGTATTGTCTGGACTTAAGAATGCTTATGTCTGTGCATCGACATAAGTCTGGACAATAAATACCATATTTACATTGATCAAGTTAAGTTATCCTATCTTAGTCGAATCTAACTAGATCACTGACTTAACTTGACTAACCAAGTGAAAGCTATTACCTTTTAGGTAAGCAGCTAGTAGCTAATGGTTAGACATTTGGCTAACAAAATTAAGTATTTAGTTTTATTTTTTTAATTACTCATGCTTGGACTTTAGGACCTTTGGAAAAGAGAGCTAACTTTTCTTTAACATTGACTTACTCTTCTAAGTGAAAGTGGACTTAGCTAAAGTTTTACATGTTGATACTATTTAAGCTAAGTATTTTTCAAATTTAACTAAGTAAAATTAATTTTTGAATCTCTAAATTTTTTTTAAGTTTTATCAAATATTTTTGTTCGCTCTTTTTACACTAATATTTTTTCTAAGTTACTTTTCAAAGTCAACAAACTTAGATAAAAACTTCTTTCCAAACTTAGTTTCTGGAATTTTTTTTAAGGAAAAAGTTTTGTTAATCTAAGTACTTTCTAAAAAATAGATTATTTTTAAACTAAGCTCCCTACTTAACTTTTGATAAAGGTTTTTTCTATTCAACTAAAAAGTCTACAAGAAAATTTATTCTAAAAGTTAAGTATTTATCAAAATGTTTTCAACCTCCTATTTAAGCTAAGTTAGTTTTAACTAAAATATTTACTCTTTAAGGTTTTAAAAATCTTTCTAAAGCTAAAATTTTTACAATTCATCTATCTTTCTAAAGCTAAGTTTTTTTATAATTAAGCTTTGGTTCTTCAAACCTACTGAAAAGCTAAGAAAATTCTCCCCTTCTCTCTTCTTATTTACTTTACTTTCTTTTTGCTATTTCTTTTGATATATGGCAAAGGGGGAGAGTATAAGAAAATTCAAATCTAAAAATATATATAAAGAAAATTTAGGAGAGCTTTTATTAAGGGGGAGCTTTGTGCTTAAATTTATTTATGCTTGTATTGTTCAGTTATGCTTGCGCTGTTATTGAAATTTTTTACAACATTATTTCTTTATATCTTTTTACTTAACTTTGAATTTCTGTTGCCATAATCAAAAAGGGGGAGATTGTTGGTGTGGGAAGCATCCGATGATCGAACCTTGATTTTGATAATGGCAAAGGAATCAAAGTTAAGATTATTGGTGATCTAATGTGTTGAATGAGCTTGCAGGAAAAGTCCTAAGATATCTTACGCAAAAGTCCTAGCTCCGGTTAGGCAGATAGAAAACCCCTAGGGGGCGATAACCCTAGGTCCTAGGGGGTGGTAACCCTAGGCGAGAAGCCTTGGCGGGTCGAGGTCTTCGGGCAAAAGTCCTAGAGTCGGGGACTCTAGGTGGAAAGTTCTGGTGTCGTGAACCAGGTGAAAGACTGGGCTGGTCGTGGAGCGAACGTCCAGCGGAAAGACCTAAAGACTCGGGCATTGAGCAAAAGTCCAGTCGATCTGGAGGACCGGTCTGGCATCAGGTATACTCTCCTGAGTGGAATAGGTGAGGATGCGTTCCCCGAAGAGGGAATAGTAGGCGTCGGTTCGACCTAGGGTTTTCGGTCGGAAATTCGAACTAAAAATCGGGCAGTCCGGTGACTGTCAAATATCTTTGTTTACCTTATTATTATGTGCTAACTTTGTGTTGTAGGGTATCTTTGGGACTAATATATCTTGCAGGGACAAAGGAGCAAGCTTTGCCTCTGGTGAACAATACTCGTAGCGCCCTCCATGGAGCTTGGAGACGCCTCGGGTGCAAAGGCTGAGGGGTGCACGCAGCGAAGCTAGAGGCACCCTCATGGAGTGATGAGGCACCTCGGATGGCATTAAAGGCACCCTCCAGTAGGTTGGAGGCGTCCTCAAGTGGATGAGCGACCAAAAAGTCAGGCTTTATCCACACGCGGCTGACCTGGTGATTGGAGGCACCCTTAAGGGGCTTGAAGGTGCCCTCAACAGCCTTTATAAGATAGTCTCGACCAACAGCTTGCATCAATTAGAATTCGACAACCCTTCTTTCGTGTGCTGCTTAAGAGATGTTCCGGTAAAGCTATAATAAGACTCTGACAACCAGAAGTTTCAGTTTGTTATTTTTCATTATCGGTATAATTGTTATTTTAGTTTTAATATTGTACTTTAAAGTTGTACCGTTTTCGAGCTTATAATGATTGCCCGAAGTAAACGCTCAATGAGCGTGGGCCTTGGAGTAGGAGTCGCCCAAGGCTCCGAACTAAGTAAAAACACTTGGGGTCTTTTGTGTTGTGTTTTAATTTCCGCTGCATTTACTCGATAATTTTTTGAAACGTAAAGTGAAAGTCATGAGCACTATTCACCCCCCCCCCCCGGTCTAGTGCGTCTCGATCCAACACTCTCTTCTTGTTTGGAAATGTCTCTTGATACTTGGAAATGCATCAGCACTTTACTCTAAGAATCTTCAAGAACTGGCAATGAGAATCGAAGATAAAGTAGAGAAGAACTCGTGTATGCACTATAGAGTTTGAACCTCACTATCGCCTTTATACATCGTGATCTTGGGTCCCCAATCAATTGGGCATGCTCCCAATCATTGCCATGTAAGATTCCAACCATCCAAAGGTCACAATGGTCATATCCAATCGATTGTCCAATGGATTGGGGAGGCTTTGATCGATCGACCGATCGATTCAAAGTGCCTCTGTGCTCTCGCAGATAAATTTAGAATTGATTAACCAATCAATTCCTTCTGCCTTGCGATCTTTATGAGAAAACAAGCCCCAATCGATCGACTAATCGATTGGGGAGCACATTGTGCTCTTTGTGAGCGACCTCCAATCGATCGCTTGATCGATTGGCCTAGCCCCAATCAATCGGCTGATCGATTGGGCTGTCCTTGCTCATGAAACTCTCCTAATCGATCAATCAATTGATTGGGCTCTGGTTCAATAGATCAACTGAACGATTGATCAACCCTAACTTGACTAACTCAAGTCTAGGGTCTCAAACTGAACATCCGGTCAACCATGACCTGTTGGGACTCATTCGTGCCTAGCATCTGGTCAACCATGACCCACTTGGACTTCCAAACACTAGGTGTCTGGTCACTCTAGAGACACTTGGATTTCCACACGCCTGACTTCACTCACTAGGACTTCCTTACTACCTAGCTTGACTTAGTAGGGCTTTCTTACTTCCTGGCTTCACTCATCAGGACTTTCACCTGGCTTCACTCACTAGGATTTTCTCACTGTCTAGATTCATTCGCTAGGTCTTTTACCTGGCTTCACTGACCAGGATTTTCCAACTGCCTATCTTCACTCACTAGGGCTTTCCATTTGTAGGACCGTTGTGGCCGGCTAGAAGGAGGGGTTGAATAGCCCTGTAAAAATAAAACACAACCCTTCCCGACTTTTTAAACTAACACTTGCATATAAAATAGAAAAGCAATAAATCGAAACAAAAAAAGATGAGGCACCAGATGTTTACTTGGTTACAACCGGGGAGGTTGTTAATCCAAGGAAAATGATCGCACTACTATCTCCTTCAGGCGGAGAAACCTCTTTTACAGCAAAGTAGGCAGAGAAAGAAAGAAGGTAATCTAAACAGTGGAATCACACAAGCATTGTAACAATTTCTGAACTGATTGAAAAGCTTCTGGACCAAGGCTATATTTATAGCCTTGGTCGAGGCGCCTGGAGGGTTCCGGGTGCCCTAGGGGGGATAAAACTTTATCCCCAACGTTAAGATCGAGTCAAATCTCGATCTGGTAAAAAATCAGACTCTAGGCGCCCGGAATGGTTTCGAGTGCCCGGAATGCATCCGGGCGCCCGAACCATTAAAGTCAACATTGTTGACTTTTTGGTCCGGGCTCTCGGCTCCGGTTCAGCTCGTCTTTGGTCCGGGTCTTCTACTCCGGATCCATTCGTTTGGGTGATATCTGCCATCCGGAATAGGGCTCACCCAAACCCAACTTCCGGTTTTCTCGAGCGGGCTTCCCTCCAGCTTCTCGTCCATCGGAATCGCTGCATGTTTCCTTCTAGTCCACCGGCGTACTCATCCGCAGTCTTCATCCCTCGGACGCACCACGTGTCATCCTTCTCGCTAGCTGCATCTCTTGCTCCCCGAGCAATCTTTCGCTCTGGCTTTCGTCCCTCGAAACCACCGCACACTTCCTTCTCGGCTACCGGTGTACTCTTCCGTAGCACCTCATCCCTCGGACACACCGCATGTCGTCCTTCTCGTTAGCTGCATCTTCTGCTCGAGTACCTGTGCTCCTAAGCTCCTGCACACTTAAACACAAGGTTAGAAACACACAGGACCTAACTTAACTTGTTGATCACACCAAAACAAGCATGGGGTTCCAACAATCTCCCCCTTTTTGGTGTGAGCAACCCAAGTTAAGCTAGGGTAAAAATTGTTGGGACTTTCGAGCCGTAAAAACCACTTTTTGCATTGCGGAAACACCGAAGTCTTGCCATGGATCCGTGCGAAGATATATATATATAAAATTTTACTTGTACATGTTTGTTATTCTAGATCTACCTTAGATCTATAAGAAAAGGAAGTATACCTTTGAAGCGAAGCCCTTCGCAAATCCCGCTCGTCCAAGGTCCGTCGGATCTCAAGTGTGTTCAAGTGTACACACCTCTAGAAATATCCACATGAACAAGAAATGGAGAGGAAACCTTAGAGTGTCCTAGCACCCCAAGGAGTCTCGGCAATGGAGGAAGAGAGGGAAATAAGAAGAAGAGAGGAGGAAGAAGATGACCTCTTGAATTGAGCACAAAATTGCATTCAATCACATCTGAAGTGGTCGACCACTAAAGGAGAGGTTTTAAACCTCCATGGAATACCAAGAATCACGGCTCTTGGTTTTCCTTATGAGGTGGCACACCATGAAGTGGCCTTGATGATGTGGCACATCACCATTGGTCGGCCCTATGCCAACTCACAAATGAGGTGGCTTTGGTCAAGTCAATGTCAAGTCAAACTTGACTCTTCATCTTCTCTCTCATGTTAAGTCAAACTTGACTTAAATTCCCCATAGTTGATCAAACATAACCATTAATTCAAGTCAATTTGATTTAATGAATCTTTATTCATTAAATTAAATTGATTCAATGAGTCATAACCTATATTAAACTCATTGTACACATGAATCAAATTGAGTCTAACTCAATTAGTTTAATTTGGATTACACTTAATCCAATTTGGTTCATCACATGAACCTAATCCTCTAGGTTCATCAAATGAATCTAATATCCATCTAATTGCCCTTTATTTGTGACCCTATAGGTTCTTGTAACGTTGGCAATGTTCCTAAATCCATTTAGAAATATAAGTAATGAGCGTTATCTAGCAACACATCATTACTACCCAAGTTACAAGAATGTTGAGATTCAGCATCACCTTTGACTACTAATTGTGACTCTCACAATATGTGACAATGTCCTTCTATCCTTGATATCTAGATTGATCAATTTGAGGCATAGACCGTGTCATCCTCTAATCAATCTATATCTTGAACTCCAAGGACTGATAGTCATACTAATAGTCACATGAGAAAGTATATGACACTCATATAACGATCCATGATACTTTCTCATGACGGGTCATTCAGTATACATTCTCCAATGCATACCTATGTGTCAACTTGATATCTCTATATCCATGACTTGTGAGATCAGTCATCGAGTTGACCTATATGCTAGTCTCATCGCATTAACATTGTCCCTAAATATTAATACTTGACTAGGAATGATTAAGAGTAGTGTTCTCTATATCATCTCACTATCGATTCAACCAATCGATTGATATAGATAAGAACCTTCTACTCAATGATGCTATTATACTTAGTTATTTGGCACCAATACAAGTAAGTATAATAACCATAAAGAAATACCTTTATAAATATATAGGAATATGATACATCGAGTCCATACAACAATCATCATATGATTGACTCTAGGGCTCTAACTAACAATCTCCCACTAGCACTAGTGCCAATCAGTGAAGGATCTAATACCCAATGACCTAGTGTGACCATCATGCTTTCTCTGTGCCAAAGCCTTGGTCAAGGGATCAGTGACGTTATCCTCTGTGGGTACTCTACAAATCTTCACATCTCTTCTATCGATGATCTCTCGAATGAGATGGAAGCGCCGTAGTATGTGTTTGGTCCACTGGTGTGAGCGAGGTTCTTTAGCCTGTGCAATTGCTTCATTATTGTCACAATAGAGCTCTATAGGATCGGCTTTGCTAGGAACCACCCCAAGCTCAGTAATGAACTTGCGGATCTAAACTACCTCCTTTGTTGCTTCTGATGCAGCAATATACTCGGCCTCTGTTGTAGAATCAACAACTATGTCCTGCTTCGAACTCTTCCAGCTTACAACACCGCCATTCAAGCAAAACACGAACCCAGACTGCGATCTATAATCATCATGGCCAGTTTGAAAGCTGGCATCACTGTAACCCTTTACAGCTAGCTCGTCATCGCCTCCATATATCAAGAAATATTCTTTAGTTCTTCTCAAGTACTTAAGAATATTCTTGACCATTATCCAGTGACACTTACCTGGATCTTACTAGTATCTGCTCGTCATACTCAAAGCATACGAAACATCAGGACGAGTACATAGCATGGCGTACATGATAGATCCTATAACTGAAGCATAAGGGATCTTATCCATGCGGTCTCTCTCCTCTCTATAAGAGGGACTTTGAGTCTTCGAAAGACTCACACCATGTGACATTGGCATAAATCCTTTCTTGAAATTCTGCATGGCAAACTGTAGTAATACCGTGTCAATATATGTACTTTGACTTCGGCCAAGCAATTTCTTAGATCTATCTCTATAGATCTTTATGCCTAAAATATAGGCTACTTCACCTAAGTCCTTCATTGAGAAACAATTCTCTAGCCAAGTCGTTACAGACTGTAGCAAAGGGATATCATTTCCAATGAGTAGTATGTCATCCACATACAATACAAGGAAGACAACTGTGTTCTCAACAACATTCTTGTATACACAGGGTTCATTTTCATTCTTGATTAAACTAAACTGTTTAATCGCATCATTGAATCGAAGATTCCAGCTCCGAGAAGTTTGCTTTAGTCCATAAATGGACTTATGCAGCTTGCATACTCTGTCAGTATGTAGTGGATCTACAAAACCCTCAAGTTGTGTCATGTACACATCCTTGAGCAAGTTTCCATTCAGAAATGTGGTTTTGACATCCATCTGTCAGATCTCATAATTGTGGTATGCTGCAATAGCAAGCATGATCCGAATGGACTTAAACATCGCTACTGGAGAAAAAGTTTCATCATAGTCAATACCATGAATTTGCTTGAAATCTTTAGCTACCAGACGACCCTTATATATAAGTCCATCCATGTCAGTCTTTCTCTTAAAGACCCACTTACACCCAATAGGTTTGACCCCTTCAGGTGGATCAACCAAAGTCCATACTTGGTTAGTGTACATGGATCAACAAAATGTCTTTCTAGAAATATCCCAGTCTTAGCCACAACTACTTTGTGTTGACTGGGAATGTAGAAGTAATATCCCTTCGTTTCCTTGGGATATCCTATAAAATAGCACTTATCATATTTGGGTCCCAATTTGTCCGAGACTTGACGTCGAACGTAAGCCTCACAACCCCAAATACTCATAAAAGATACATGGGCATCTCTCCCAGTCCATATCCTATATGGTGTCTTTATCACAGCCTTGGATGGAACACGGTTAAGTATGAAGGCTGTTGTGTCTAGAGTATAGCCCCAAAGAGATATAGGAAGATCTAAGTGACTCATCATAGATCGCACCATATCTAATAGGGTATGATTTCTCCTTTCAGATACACCATTCTATTATGGTGTTCCAGGAGGAGTGAGTTGGGATAGAATCCCACACTCAGCTAGATAGTCACGAAACTCATGGCTAAGGTATTCACCACCTTGATCTGATTGAAGTATCTTAATACTTTTACCAAGCTGGTTTTGTACTTCATTCTTGAATGCTTTGAAATTTTCA
Source organism: Zingiber officinale (assembly GCF_018446385.1). Lineage (NCBI taxonomy): Eukaryota > Viridiplantae > Streptophyta > Magnoliopsida > Zingiberales > Zingiberaceae > Zingiber > Zingiber officinale. Next base: position 71,034,285 of record NC_055995.1, read on the forward strand.
AAGGATTCAGACTTATGTGTCATCAAATACACATAACCATATCTACTGAAGTCATCAGTAAATGTAATGAAGTACCTATAACCACCTCTGGCAGCGACATTGAAAGGACCACATACATCACTATGTATAAGTCCTAGCAAGTTAGTCGCTCTCTCGCTCTGTCCACTAAAGGGAGCCTTGGTCATCTTGCCCAGTAGGCATGACTCGCATGTCTCATATGATTCAAAATCAAATGAGTCCAGCAAACCATCTTTATGGAGCTGGGATAAGCGTTTGTTATTTATATGACCTAAGCGACAATGCTAGAGATAGGTTTGGTTCATTTCATTTGACTTGAACCTTTTGGTACTTATGTTATAGATGGGGTTCTCTAAATCTAGAATGTAGAGTCCGTTCATCAGAGGTGCACTACAATAGAACATATCGTTTAAATAGACGGAACAACATTTGTTCTTTATTATAAATGGAAAACCTTTCTTGTCTAAATAAGAAACTGAAATGATGTTCTTGGTAAGAGCAGACACATAACAACATTCATCAAATTCTAGTACAAGCCCAGAGGGCAGAGATAGATAGTAAGTCCCTACAGCAACAGCAGCAACCCGTGCTCCATTGCCTACTCATAGGTCCACCTCGCCCTTTGTCAATGCCCTGCTATTTCTCAGCGCCTACATATTAATACAAATGTGAGAAGCACATCCGGTATCCAATACCCAAGATGTAGAAATAGATAGATTGACTTCTATAACATATATACCTGAAGTAGAAGTCTTCTCTTCTTCTTGAGATCTTCCAGATATACTTTTCAATTCCTCTTCCAGTGCCCGGTCTGACCGCAGTGGAAGCAGGTAGCATCCTTGGCAACCCCTCTTTTAGGTTTCAGTGCCTTGCCTTTGCACTTAGCTTGGGACTTTCCCTTACCTTTAGGCTTGCCCTTGCCTTTATGCTTTTGCACCATCAAAATAGAGTTGGGCTTTACCTTCTTAAGGTTTAGCTCAGTAGTTCTCAACATGCTTAGCAGCTCGGGCAGTGGCTTGTCAATTTCGTTCATGTTGTAATTCATGACAAATTGACTGTAGTTCTCTGGCAATGATTGCAAGATCAAGTCTGTGGCCAGCTCTTGGCCAAGTGGGAATCCCAACTTCTGTAGGTTTTCTATGTACCCAATCATCTTGAGCACATATGGACCTACGGGAGTCCCATCTTGCATCTTGCACTGAAACAATACCTTGGAGATCTCGAATCTCTCGTGTCTTGCTTGTCCTTGATATAGTTGACGAAGATGTTCAACCATATCATAAGCTGACATCAACTCATATTGCTTCTAAAGCTCAGAGTTCATGGTTGCGAGCATGAGGCATGACACGTCTAATGCGTCATCTTGATGCTTCTTGTAAGCATCTCGGTCAGCTCGCGAGGCAGTGGCAGGAGGTGCCTCCGGAATGGGCTGCTCTAGGACGTACAGTTTTCTCTCTTGAGTGAGAATAATTCTCAGATTCTTGTACCAGTCCAGGAAATTTGCTCCATTGAGCTTGTCCTTGTTAAGGACAGAAATCAGGGAGAAGATGTTCATGTTTGTCGATATGGCAATCTACAACAAAAATAATGCATAAAGTAAATATCATATTCCATTTATCATTTAATTAGGCCTTTAATTAAATGATGCTCCCACTAAATTATAGAACCTTTTGTAGAATCAAGTCATGGATGTGGTCAAACCACATTTACTAGATTCTTCCAACTAGCTATAATTCTTGTGGGACAAGATCCACATCATACTATGTCTTGAGTTAGCTTTGGCTAAATCACCCAAGACTTAGTATGATCGGTAGATAACGAATTATCAATTACATCTCTATGCAACTCTTGTATATAGGATCAAAAATCTCATTTATATTAAAACTTGAGTTAGCTTTGGCTAAATCGCCCAAGATTTAGTATAAATGTGATTTTTATCCTATCGTCCAACCATTGGAAAATGCTTATAGTTTTACCCAATCCAATTGAGTTAACTAGTTATGCTCAATCTAATTGAGTTTGCACTCACCCAAGCCTTGATAGGCGGGACCAAGATTGTCCCTCCACACCCTACCAAGATAATATGCATTGCTCTACTTTGGCAGATTCAACAACAACAAATGATCGAGGTAGTGATGGGTATCAAAACTTGGTAGGCATATCGAGTTGACTTGATTAAGATCTAATCTAATGGTGGATTCGTATCTTATACGCATCAAGGCACTAATTATCCTACACTAGCATGCATCACATACACACAAGCAATGAATAATTAAATTTTGATAAGGTCATGGCCCTACTACGATCTTCTCAAGCCAATGAGAAGATCAGACGGTCAACCTAGGGTCAACAGCTTCTTCAAGCTCCTCCCTTTGACCACCATGTGTTGCTCGCACCCTCCTCGTCGTTCCTTCTCGAGTGGACCTTCCACCGCTCCATTTTTGTACATTACAAATATAAAACTCGAGTTACATTCGAGTCTAAAACTATTTTACAGCAGGAATATAAAAAGAGAGGTACGACGCGCAGGTCGCATATAACAAATACAACACGCACAACACACAAAAATGCCACGCAGGCCATATTATGAATTACAACACACTTTGTCCAATCAAATTGGGTTTTTGGGCCATGACCATCACAAAATCATATATAATTCTAAATTATGTATTTTACATAAATTTCTATAATTTTACTATTGTTTTTACAATTTTATGAGTTACAATTTCCTGGTGGTCCCGTTTAGCGATTTTCGAGCGCGATCGCGGGACAATGCCCCTTGCGGGGTTAGGGGCAGCGCCCTTCTCATGAAATGAGTATCACGAGTGTCCTACTAAGATCTAACAGCACCTTAAGCCACTGTCCCAAAACCATTTGGGCGAGAACTTGCCTTTTCGGAAAATTTTTCTCGGTAGTCGAAGCCTACAAGTGTCCTAGCACTCGTTGCTTCGCCTCTACGAGAAAAATACTCATAAAAACCATAAAAAAAAAGTAAACTTACAGAAACTTACAGATCTAATATTTTTCATAAAAACAAACAAAACATGTACACGCTTCGCACGTGGCTCTGATACCACTGTTGGGACTTTCGGGCCGCAAAAACCACTTTTTGCATTGCGTAAACCCTGAAGTCTTGCCACGGATCCGTGCAAAGATATATATATAAAATTTTACATGTACATGTTTGTTATTCTAGATCTACCTTAGATCTACATGAAAAGGAAGTATACCTTTGAAGCGAAGCCCTTCGCAAATCCCGCTCGTCCATGGTCCGTTGGATCTCAAGTATGTTCAAGTGTACACACCTCTAGAAGTATCCACACGAACAAGAGATGGAGAGGAAACCTAAGAGTGTGCTAGCACCCCAAGGAGTCTTGGCAATAGAGGAAGAGAGGGAAAGAAGAAGAAGAGAGGAGGAAGAAGATGACCTCTTGAATTGAGCACACAATTGCATTCAATCACATCTAAAGTGGTCGGCCACTAAAGGAGAGGTTTTAAACCTCCATGGAATACCAAGAGTCACGGCTCTTGGTTTTCCTCATGAGGTGGCACACCATGAAGTGGCCTTGATGATGTGGCACATCATCATTGGCCGACCCTATACCAACTCACAAATGAGGTGGCTTTGGTCAAGTCAATGTCAAGTCAAACTTGACCCTTCATCTTCCCTCTCATGTCAAGTCAAACTTGACTTAAATTCCCCATATTTGATCAAATCTAACCATTGATTCAAGTCAATTTGATTTAATGAATCTCTATTCATTAAATTAAATTGATTCAATGAGTCATAACCTAAATTAGACTCATTGGGCACATGAATCAAATTGAGTCCAACTCAATTATTTTAATTTGAATTACTCTTAATCCAATTTGGTTCATCACATGAACCTAATCCTCTAGGCTCATCAAATGAACCAAACTCCATCTAATTTCCCTTTGTGTGTGACCCTATAGGTTCTTGTAATGTTGGCAATATTCCTAAACCCATTTAGAAACATAAGTAATGAGCGGTATCTAGCAACACATCATTACTACCCAAGTTACAAGAATGTTGAGATCCAATATCACCTTGTGACTGCTAATTGTGACTCTTACAATATGTGACAGTGTCCTTCTATCCTTGATATCTATATTGATCAATTTGAGGCATAGACCGTGTCATCCTCTAATCAATCTATATCTTGAACTCCAAGTAGACTCACTCTAATCAAATGAGCTCAATATCTCATATTGACTCATTTGGGCATGACCATGCACTTAGTGGTCTCACTCTATCAAGAATCATGATGTCACTCCTGTCATATAGGAGGGATAGATCCCATCTACATCACTCACATCCCTCCGCATAATTTGTTACATGCCCAGTAATCACCTTTATAGTACACCCAGTTACGGGTGACGTTTGACGAAGCCAAAGTATGCAACTCCTTATGTAGGGAACCATGGTGACTTCAGGTCCAAGGACTGATAGTCATACTAATAGTCACATGAGAAAGTATATGACACTCATATAACGATCCATGATACTTTATCATAGCGGGTCATTCAGTATACATTCTCCAATGCATACCCATGTGTCAACTTGATATCTCTATATCCATGACTTGTGAGATCAAGTCATCGAGTTGACCTACATGCTAGTTTCTTCGCATTAACATTGTCCCTGAATATTAATACTTGACTAAGAATGATTAAGAGTAGTGTTCTCTATATCATCTCACTATCGATTCAACCAATCGATTGATATAGATAAGAACCTTCTACTCTAGGACGCTATTATACTTAGTTATTTGGCATCAATACAAGTAAGTATAATAACCATAAAGAAATGCCTTTATAAATATATAGGAATATGATACATCGAGTCCATACAACAATCATCATATGATTAGCTCTAGGGCTCTAACTAACAAAAATAGACATGAAATAAACTTAACTGAATTTGCAATTAAGTGCAAAAATAAAACAAGTTAAATTTTTGTCTACCTCCCCCTACACTTATATTAATCATTCTCCCCCCTTTGATCACAAAAAAAATGGGGTTTCAAGAAAAAAAAATCTAAGGGTTAAAGACTTACAAAATTTTGAGATCCTTAAAAACATGCAATAATTTTAACATAAACAGTCTCTGAAAAATTTTAAGTAAAATTTTAATAAAATTTTCTAAGTGAAATTATAAGAAAGAATTCTAACTTAGACGGTTTTGCAAAAAAATAAATAAATAACAATTTTCTAAGTTAAAAAAAATATTTTTTTTTGAAAAAAAGTTTCTGACTTAAATCTTTGAAATTTTTTCTAAGTAATTAAATTTCTAAGTCAATTTCACGTAAAAGTATTTTTCTAAGTATAAAAATATTTTGAAAAAAAAATGTTTGAAAAACTTTGAAAGCATTAATTAATTCTAATTTTAATGCTTTGACAGAAATTTAATTAAACATTTATTTTAATATTTTGGCTTCTAGGTCATGGCGAGGCATTAGGCCTTCTTGGTTATTGGAGCAACAACCACTCCTTAGTCAAAGCCTCATTGAGAAATTCATTGTTTAATTTTCTCACTGAAAGCGCTAATTTTTATTAATATTTAGACTAAGCAAGATTTAGGAACCCAATAAAGGTTCCAACCTACTGGATTGATTAAAAATTTCTTAGGGACATATTTTCTAGAGATATTCCTAATTTGTCCCTAGTGATATTTAAAGTATCAATTTAAATTATTAAATCTTCTAAAATTGGTTTTAGGTGAACATGCATTGTTTTTCAAGTTGTCTATTTGAATTTTCAAATTTTGATTTTCTAATTGTAATTTTTCATTTTCCAATTTTGATTTATCTAATTCTTCTAAAGGACAGGATTTAGCTAAAATTATTTTTAAATTTTTTATTTTCTTTTCTAATTTACAACAGTCTTTAGTTAATAACTTAACAAACTTAAAAAGTTTGTCGGAAGGAAGAGAATGTACATGACTTACCTTGTCGAGCTCGTTGTCCGTTTCTCCCCCTGAACTGTTGCTTGCTTCCGACGTGGCTCCCCCTTCATCGAAGCTCATTTCGGAAGAGCTTGACTCATAGTCGTCGTCTTGATGACTCGCCATTAGAGAAAGTCCGGAGAATGCCTCGACTTCCAACTCCGACGACGTATCGTCCCACGTCGCCTTTAGGGCCTTTTGCTTTTGGATAGGCTTCTTACCCTTCTCCTTGTCCTTGTTCTTCAGCTTGGGGCAGTTGTCCTTGACGTGCCCTTCTTCATCGCAGTGGTAGCAGCAGATCGTCCTTTTCTTCTTCCCCTGTGGATGGTTAGTAGATCTGAATTTACAAAGTTTCTTGAATCTTCTTACCATCATTACCATTCCCTCGTCGTCGAGAGAAGATTTCAACTCTGGTTCGTCTCTCAAAGCTTTGAGGGCGACGTTGTTCTTTGGCTCCTTCATTCCTACACATCTTGACTCATGCACTTCAAATGTTGAAAAGAATTCTTCTAACAAAATCTTTTCTAAATCTTTAGAAATGTAAAAGGCATCTACTAATGATGCCAATTTGGTAATTCTAGGAAAGGAATTCAATGCGTACCTGAGCGAATCTCGGTTACTTACCTTTTCTCCGAGATTCGAAAATCCGGTAATAATTTCTTTTATTCTCGAGTGTAGATGCGCGACTGTCTCGTCTTCCCCAAGTCGCAGGCTGGTGAGCTGATTGTGAAGCAGATCTCTTCTGGCGAGCTTGGCTTCGGACGTCCCTTCGTGCAGCTCGAGGAACTTCTCCCAAAGTTCCTTTGCCGAGTCGTAGTGCCCGATCCTGTTGACTTCTTGAGGTAGAAGAACTCTTAGCAGATGGTATTCTGCTTTGTCGTTCGCCACGTATTCAGCCTGCTCCTTTTTTGTCCATTGACATTTTTCCTTACCTTCTGGAGCTACAAAGTCAAATTCCATTGTTAAAACTAATTCAAAATCTGTTGTAAAAAATACTTGCATCAATTTTTTCCACGTGGCGAAGTCCCCTTCGTATTTCGGCGGGTGGATGCTTGGTCCGGCCATCTCGTTGCTTCGTTCGACGGTTAGTCCTCCTAAAGCGCCTCGGCTCTTATACCACTTGTAGGACCATTTCGACCGGATAGAAGGGGGGTTGAATAGCCATGTAAAAATAAAACACAACCCTTCCGTACTTTTTAAACTAACACTTGTATATAAAATATAAAAGCAATAAATCGAAACAGAAAAAGATGAGGCACCAGATGTTTACTTGGTTACAACCGGGGAGGTTGTTAATCTAAGAAAAATGATCACACTACTATCTCCTTCAGGCAGAGAAGCCTCTTTTACAGCAATGTAGGCAGAGAAAGAAAGAAGCTAATCTAAACAGTGGAAGCGCACAAGCATTGTTACAATTTCTGAACTGATTGAAAAGCTTCTAGACCAAGGCTATATTTATAGCCTTGGTCGAGGCGCCTGGAGGGTTCCGGGCACCCTGGGAGGGATACTTTATCCCCAACGTTCAGATCGAGTCAAACCTCGATCTGGTCAAAAACCAAACTCCGGGCGCCCGGATAGTCTGGGCGCCCGGAATGCATCCGGGCTCCCGGATAGTCCCTCGGACGTACTGCGTGTCGTCTTTCTCGCTAGCTGCGTCTCTTGCTCCCCGAGCAATCTTCCGCTCTGGCTTTCATCCCTCGGAACCACCGCACACTTCCTTTTTGTCCGCCGGTGTATTCTTCCGCAGCACCTCTTCCCTAGGACACACCGCGTGCCGTCCTTCTCATTAGCTGCGTCTTCTGCTCGAGTACCTATGCTCCTAAACTCCTGCACACTTAGACACAAGGTTAGAAACACACAGGACCTAACTTAACTTGTTGATCACACCAAAACAACCTTGGGGTTCCAACACCATCTACATGGCTTCACTCACTAGGACTTTCCATACCAAGTATCCGGTCAACACTAACCCACTTGGTTTTCCATCATCTGGCAACCTCCCTGTTGGACTTGCCCTTGCCTAACTTCTAGTTAGGACTTCCCAGTCAAGTATCTGATCAACCTTAACCTACTTGACTTTTCTTCACACCAAACTAGTCAACCATTGACCCGGAGAGAATTGCTCCAATAATCTCCCCCAAATGGACGATTTCACCTGCAATCTCTATACATTGTCAAGCATCAAAACTCAAACATCAAGACTTAAGCTTGAGTCAATTCAAGCTTAGTCAACCTGGTCACCCTTGACCTAGGGAAATTGCACTAACATGTAGGAATTTTGTATCTTAGAACACCTAATTTTAAACTAATATGTTACTCTGACTCAAATTATACCAGTTGTAAACTAGATCATAAAAGTACAAGTGGTGGATGCCAATTACTTGGACTATCACTTGTCAGCTGGTTTAATAGAAAATAACACTGTGTTGCTTTATTTACTACTGAAGCTTAGTACATAGCAATGGGTGAGTGTGTAACACAACTATTATGGATGATGTACACATTAAAAGATTTTAATTTAGAATATAAAAATGTAAAAATCTATATTGATAATATCAGTTCAATCAACATAACTAAAAATCCAGTGCATCATTCAAGAACTAAATATATTGAAATCAAACATTACTTTATTAGATATCACGTCGCTAAAGGAGACATTAAACTCAACTATGTTGAGTCCAAGTTAAATTTGACTGACATTTTCACTAAACCACTATCAGAATCTGAATTCAGTAATCTATAAAGATGATTGGGAATGTGTATGATAGACTAGGACTTTTATTATCAAACAAATTTTAAGTAATTTACAAATTCTAGAAAAATTATTTACTTATGTTTTCTAAAAAAATTTCATTTCTCTAGTGTTGCAAAATTTGTTTTGGATTTAGACTACATTGAACCCATAGAAAGAATGATCTAATACATCTAGGAATCGAGCATCTCACAAACACATCAGGTCTACCTTGATTATGTATTCAAAAATATAGAATGGCGTGAGATGTATAGGTCTTTTACCTAAACTTCAGATGCTTCTATCAGTGCATCAAAATAAGTTTGGATAATAAATACAAAAAATACATTAATCAAGTTAAGCAATCCTTCTTAATAAACAATAAGTAAAATCAAATTTTGCTTAACTTGACTAACCAAGTGAACATCACTATCTTCTAGTAGATAGTTAGTAATTAACGGATAGACATGTATTAAGGATTGATCCTATCTGAAGGCAATAAGATGGTATGCTAGCTCTAGTGAATGAAGAACAGTGAACCTCTCAAGATCTAAAGGTATTCCTTGATGATCCTGCGTATAGTGAGATGAGCCAGCAAAGCGTTAGTGACCTAAGTCCGGGGTGGGAATCCCTTGCTAGGCCCTTCGACGCTCAAGTCAGTTTCCTCTCTTGAAAAAGTCAAAGAAGAATAGTAAAAGAAAATACAGGAAAATAAGGTTTCAGATGCAAGTGCATGTGTTTGCGTACCTTGCCAGCGGAGAGGATTTTCCTTTTTATACCACCTCACATAACTTCTGCAATCGTGAGGTGGTCCCCGGTTTGTTAGAGTTTGTTAGAAGATACAACGTAGACTTCGTGTAATAATCGTTTGAGGAATCTTTTTCTACCTTAGATGTACCCTCTTTGTTGTTTATGACTTGAATTCTTGATATGATAACATATGCAAAAGAGTGTATCGCTGTAACCGATTAATAAATGAAGAAGCTTCGAGAGAATATTTTCCAACAAGTTTGCTAGTTTGTCATGAAGTTGTTGACTCCTTGTCTGCTAAATATATACCGGTCAGTCATTAAGACTGTCGTATCTTGAGAATACCTCCTGTTGAATATATCTCGACCGGTCATTAAGCCAGTTGTATTATGATTTTGGCTGGTTATTAAGCTAACTGTATAATGAGAACACCTTCTGTTGAATATATCTCGGCTGGTCATAAAGCCAGTCATGCATTAAGAATACTTTCTATTAAATATAATCATGGTCGGTCGTACATTAGGAATACCTTCTATTAAATATATCTTAGCTGATCATATATTAAGAATACCTTCTTTTAAATATATCTTGGTCAGTCATACATTAAGAATACATTTTGTTAAATATATCCTGGCCGGTCATTAAGCTGGTCGTATGCTAAAAGCTTTATGAGGATGAGTGCCTTTAAGCTCGATCAGGCTTTGCCCGATCAAGTGTATATAAGCACCCTTATGCTCTTTCGGTCTTCGCTCAACCAAGTGTATGCTAGAAACTTTATAAGGATGAGTGCCTTTAGGGTCTATCAGGCTTAACTTGGTTGAGCACATGCAAGCACCCTTACACTCGTTCAGTCTTCGCTCGACTGAGCGTATGCTAAAAGCTTTACAAGGATGAGTACCTTTAAGCTCGATTAGGCTTTGCCCAGTCGAGTGCATACAAGCACCCTTACGCTTATTCGGTCTTCGATCGGCTGAACGTATGCTAGAAGCTTTATAAGGCTGAGTGCCTTTAGGCTCGGTCGAGCGCATACAAGTACCCTTATGCTCGTTCGATCTTCGCTCAGCCAAACGTATGCTAGAAGCCTTATAAGGCTAAGTGCCTTTAGGCTTGATCGAGCTTTGCCCAGTTGGGCGCATACAAGCACCCTTATGCTCGTTCGATCTTTGATTGGCCGAACGTATGCTAGATGCTTTGTAAGGCGAGATGCCTCTTATCCTGAGTGGATTTATATCCATTTGGGCGCATGCATAGAATCCCTAGGTCAGTCAACCTTTATGTGATCCTTTATATGATATAGTTTTGATAAGGCCAAGAATCTTTGGGCCCAACTAGTCTTTCTCGTTCGGGCTGATGTGCGTAGATTTTATACACTTGTTTAGCATGTTTTGATGCACATTCCTATATTTTATGCATGCTTTATCTATGCATTTTCATACTCCTTGTTTTATTTTTAGCATATTTACTCTTCTTTGTTCGGAGATCTGCTCTTATGCGTTTTATGTTTACAGGAGTCAAATTTTGAGAGGAAATGATGTTCATAGCGAATCTGATCAACAAACGAAGGAAGTTAGCTCCAGCCATGTGTGCCACATGGTCATGTCAAAGGAATAGGATGGAAAATGGTCTTGGTCGTGTGGAACAGACCAGGTGTGCAGCATCAGCAGAAGAGGGGGCTGACATGGCCGTGTGGTATCACACAGTCGTGTCACTTTTGAAGCAGAATGAGAACATGGTCGTGTAGATCTACACGGTCGTGCAACCCTTACAGAGGCCAAGCATTGCAAGGTCGTGTGTGCCACATGGCCATGCAACCTTTCCAGAGACCAAGATTAGCACGGTCGTGTGTCACACGACCATATGAGCCATCCAGAAGCGAAGCATGGCACGGCCGTGTGAATCTCACACGACCGTGTGACTCTGGCCGAGAGCAAAGCAAGCGAGATCGTGTGAGGTCCACATGATCGTAAGACGGGCCGTGTGGCGCCCAACCCCCCTGCTCTATATAAAGGGTTTCTTCCTCTTTGAAAATGGGGAAAGCTCTCCCTTTGGGGAGATCCAATCTGAAGGCTTTTCTCCATCTTTTGGGTGTCGATCGAGTGATCTAAGGATGTCTCCATTCGCGATTCGACTCTGGTAGCAAGGATTGGTTTCGAAGATTACTCGTCGTCTCTAGATAAGCATTTCTTTTCTATCTTCTTGATTTGGATCGAAATGTTTATGATCTTATTGTCTTCGGATCTTTTCTTTTGTTCCATGGAGTATATCTCCTTGTTCTAGGATGGAGGGAGTATTTGTGATGTGAATTGATGTATTAATTCAAGGATTTGCCAACTTCTCGTTTCAATGATGTTGTTATGTTTTGTATCAATTCAATCTTGTATGGATTATTGTGTTTGGATCTAATTACCATTCTTGATTGGATGTTTGTAATACTTGTGGATCTTTTAGAGGAATTCTCTAGATTGTATGACCGAGGGGCGTCGTGACAAGGTTGCCCCGTGTTCGCTCTCCGCAAGTGTACGGAAATGTCGCAAGTAATATAAAAGATTATCGTATCCACAGGGACTGGAATAAGCACTAGAAATGTCTCAATGCGAATTAGCCAAACAACTATCCAATCGTTTCAAAAGCAAAGTAAGGTAAACAAATCTAATCTTAAAGATCAACAAACAAGAGTTTAGTGTTTTGGGTTATGATAAAGGGAGATTCTAGGAGTTTCGATTTCTTTGTAGGATTTCTCGAATGTAAATGGTTCACCAATTCTTATCCCTCAATTGCCAAACATGTAGAAATTTGCCGGTTCTCTCTTGCAATAGACAACCGGCTAAGGACTGAGAAATGTATCTAAATAGGATTAATTAGACATGAACCTATGTTGTCCTTACACAGAAGTGCACCTATTACTATGCCTTCCTCGGATATCAACGTAGAAGTCCACGACTTATCAATCTATCAAGATACAAGAAACTAATCACAAAATCCATCCTACTCTCTTGAATATTCCTATTTCCTCTTCAAGATTGTCTCTCAAACGTCCTTACACGGGCTTGCACCTGTCACGTGGATCCCTCGGATGATCGAGTGAGAGTTTATCTTTACAAAGTCCATAAGAAATTCAAACAATTAATCAAGAATGAGAATTAAGCACGAATCATCTTTAATCGTTCAAGATCTAATTGATACAAGCAAGATAATGTCATTGAAACAAGAGAATGGCAAATCCATAAGAGATTACATCAATCCATCATACAAATACTCCCTTCATCCTAGAATACAAGATTTACTCCATGAATCGAGGAAGAAAACCCGAAGAAATAGAGAATACAAGCATTCCTTAAATCCCCAATCCAAGAAACCAAGAAAAGGGGGAAAGAGAAAACTTATCTACGAAGAAACTTCGTCTTCGGATCCAATCCTCACTCCGGAGCCGGAATCGCCAAGAACTCCCCTTGAATCGCCATAAATCCTCCCAAGAATGGGAGGAAACCACCAAATCTTGCCTTCTCCCAAAGGGGAGAGATCCCTTCAATTCATGAAGGAGGGTTTAAATAGAGGAGGGAATCCCACACGGCCCGTGACACGGCCTGTGTGAGATTCACACGCCATGTCCGATTCCTTCTCCAAAGCGCACGCAGTGTGGTTCACACACCACTGCTAGTCTCGGAAATGCTACACGGTCGTGTGGTGCACAACACGCTTAGTCTCTGAAACCTCACACTGCGTGTAGATCCACACGCCATGTAAGGCTTCGCTCGGTTGGCTTCTCTTGACACGGTGTGAAGTTCACACCGACCATGTCATTCTCCACTGCTTGGTGCCAAACTCCACACGGCCCGAGCTCCATACCAGTGTAGGGCAGCCCGGTGCTTTCTCCCTTTGTTTCCTCCAATGCTTGCCCAAGGATGTAGATTCTTCAACAAATCGACTCCTGTGTACAGAAAATGCACAAAAAGCAGATCTCCGAACTAAAAGAGTAAATATGCTAAAAGGAAAGCTGGAAGTATAAAAATGCATAGATCAAGCATGCTCAAAGTATGTAAATGTGCATAAAAACATGCATAAAAGAGTATATAATCTACGCACATCACACCCCCAGACTTAAAACTTTGCTTGTCCTCAAGCAAAATGCCGCAGTCTAAATTCATATGTTCTACAACACATTCATAAAACCTAGTGCACTTTCCTAAATCTATCAAAAAGTTTCATTAGAAAGCATGATCATAGAAACAAGTAAAGTATGGTTCAAGCATAAGAATCTTGTGCACAGTGTAAAAGTAACTCAACACTCTTCAAGTTTCAATCCATGTCCTAGTCAAGTCGTCATCAAATTTGAATTCCTAGTGTTTCCAGTGAAAGACAAGTAATCAGTGATAGGCACTTACTCACCATTCACTTGGTTCATATTTCTCAACTAACTCAAGGTCTCAAAGGTGTGCTCAATCTCAAGAGAAGCTAAACAGTCATTTCCCCAGTAACCTAACTCGGTCTCAAAGGGGTGACTTGCTAGATTCCACTCATGACAACTGTTTTTTATATCCCTTATTTCGTTTTTTTTTTTTATAAGTGTTTGCATTGTGCAAAACTTATTCACAAATGTAATTTTTAGCACACATGTTGGGATATTTTGATTTTTCCAAATGAGCTTTAATGATTTGAGCCTCATCCAGTAACCAAAATGAAAGTTGAGAAATCACCATGGAAACCAAGTACTAAGCAAACAAGATGAATCATGACTATTTCAATGACATCAACTATTCAAGCATCAAGCACAAGTGTAGTGAAGATAAAATCCTTAAGGTTGAACCAAAACTAAAACTCATCACCATAAGATTCTTAGCTTGTTTCATGCTACCCAAGATAGAGAAAAGAAGTACATAAAGTTTACTACTAGCATCATTCGAACATCATGAATCAAGACAATAATCGTGCTAACATTTCACTTGAATCCAAGAAAGCATATAAGTGAAGATTTGATGTTCTCAAAATTTTTTTTTTGCCATGATTATTTCAAAAACAAGCAAAATAAAGCAACAAGCAATGAAAATAAGAACCAACATGAAAAACTAACAAAAACAAAAAGAAACTGAAAACCAAACTAAACAGTACATAACACCCCCCCAGACTTAAACTTTTCATCGTCCCGATGAAATCAATATGGTGGAGGAGGTGGAGGTGGACGAGGGAAAGGAGGTCTACGACGTGGTTGGCCAATAGGAAAACTAGGAAAACCTGGAATCTCCAAAGATCTATGATACTATTAAGCATCTACTTGTTGGCTAGTAAGCATCATGCGTATAAAATCTCATAGCCACTCGTGATGATATTCTCGCACACTCAAACTGCCACTTGACCTTGGAAATTCCTGGAAACTGAAAATGATTTGTACCTCCCTAAACTGATCATCGATAAAGAAGAAGCGCCCCTCAACATTTTTCGGAATCTTGCTTCTCATGAAGTGATTCTAGAGACGTCGAAAATCTGAAAAATCAAACCTAGAAGATCCTGTGCCATATGCAAAAGAATGCCTAGCGGGCTCCATAAAACTAGAAGGTCATGGTGTCCATGTGAGAGGCTCATGATGTGGCTCAGTGTCTCCAGAGAAGGTTATCCTCAATCTAACTCGATTACCCAATTAGCCGGGTTACAAATAGTTCGAGTGAAAAGGAAGGGGTAGAGGAGAACCACTCCTCCTAGGAAACACAAAACCATTCTCATCCCGAACGATCATTTTCATAGCAAGACATGCATCAATGTCAATCATGTCATTACCATGAATTATTTCCAACCCATCAACATCAAGATTTAAATTACAAGCTATTCGGGTAATCAAACCACCAAAAACAATTGATCCCGATGACGCCCTAGCAGATCTTAATAAGGTTTGAACAAAATGAAAATCAGAATCAAATTCAACCTTATAAAGCATAGCCCATAAAGCATAAAGCTCTATCTTTTTAACCACCCCATCACTCTCTCCCCTACCAAAAATAGTTTTACCCATAACTCTATATAGATACCTAAAAATGGGGTTTTGCATATGGGAGGCCTTAGCTCTTGAAGGCTCATAAGGTTGATCTAACCCAGTTATTGCATTCCAAACATGATTCCAATTAAACCTTGGATCAAACCTACGAGGGCTACCGGTGGTTAATCCAAAACAAGAATTAAAGTCACTAAATGCCCATAGAAATTCTTGATTCATTAGTCTAAAAGAGATTTTCCCAAAATAATCATCTTCATTAGTAAAATGGACATCCAATGAACTCAAAAATTCCAAAACAAGACGAGGATATGTAGGCAAATGGGTGTACATAATATCACTCCAATCCAAAAACCCAATCATCAAATCTACATCTTCCCTAATTCCAAGCATATCAAGAACAGTTGGGTCCATATATCTAGTACACACTATCTTTCTATTGACAAGAATTGCAAATCTAGTTACTTGATCATCATTTCTAAACACAATATTGAATTCATTATCATTACCTTCGTTGCGTGAAGTCCTTTTGCCTTTGCCCTTCACTGGTTGCTTTCCTTTGTCCCTTGATGGCTCCCTCTCTTTGTCTCCACTAGATCCACCACCTCCTTTGCGAAGTCTCTTCAAAATATTGGACATCTTGATGAGTTTAGATAGGGGAAGAATTATCTAGAGTTGTGGAACTCAAAGAACAAAACTTCAAAGAACAAAAGATCTTAGGTTAAGAGAACAAAAAGTCCAAGTCTTAGAGAGGAGGAGAATCGGATCTAAGAGATCTCGAGAGATTAGAGAGGAGTTTTTAAGAGATTGGGAGAGAAAGATATGTTTTGGAGAGCTGGGGGTGTGTGGTGTTTACAATTTCCATGTCACATTGTACATCAAATTAATAAAGATCGGAACATTCCAAAACTAAAGATAAACATGTAGCATAAAGTCCCAAGTCGATTCTCACAAGGAAACTAATTGAAGGATGATTGATTTTAGATTAGAATTATTTTTTTCTTTTGAAATTTTCTCCTGATGAAATAGAAGTATCTAATTTTTATTCAAATTCCAAGTGAAGAATTGAAGTGCAATTAATAGATCTAATCTTAAACACAATTAATCTAAATAAAGAAAACTACTTACTCTACAATTTTGCAACTAAAAGGAATTCATCAGACCTAAATTGCAGAAAATGACATGTGCAGAAAGTTTAATTCGAAACTGGAATTGCAGGAATTTGATACTAAACTGGAATTGCAGAAATTAAAACTTAAACTGTAACAATAAAAGAGAAAATGGAATTGAATTGCACAAAAGTAATCTAAAGTAACAAAATCAGAACTACACAATTCAGAATTAGAAAACAAGAAAGTTAATAGCAAAATCTAAAGGAAACACAAACTCAGAAACTATAAACTGCAAAACTAAACTCTAAGCCATCTCCAATCAAAACTACTCCTCTAACAAGTCTTCCCTTGCTACAACACAAGCTAATTGAATGAAAACTTCAACTCAATTCAATCTCTTCCAGCACCAAGGAAAACTTTCCTGGAAAAGCCGGTGAAGATTGGCACTGCACAGATCTGGAATCAGAATTCTCTGTCCCGATGCTCTCTGGCGGAGAACAAGCCAATATCACCGAAGAAATCCTCCGACGATGGCTGAAACAAAGGATTCGATCGCACAAATCTGAGCTCCGGAGGTGGAGATCGCCGTCGCATGCGAAAGATCCGAGCCTAGAAGCAAAAGAATGGAAGCTCCAACGCCAATTAAACTCGTTTAGAAGTAGATCTGAAGGAGGATGGGGCCGAAATCCTGAAGAAAACTCGTCGCGGGACGTGAAGCACAGTGCTGAGGAATCGACGAAGAAGAACACTGTAGCTTCTCAGATTTAAATCAGATCTGGATCTGAACGGACGGCTATGATTAATTCGGAGCTAATTCAACGGTGAAAGTTTGCCTAAAATATGATCCGAAGGTGCTGATGTTGATCTAGGGTATGGATCTACTCTCCTGTAGGTCGGATCGATCAGATCATCACTGGATGGCCCAGATCCGCCCAGTCTTAAATGAACGGTCCAAATTTATTTAGCTGGATCAATGGCTGAATGAACTCAGATCTGGATCAAAACTTCTGGATCTTCATAAATGGCTCAGATCTGCTCCCTATTAAGTTGGATCGGCCAGATCTTCAATGGATGGCTCAGATCTGCTCAATCTTAGATGAACGGCCCATAATGCTCCGAGGCTTGATCGACCTGATTTGCCTTTGATTTGAGCCCAAGTGTGTTCCAATCCGATCGGGTCCATACCCCTTTTGATGCCTACAAAATAAGAGTCAAATATTAGCACCAAATACCATGAAAAATAGCTAATTTGCAATTAAGTCCAAAATCAAATGCAATATTGAGATATGATGCTAATGAGAGATTAAGCTATGAATAAACTAATAAAAACATGCATTATGATTCACAATAATATAGCCAAAATCATGGCTATCAGTGTGCGGAACACGGCCAAGATCTGGCCGTGCGAGGTAGGAGGAAGACTTTAATAGTTCTCCTACACGGGGCCGTGTAGATCTACACGGGGCCGTGTAGATCTACACGGCCTCCCCCTCTTCCTTCTCTGGATTCCTCGCACGGCCGTGTCTGGGACACGGCCTCTCCATCTTTCCTCTCGGGATTCTTTACATGGCCGTGTCTAGGACACCGCCTATACCTTTTTCTCCTCGGGAGATCTCACACGGCCGTGTCTGGATGACACGGCCCAAGCACTTCCCTTCTCTACAACCTTTGCCTGGTCGTGTATAGCACACGACCTGACTCTGTTTTGCACCTAACCTGAAAACAAAATCAAAAGAATGCATCAAACTAAAAGAAATTACAATACAAATCAAAACTAACTAAAAGAACCCTTGGGTTGCCTCCCAAGAAGCGCTTGTTTAAGGTCTTTAGCTCGACCAAACTTTATCATTCGCTTCTTTTCCTCGCCCTTGGAGGACAGATATACTTTTCATTTTTGTTGGGAGATCTTCTCCCAACATCTTCCACCACATTGTCTCCTTCATTTGGTGGCCTTCCATGAGGATGGAAATTCCATTCCTCAAGTTTATAAATGCTTGTCCTGCTACAAGCATTTAAAAGAGACGAGACATGGTTAGAGATATTAGATAAATCATATTCCAACTTTTCCTTACCAATTACCAAAGAAAGCTTATGATTTTTGACATCAATTATAGCTCCAGCTGTAGCAAGGAAAGGTCTTCCTAATATGATAGGAATCCTAGGGTCCTCTTCCATGTCCAACACGACAAAGTCTGTGGGAATAACATTCCCATCCACCTCTACTGGCACATCTTCTATAATACCCAAAGGGTACCTGCAGGAATGATCGGCAAGTTGAAGTGCCATAGTAGTAAGTTTAATGTTTTTGAGACCTAATTTATTACAAATTGAATAGGGAATGAGGCTAACACTCGCCCCAAATCACAAAAAGCTTTTTTAAAAAATTCTTTTCCTATGTTGCAAGGAATATAAAAGCTCCCTGGGTCCTTCAGTTTTGGAGAAGTGTTCTTCTCAAAAATAGCACTACATTCCTCACTAAGCGCAATGGTCTCGACCTCTCCTCTTCTTCTCTTATTTGACATGAGATCCTTCAGGAATTTGGCAAATCTAGGCATTTGTAGAATAGCATCAATAAGAGGTACCTCTACACAAATTTCCTTAACCTTTTCTAGAAACTTGCCAAATTCTTCATCCTTCTTGAGCATTGTAAGTCTCTGAGGAAAAGGGACAGCTTTGCTCTGATGGTTCAGTGGAAGAGTCTCTTCAACCTCAATGGTACTCTCCTCATTAGCTTGAATCTGATTTGGTATAGGAGGAGAGAGCTCTTCTTCTTTTTGTATCCCTTTTGAAGCAGTCACTTGAGAGTCTCCCAAGGTCCGTCCGCTCCTAAGCTCAATCCTATTGCAATGCTTCATAGGATTCACATAAGGTTTTCCTAGAAGCTGTCCTGGTGCTCTGGATGATGAGGAAGCTAGTTGGGCAATTTGACTATCCTGGATCCTTTGATGCTTATCAGAATTATCCATTCTTTGAATGAGCTTTGCTATATCTTGCTTCATTTCATTCTGACTTGAGACAATTTCTTCAAGCATCTTTTCAACATTTGACTTTGGTAAGCCTTGAGAAGATAGATGTTGAAAATTTTGTTGCCCAGCTTGAAAATTTGGTCTTGCCCCCATAGATGGTCCTTGATCTTGATTATTTCTGTAAGAAAAATTTGGATGACTCTTCCATCCAGGGTTATAAGTATTTGAGTATGGTTTGTTCTGCCTTTGATTGTAACTCATGATTGCATCACATTGTTCAAGTTGATTGATTTGTGCAGTGATAGCTCCCAATGGACATGAGTCATTTGAATGCTCTGAACTCCCACATACTTCACAAGATGTACTAATAGCATTGACCATATTAGCACTAGTCCCCATATTTTCAAATTTCTTTGTAAGAGCGTCCAATTTTGCAGACAAAAGAGTGGCTGCATCTACATCAAACTTCCCTGATGCTTTAATTGTTGGGTTTACAGAGGAATAGCCACCACTTCTTTCATTTGCCCATTGATGATGATTTTGTGCTACACTTTCAATGATTTCTTCAGCTTCATCTAAGCTTTTGTTCATAAGTGCCCCTCAAGGGACACTTTGGTATGATAATTGATACCATTGTAAAAAGTGTGCAACACTAACCATCTTTCCAACCCATGATGTGGGCATTGTCTGAGCATACTATTATATCTATCCCATGCTTCAAAAAGAGATTCTGAGTCAGTTTGCTTGAAGCTCGCAATTAAATTCCTCATATGAGCTGTTTTGCTTGGTGGATAGAACTTATCAAGAAACTGTTGCTCACACTGCTCCCAAGTGGTGATGCTATTAGGGGCTAAAGAATTCAGCCATTGCTTTGCCCTATCTCTTAGAGAAAACCCAAATAATAATAATCTAACTACATCTGAAGGAACTCCATTCATTTTCATGGTCCCACATATTTCATAAAAGACCTCTAAGTGTTGATTGGGGTCTTCATGAGGTCCTCCACCAAATTGGTTCTGCTGCACCATAGATATGATTGCGGGTTTGATCTCAAAGTTGTTAGCTTCCACTGAAGGTCTTGAAATACTAGATCGAAAACCTCTTGCATAGGGTGCTGCATAATCCTTAAGTGGTCTATTTGCCATGTTCAAATGTTCCTGTTCTTCAATTTGCCTTTGTAGAATTCTTCTTTTATGGAAGGTTTTATCAATCTCAGGGTCAAAAGGAAAGAATTCCCCTGCAAAGTTAGATCTTCGCATACACAAGAACAAGATAGAAAATGACAATTCAACAAAAAAAAGAAAAATAAAAGAATCAAAAATGCAGAATTGAATTTGTACAAAAAGAACTAACAAGAAGTGAAAGTTATACAAGAAAGTAAAAACAGAAATCTAATGATTAGTTACAACTATGCAATATGAAAGGAAAACAAATGTTATGTTTAGTCTAACTCAATTGATAATTCCTAATGTTATAGCGCAATCCCCGGCAACGGCGCCAAAAACTTGTTCGCTCTCCGCAAGTGTACGGAAATGTTGCAAGTAATATAAAAGATTATCGTATCCACAGGGACTGGAATAAGCACTAGAAATGTCTCAATGCGAATTAGCCAAACAACTATCTAATCATTTCAAAAGCAAAGTAAGGTAAACAAATCTAATCTTAAAGATCAACAAACAAGAGTTTAGTGTTTTGGGTTATGATAAAGGGAGATTCTAGGAGTTTCGGTTTCTTTGTAGGATTTCTCGAATGTAAATGGTTCACCAATTCTTATCCCTCAATTTCCAAACATGTAGAAAGTTGTCGGTTCTCTCTTGCAATAGACAACCGGCTAAGGACTGAGAAATGTATCTAAATAGGATTAATTAGACATGAACCTATGTTGTCCTTACACAGAAGTGCACCTATTACTATGCCTTCCTCGGATATCAACGTAGAAGTCCACGACTTATCAATCTATCAAGATACAAGAAACTAATCACAAAATCCATCCTACTCTCTTGAATATTCCTATTTCCTCTTCAAGATTGTCTCTCAAACGTCCTTACACGGGCTTGCACCTGTCACGTGGATCCCTCGGATGATCGAGTGAGAGTTTATCTTTACAAAGTCCATAAGAAATTCAAACAATTAATCAAGAATGAGAATTAAGCACGAATCATCTTTAATCGTTCAAGATCTAATTGATACAAGCAAGATAATGTCATTGAAACAAGAGAATGGAAAATCCATAAGAGATTACATCAATCCATCATACAAATACTCCCTTCATCCTAGAATACAAGATCTACTCCATGAATCGAGGAAGAAAACCTGAAGAAATAGAGAATACAAGCATTCCTTAAATCCCCAATCCAAGAAACCAAGAAAAGGGGAAAGAGAAAACTTATCTACGAAGAAACCTTGTCTTCGGATCCAATAATCGCCAAGAACTCCCCTTGAATCGCCTGAAATCCTCCCAAGAATGGGAGGAAACCACCAAATCTTGCCTTCTCCCAAAGGGGAGATCCCTTTCAATTCATGAAGGAGGGTTTAAATAGAGGAGGAATCTGCGCCACACGGCCCGTGACAGTGAGATTCACACCATGTCCAGTTCCTTCTCTAAACCGCACGGTAGTGTGGTTCACTGCCACACCGCTTAGTCTCTAGAAATGCTACACGGTCGTGTGCACAGCCACAGCCTGCTTAGTCTCGGAAATGCTACACGGCCGTGGGGTGCACGCAGCCTGCTTAGTCTCTGGAAACCTCACACGGCCGTGTAGATCCACACGGCCATGTAAGGCTTCTGCTCGGTTGGCTTCAAATCTTGACACTGTGTGAAGTTCACATGGCCATGTCATTCTCCATCTCTGGTGAAACTACACGGCATGTCTGCAGGGTCGTGTGAGGTACACGGCCCGGTGCTTTCTCCCTTTGTTTCCTCCAATGCTTGGCCAAGGATGTAGATTCTTCACCAAATCGACTCCTGTGTACAGAAAATGCACAAAAAACATATCTCTGAACCAAAAGAGTAAATATGCTAAAAGGAAAGCTGGAAGTATAAAAATGCAAAGATCAAGCATGCTCAAAGTATGTAAATGTGCGTAAAAACATGCATAAAAGAGTATATAATCTACGTACATCACCCCGTTAACGGACATCTTGGGGATCACCTTGAATGGTGAAGTAAGAATCTACAAAGAAGTGGGATAGATAGATGAGATGTTCCTATATCTTGATGTGAATTGATTAGTGATGTGTTTCTATGTCGTATGACCGAGGGGCATCGTGACAGGGCTGCCCCGCTAACGGACTTCATAGGGATCATGACTATTTAGTTGCTTAAGGCATAGATATAAGTCCCTTATCGGTGTTTTCTGCAGGAGATAACCAACGACTTCTTACGAATACATGACAATTGAGGATATAATTGATAAAATCATATTACATTGATAAGTATCAAAAAGAAACCAAATCTCCTAGAACTTTCATAAAACCTAGTTTCTACATTACTTTTCTATTTCCATTTTCTAGTTATTTCTTAGTACGTGTAATTCCTAGCTGATTGTTTAGCTAATTCGCTTTGAAATATCTTTAGTGGTTATAACCAGCCCCTGTGGATACGATATCTTTTATATTACTGACGACGGAACCGTGCACTTGCGGTGACGTAACAAGTTTTTGGCGCCGTTGTCGGGGACTACATCTATAACATTAGAGATTATCATTTGAGTTAGACTAAACTTTTCTTTACTTTTCTCACATCTAACTTGTAACTAGTTTTGTAATTATGTTCTTTAATTTTTCTTTGCATTCTTTTATTCTTTTTGTTTTTTAATCAAATTCTATAATCCTGTTCTTGTATGCGAAGATCTAACTTTGTAGGTGATCTACTACCTTTTGATCTCGACATTGATAGAACCTTTCATAAAAGGAGAACCTCACAAAGACATTCAGAAGAACAATTACATTCAAATATGGCAAACAAACCGTTTAAAGATTACACAACACCTTATGCCAGAGAATTTCGTTCTAGCATTACAAGACCCTCTGTTGAAGCTAATAATTTTGAGATCAAACATGTGATCATCAATATGGTCCAACAGAATCAATTTGGGAGTGGATCACATGAAGATCCTAATCAACACTTAGAAGTTTTTTATGAAATCTGTGGAACTATGAAGATGAATGGTGTTCCATCCAAAGCCGTGAGATTATTATTGTTTGGGTTTTCTTTTAGAGATAGAGCCAAGCAATGGCTAAATTCCCTACCAGCAAATGGCATTACCACTTGGGAACAATGTGAACAACAATTCCTTGATAAATTCTATCCTCCAAGCAAGATTGCTCATATGAGAAATCTTATTGCAAGTTTCAGACAATCAGACTCAGAATCTTTATGTAAAGCATGGGATAGATACAATAATATGCTCAGACAATGCCCACATCATGGATTGGAGAAATGGCTGGTGTTACATACATTTTATAACGACATCAATTATCATACTAAAGTGTCCTTACATTCTTCTGCTGGAGGGGCACTTATGAATAGAAGTTTGGATGAAGCCGAAGATATCATTGAAAGTATAGCACAAAACCATCATAAGTGGGCCACAGAAAGAAGTGGAGGCTATTCCTTTTCAAACCTAACTAAAGCATCAGGAAAATTTGATGTGGATGCAATTACTATGATGTCTGCAAAATTGGATGCTCTTACAAAGAAGTTGAAAAATATGGGAGTAAATACAAGCACAGTCAATGTCATAGTATGTTGTTGTGAAACATGTGGAAGTTCTTATCATGCTCAAGACTCATGTCCTTTAGGAGCTATTTATGCACAAATTAATCAACTTGAGTAGTGTGACACCATCGTTAGTTACAATCAGAGATAGAACAATCCATATTCAAACACATACAACCCCAGGTGGAAGAATCATCCAAATTTCTCTTATAGAAATAATCAAGAACAAGGGTCATCTATGGGGGCTAGACCAAGTTTCCATCTTGGGCAACAAAATTTTCAACAACAAACCTTCTTAGAGTAATCAAATTTCTAGATTAGAGAAAATGATTGAAGAGCTCATCTTGAGTCAAAATGAAATGAAGCAAGAATTAAATGTGCTAACTCAAAGAATTGATAATTTAGAAAAGCACCAGAAAATTCAAGATAGCCAAATTGTCCAAGTAGCTTCATCATCTTCAAGGGCACCAGGATAGTTTCCAGGAAAGCCTGATGTTAACCCCATGGAATACTGCAATAGAATAGAGTTTAGGAGCGGACGGACCTTGAGTGATCCTCAAGTGACCGCTCCAAAAGGGGTGAAAATTAAAGAAGAGCTCTCTCCTCCAAAACTTGAACCAATTCAGATTCAAGATGAAGAGGAGAGTACCAATAAGGTTGAAGAGACTCTTCCACTTAACCCACAAAGTCAAGTAGTCCCTTTTCCCCAAAGATTAGTCATGTTGAAAAAGGATGAAGAATTTAGCAGATTTCTAGATAAAGTTAAAGATATTTGTGTGGAAGTTCCTCTAATTGATGCTATTCAACAAATCCCAAAGTTTGTCAAATTCCAGAAGGGCATCATGTCCAACAAGAGGAGGAAAGGAGAAATCGAGATCATAGCACTTACCAAGGAATGTAGCACTTTATTCGAAAAGAACACTTCCCCGAAGCTCAAAGATCCAGGAAGTTTTTATATACCTTGCACTATAGGAGCTGAATTCATAGAAAAAGCTTTTTGTGATTTAGGGGCGAGTGTTAGCCTCATTCCTTATTCAATTTGTAATAAGTTATGTCTCAAAAATTTTAAACTTACTACCATGGTACTACAATTAGCTGATCATTCTTGCAGGTACCCTATGGGTATTATAGAGGATGTGCCGGTAGAAGTTGGTGGGATCATTATTCCCACAGATTTTGTGGTACTTGACATGGAAGAAGACCCAAAAATTCTGATCATATTAGGAAGATCCTTCCTTGCTACAGATGGAGCTATAATTGATGTTAAAAATCATAAACTTGCATTGGTAATTGGTAAGGAAAGCTTGGAATATGATTTATCAAATTCTTCTAACCATGTCTCTTCTCTTTTAGTGAGTGTCTGTAGTGGGGTGGATACTTACAAATTAGAGGATTAGAATTTCCATCCTCATGGGAGGCTACTGAACGAGGGACACGATCCGGCAAGCATTGGGAGAAGGCCTCCCATAAAAAATGAGAAGTATATATACCCTCCGAGGGCAAGAAAATGAGAAGAAGATTAAGAAGACTGGTCGAGCTAATGACCTTAAACAAACGCTTCTTGGGAGGCAACCCAAGGGTTCATTTAGATTAGATTCAATTTGTAATTATCTTTTTCATTAATTAGTATTTTTAAATTTGCTGTTAATTTTGTTTTCAGGTTATCCATGAGTTGGGCATGATTTCTTCATTGGCATGGAAGCATTGGAGAAGTCAGAAAGGAGGAAGATCATCAATGCTGAGATAAACAGAGCTCAGTCGTGTACCAGACATGGTCGTATTAAGTCTACAGAAGAGGAGGAGTATTTGGCCGAATGACTCACATTGGCCGTGTGAACTTACCCGAGGAGGAGATGTGCTCGGTCGTGTACCAGACACGACCGTGTGAAGATTCCAGAGAAGAAAAGTAGCTCAGCCATGTACCACACACGATCGTGTGAGTATGCCCAGAGAGGAAGAATACAAAGGCCATGTCAATTGACACGGCCGTGTAAAAATTCCTGAGAAGGAGAAGGAACCGGCCGTGTACCATACATGGCCGTGTGAATCAAGCCGAGAAGGAGGAAGCAAAGGCCGTGTCAATTGACACGGACGTGTGGACATACCCGAGAAGGAGAAACCTTGGGTCGTGTAGATCTACATGGTCATGCGGAGCAACTCGACCTTGGCCATGTCTATAAGACACGATCGTGCCTAGGCCATGTCGGCCACATCCCTAGTTGCTTTCTTCTCCCAAAACTCTTCTCATCTTCAACCCTTCTTCTCAACCTCTCATATCGGAATCTTAAACTCATTTTTCTCCATAAACTTCATCAAGATCTAGATCTTAACAATAATTCTCCTCTCCTATTTTCAAGATCTATAACTCCTTTTCCCAAACATCTTAATTTTCAAGATCTATTTTTGCAAGATCATGCTTTTCCAACAAAACAACACTTTTCCCTATTTGAACTTGACAATATGTCTAATCTTTTAAAGAAACTTCATAAGGGAAGCGGTGGATCAAGTGGAGGAAGGGAGCCAACAAAGAAAAAGGGAAAGGAAAAGGCCACAAAGGGCAAGGGAAAGAGGATTTCACGCGACGAAGGTAATGACAATGAATTCAATATCATTTTTAGAAATGAAGATCATAAATCTAGATTTGATATTCTTGTCAATAGAAAGATTGTGTGCACATGGTACATTGATCCAACTGTTCTAAATATTTTAGGGATTATAGATGATGTTGATTGGATGATTGGTTCCCTTGATTGGAATGATATCATGTACATACATTTACCTACATATCCTCGTATTATACTTGAGTTTTTGAGTTCATTAGATGTTCACTTTGCTAATAAAGATGACTATGTTGGCAAAATAACTTTTAGATTAATGAATCAAGAATTTCAATGGGTGTTTAGTGATTTCAATAATTGTTTTGGATTGTCTACCAGTAGCTCTCGCAGGTTGGACTCTAGATTCAATTGGAATAATGTTTGAAATTCAATTACTAGTTTGGATCAATCCTATGAGCCCTCTAAAGCTAAAACTTCCCATATGCAAAACCTCATTTTTAGATACTTACATCGAGTTATGAATAAAACTATTTTTGGTAGAGGGGAAAGGGATAGAGTTGTTAGGAAAGTGGAACTTTATGCTTTGTGGGCTATACTACATAAGGTTGATTTTGATTTCCATTTTTTGTAAACCTTGGTGACAGACGGGAAGGCATCCTCAGGATCAATTATTTTTGGTGGTTTGATTACTCAAGTAGCTATAAATTTGGGTTGTGATATAGATGAGCTAGAGATCATTCATGGCAATAACATGATCGATATTGATGCATGTCTTGCTATGAAAATGATTTGTCAGGATGAGAATGGTTTTGTTTTTCCTAGGAGGGATGGTTTCCCACTATCCCTTCCTTATCCCGAGCGGACTTTTGTTCGCAACCCTGCTAATTGGGTGATCACTAATGTAGATCCTGAGAATGTCCCTTCCTTATTTGGAGACACTGAGCCCCACCTTGATCCCTCATCATCTGGACACCCGCATCCTTTCGAACATCCGAAACCTACTAGCCATTTTTTCGCCTATGGTACGGGTCATTCCAGATTTGATTTTTCTGATTTTTGCGCATCTCTAGACTCACTTCATGAGAAGCAGGAGGCCCAACGTGTGATGTTGGAGGGTCATTTTTCTTTATCAGATGATCAGTTTAGAGAGGTGTAAGATCATTTTCAGTTTACGAGGAATTTTCAAGGTCAAGTGGTCGAGTTTATTCAGGACTATGATATTGGTCAAGCTAGGATGAGATAATTCATGTAGGGTATAAGTATTACTAGTCAATAAGTTAGTGCCCTCTATGAATATCATAAGTTCCTGAGTGAGACTCCGGGTTTCCCTATTTTTCCTATTGGTCACCCATGTAGACCCCCACCTCCTCCTCCACCACCATATTGATTTCATCATGACGATGAAAAGTTTAAGTCTATGGGGGTTTGCAACCTAAAATTTTTGCATTTTCAATTTTATGCATTTTGTTTGCTTTTGTTATGTTTGTTTAGTTTGTGTTTTTTGACTGTCATTTGACTATCTTTTGAAGTATTTTGTGGCATTCATATTGAGAACATCAATCCTCACTTATATGCTTATTTGTCTAAAAGCAAAATGGTTAGCACATTTTTATCTTGATTCATGATTTTGTAAATGAAGCTAGTATGTTTAGTGTACCTCTTTTCTCTATCTTAAGTTGCATGATGTGAGCTAAGTATTTTATGGAAATAAGTTTGAGTTTTGCCTTAACCTTAAGGATTTTACTTTCACTTTACTTGAGTTTGAATAGTTGATATCATTGAAATAGTCATGATTCATCCTATTTGTTTAGTACTTGGTTTCCATTGTGATTTCTCAAACTTCATTTTGGTTACTGGATGAGGCTCGAATCATGTAAGCTCATTTGGAAAAATCAAAATATTCCAACATTTGTGTTTATGTATACTTGTATTTAAGTATTGCACCTTGCAATCACTTAGAAAAAAATAAAATGAAAAAAAAGGAATGAAAAAATGATGATGATGAAAAAGGGATATAAAAAATAGTTGTCGTGAATGGAAACTAGCAAGTTACCCCTTTGAGACCGAGTTAGGTTACTGGGGAAATGACTGCTATGCTTCTCTTGATATCGAGCACGCCTTTGAGGCCCTGGGTTGATTGAGAAATATGAACCAAGTGTGTGGCAGATAAGTGCCTATCACCAGAAACATTAGAAATTCAATTGGATGACGACTTGACTAGGATGAAGATTGAAACTTGAAGAGTTTGGGTCACTTATTTGCACTGTGCACAAAGAGACTTATGCTTAAGCCATACTTGAGTTATTTCTATGATCATGCTTATCAATGAAACTTGTAGATAGAGTAAGGAAAGTGCATTAGGGATTATGACGCATTATTGAGCATGCGAGTTTTGATTGTGGCATTTTTCTTGAGGACAAGCAAAAGTTTAAGTCTGGCGGTGTGACATGCGTAGGTTTTATACACTTGTTTAGCATGTTTTGACGCACATTCCTATATTTTATGCATGCTTTATCTATGCATTTTCATACTTCTTACTTTACTTTTAGCATATTTACTCTTCTTTATTCGGATATCTGCTCTTGTGCATTTTCTATTTATAGGAGTCAAATTTAGAGAGGAAATGATATTCATGGTGAATCTGATTAACAAACGAAGGAAGTTAGCACCAGCCATGTGTTCCACACGGCCATGTCAAAGGAACAGAATGGAAAATGGTCTTGGCCATGTGGAGCAGACTAGGTGTGCAGCATCAGCAAGAGAGGAGGCTGACATGGCCGTGTGGTATCACACGGTCGTGTCACTTTTGAATCAGAATGAGAACATGGACGGGTAGATCTACATGGCCGTGCAACTCTTCAAGAGGCCAAGCATTGCAAGGTCGTGTGTGCCACATGGCCATGCAACCTTTCCAGAGACCAAGATTGGCACGGCCGTGTGTGTCACACAACCATGTGAGCCATCCAGAAGCGAAGCATGGCACGGCCGTGTGAATCTCACACGGCCGTATGACTCTGGCCGAGAGCAAAGCAAGCAAGGTCGTGTGAGGTCCACACAGTCGTAAGACGAGTCGTGTGGCGTCCAACCCCCCTACTCTATATAAAGGGTTTCTTCCTCTTTGAAAAAGGGGGAGACTCTCCCTTTGGGAAGATCCAATCTAAAGGCTTTTCTTCATCTTTTGGGTGTTGATCCGGTGATCTAAGGATGTCTCCATTCCTGATTCGACTCCGGTAGCAAGGATTGGTTCCGAAGATTACTCGTCGTCTCTAGATAAGCATTTCTTTTCTATCTTCTTGATTTAGATCGAAATGTTTATGATCTTATTGTCTTCGGATCTTTTCTTTTGTTCCATGGAGTATATCTCCTTGTTCTAGGATGGAGAGAGTATTTGTGATGTGAATTGATGTATGAATTCAAGGATTTACCAACTTCTTGTTTCAATGATGTTGTTATATTTTGTATCAATTCAATCTTGTATGGATTATTGTGTTTGGATCTAATTACCATTCTTGATTGGATGTTTGTAATACTTTTGGATCTTGTAGAGGAATTCTCTAGATTGTATGACCGAGGGGCGTCATGACAAGGTTGCCCCGTTAACGGACATCTTGGGGATCACCTTGAATGGTGAAGCAAGAATCTACAAAGAAGTGAGATAGATAGATGAGATGTTCCTATATCTTGATGTGAATTGATTAGTGATGTGTTTCTATGTCGTATGACTGAGAGGCATCATGACAGGGCTGCCCTGCTAATGGACTTCATAGGGATCATGACTATTTAGTTGCTTAAGGTATAGATATAAGTCCCTTATCGGTGTTTTCTGCAGGAGATAACCGACGACTTCTTACGAATACATGACAATTGAGGATATAATTGGTAAAATCATATTACATTGATAAGTATCACAAAGAAACCAAATCTGCTAGAACTTTCATAAAACTTAGTTTCTGCATTACTTTTCTATTTCCATTTTCTAGTTATTTCTTAGTACGTGTAATTCCTAGTTGATTGTTTAGCTAATTCGCTTTGAGATATCTTTAGTGGTTATAACCAGTACCTATGGATATGATATCTTTTATATTACTGACAATGGAACCATGCACTTGCGGTGACGTAACACGGGGCTATGCAAAGAGTCTTATATTTATCCAGATTTAGGCGTTACCCCATCCTCTTGACTTTGGCTTCCCTGTTACCTGGAGGGTTCCCTCACCATAACCCATATCACTAGCCTCCCATTCAAGTCTAGTCGATGGAGGTATAGCCGACATACCTCCTTCGACTAGACCTAAATTCTAGTTTTGTTCACATACTTGAAAATTTTCTCAAACTCACAAATGAATACCGAATACTTACTTATCTGGTATATTATTCTATATTTTCTTTTCTTTCTCATTTATACCTAGAGAATTGAGAAATTTTTTTAAAATCCTCTCATTGGTAATTAGTCCTCCAACAAAAAAAAAATACTAAGGACACACGAAGATATGGTGTATTGGCGTAAGAATGATTTAGCCTATCGTGTCCATCATAAATGTCCATTCATGGATGAGTGCCGTGTGACATTATCTCTTGTTTCTTGAAACAACCACTTATTGACTATTTTTCTTGGTAAATCAACGATCCTCCACTCATAAACTGTTTCAATCTAACAGTGATTATTATTAGCTGCAACATCTTAAAAACCCTAAACACTCCTTAGTCTGAACACTTCATCTTCTTCAACTCGCTCCTTGATGTTTCCCCTTCTTTACTTTCTCAAACACCCTGCGCTCCTTTGTTTTTCCCGACCTACCGATGTTACGTTGCTTCCTTAAGATCTTAGGAAGTTACTCATCCCCTAGTTATTTCCGTGCTCTTTCATGTTTGAAGAGTTATTTTCCCCTAGTATGCTCATACCTGTTCCTAATTTGACAATGCTGATAGAGTTGTCATTCGCCTCCAATATGAAATGCCTAAGGATTATCGTATCAAAATTCCTAGCCCCGATGCTTGTCCTCATCTTCGTCCTGATGATTATGTTACTTTCTTTAAGGACCAACTGGTAGCCAGTCTACGCTTTCCTATACCTCCCTTTCTATCAGAAGTAAGCCAATACTTCAACATTTTTCTACAATAATTCGTCTCAAATGCCTTTCGCTATTTGTGTGGGATGTATATGTTATATTGTCTTTTTGATATTCCTCCTACACCTTGTAATCTTTTCATGTTCTCCTATGCCAAAAAATTATAACCGAGAGTATTTCTTTTCCAATCCCATCCAAAAATGGTTTTCTTTAAAGAGATGCCTTTGTCCAACAAAGGTTGGAAATCACATTTCTTTTTCATAAGATTTCTCGAATCTGCTTCGTGATCTACCCCTAGCAGTCCTCTTTTCCCCCTCTTCCCTATATAATGAAACTTCATCAACATCCGACCTTCAATGATTATTCCAATAGACTGATTGGTCATCTTTCTTCATTCACAAATGGATACGTAAGGATCTTTTGTACTTATTTGGTTTAAACCCTGTTCAAAAGAAACTACATTGTTCCTTTGGTAAGTTATGACGCCTTCACCATTACCCTTTTACTAACTAAAATATTTTCTGTTTCATGCAGTGGATGTTGTGTTTAAAGCTTTGGTTGACAAAAAAATTGGTCTAGAGGATGAAACACTTATAGCCAAAGAGCAAGAACTTCAAGCAAGCGAGCTTTACCACCCACTATCTCCTTGAGTGAAGCTTTCATTAGTCATGCGATCGCATCTAGCTCAGCTGCTATCCCTAGGGAAGTGCTTACAGATTCACCTATATTACCGGAAGATGCTCCTTCGGAACCAGTGGCTGCTCCTAAGGGGAAACGCAAGGGCACAAATTAACTTTGGCACCTTCTCCTAAAAGACAAGCATCCTCTGCCCCAGAGGATGCCACTCTAGGGGATATCGGAGTTGCTGCCCTGAACCAACTTTATCCTCTCTGTATCCTATTCTTGTAGCTTCACAACCTATTCAATCTTAGAAGAATATCCCAGCTCCAAGTAGCAGTTCAGAGCCCGATTTTGTTATGACCTTTCAGGAACAAATCCCTTTGCCTCCGCAAAAAACTCAAGATTCTCCTTTCTTTATTTTCTCCTTACCTTCTGTCCAAACTTCCCTATCATCATCAACACCCTCCTCTACTCTCCCCATATTATTAGAAGGTTCTTTAATGATCGCCTGGGAAGAAACGCGATGCCAACTTAAAGAGTTTACTCCCACTGAATTGGCGGATAAATTTTTCTTTAAGGAAACTAAGGTAAAATAATCCTCAATCAATTATCCTATTCTTATTTTGGAGTATTGCTAACAACCTATGCTTAACAGCACTAGATTACCACTATGAGTATGGCTCAATAGCTGTATGATCTAGCCCGAGAGAATGAGCTGCTAAAGCAGTAAACCTTTGAAGTATCCTCCATTCAAGCCTTTGAACAAATAAAAGAATTATCTAAGCAACTTCAAGAGGTTCAAAAATTATTTCAAGCTGAATATGAGAAATCGAGCTAGTGGAAGACCACTGTAGATGGCCTTGAGTCTCAGCTTCAATCAGAGATTAACCTTTATGATGAATTGAAAACAAAGCTAGATAAACAAGTTGCATAGACTACTCAACTATCAACCTAGCTGTACACATTGAAGGCTACTCACACCTCTGAATTAGCAACCAAGGTTTCTGAATTAAACTCTAAAGATGCTGAGATAAACTCTCTACATTTATCCATAGCCAAGGCCCAAGCAGCTACATCAACCAAAGAGGCTGAGCTAAAATCTTCCCAGGATGCATTAGCAACTTATCAAGCAGGTGAAGACGAACAATTTGAAAAAAGAAAGAAAATACTCCTTGAATCCACCGATTTCAATGATCCTATTGCTGCATCCATTTTTAGAGTTTTCACCCATGGAGTTGAGGAGGCTATAGAACAATTAAGGGAGAAGGGATATCTAGCATCTAAGCCTCCTGTTAATTTTTTAGATCACAGGAGGTTACTTAAGAACAGACCTCCTGACTTATTCCCTAAAGTGATGTAATTCCCCACGTACTATTGTACTAAAGAAACTCCCAACAATTCAAGCACTAGCATCTTCATAACCTCTGATGACATTTCAACTACCCATATAATTCTCTGCTAGCTGACAAATAAAATTTTAGATAATCAAGCAAAGATAAATTAATTTTTTCTAAAGTTTGTTTGGTCCATTATGTGTTAAGCATATTTATTTATATTTGTGTCTATCCTCGTTCGGAATTAATTTTCACTCAGCTTTTAACATCCGACCGAGTTCACTTCCACTCAAGTTTGTTCTCGTTCAGGCTTAGGGTTACTCTACCTTTAATGGCTGGTCGAGTTTATTTCTGCCTGTGTACATTTTCATCCGAACTTATCACCCACTCGGCTTTTAACAGCTGCTTGGGCTTATTCCTATTCATATAGAATAAAAAGGCCACGTCCTGTGTTGTTCATCCATCTGAGAATATTAAAGGTCAGCAAATCTTATAACTATTTAACGTTTATTGGGCTTTCAAACCTTAAACCTATTACATCGGTTATCTAAGAACCTGGCCACCGATGCTTTGAGAAGATGACATGTTGCATCAGTTATCAGCATTGGCTTCTTGCTGGTGACACGTGTGTACATGACCTCACATTTGTACCATTTTTTATTGTACATGCTACTTCACTTGATCATCCACCGATTCACAGTTGATCCCGCCTTCTATACTACTAGGATCCGATGGTCTCCCTTAACTAACCTTTTTGAAGACTCCTTATAAACATTTAGCAAAAACCCTATGACTTCGTCATTCTTCCTTTGAATCTCTATTTTTTCCCCCTTTTGACCTTAACGATCCTTCTCTCTCAAAGATGTTGGAGTATAACGAGTGGTATGCTCAATGTTCTTCCAGTTTCACCCTCCACGAAGCTTACGAACTCCAGGTAAACTATGATTTTCCTTCCTATATAGTCCTTTCTACCCCAGAAGATCATCCTCATCGTCCTCCACCAGAGAGCATTGCGATCTTCAGGGAACAAGTCATATCTAGTTTCCTTTACACCCTTTCTTTGTTGATGTTAGTCGCTATTTCAATCTTCCCTTACATCAACTTATTCCCCAATCTTTTAACATCTTAAGTGGTATTGTTATTGCTTTTCACTTACTCAATGTCCCATTATCACCTTGTCTATTCCACCATTTTTTTCTATCTCCGTCAAATAGGGAATGGTTTGTTCAAATTCCAAGCACATCCTAAGGTAATTCTATTCAATAGAGTTCCACCACAAGGGGAATGGAGAGATAAGTACTTCTTCATGCGCCAATAATCCAATGGAATACAATAATCCAATGAGTCTAACCCATTAATCTAATGTGTCTAATTTGGATTGGATTCAATCTAATAAGTGCTCAATCCAATGAGTGGATTCATTTGAGTCTAACTCAATGAGTAACCCAAAAAAGCCTAATCATCTCATAATTGGCTCTTAGGGCTAATACCAACAGACATAATATATGTAGAATTGATATTGACTCCTCAAACTGCATAATAAACCAATCGGACATATAATCCTGCATAATATAAGTAGAGATGATAATGAATTCCCAGATTGTAGACCAATCAGATATATAATCCTGAATGAAATAAGCAAGTCAGACATAATATAAGCAGAATTGATAATGAATTCCCAGACTGCATAATAGATCAATTGAGCATATAATTCCGAATGAAATAAGCCAGTCGGATATAATATAAGCAGAGTTGATAAAGGACTCTTATTTTAGAACTTGAAGAGTGTTGTTATGTGTCTACCTTGACTAAGAATATTATCTCTATTTCTTGTTTGGATAAGAAAGGTTTTTCATTTGTAATAAAGGACAAATGTTGTTCTGTTTATTTCAATGAAATGTTCAATTGTAGTGCACATCTTATGAATGGACTCTATGTTCTAGACTTTGACAACCCAATCTATAGCATAAATACCAAACATATCTCTAGCATTGTTGCTTAGGTCACATAAATGAGAGTCACATATCCTAACTCCATAAGGATGGACTTTTAGACTCATTTGATTTTGAATCATATGAGATATACGAATCTTGCCTTTAAGGTAAGATGGCAAAGAATCCTTTTAGTAGACACAGTAAAAGAGCTAATGATTTGTTTGGACTCATACATACTAATGTATGTGACCCTTTCAGAATAATAGCTAGAGGAGGCTATCATTATTTCATTACTTTTATTGATGATTTCATTAGGTATGACTATGTGTATCTGATGATATATAAGTCAGAATCCTTTGAAAAGTTCAAAGAATTCGAGAATGAAGTACAAAACCAACTTAGTAAGCATATTAAGATGCTTCGATTAGATCGAGGTTGGGAATATCTTAGCCAAGATTTTCATGACTATCTTGTTGAGTGTGGGATCATATCTAAACTTACTCCACCTGGAACACCACAATGGATGGTGTATCAGAAAGGAGAAATTATACTTTATTAGATATGGTACGATCAATGATGAGTCATACATATCTTTCTAGTTCCTTCTGGGGACATGCTCTAGAGACGACTGCTTTCACACTTAACAGTATTCCATCTAAGGATGTCATAAAGACACCATTTATGATATGGACTGAGAAGAGTTCCAAGTTATCTTTCATGAAGATTTGGGGTTGTGAGGCTTACATTCGACGACAAGTCTCAGATAAACTAGGACCCAAATCAGACAAGTGTTATTTTGTAGGATATCCCAAGGAAACAAAGGGATACTA
Source organism: Zingiber officinale (assembly GCF_018446385.1). Classification (NCBI taxonomy): domain Eukaryota; kingdom Viridiplantae; phylum Streptophyta; class Magnoliopsida; order Zingiberales; family Zingiberaceae; genus Zingiber; species Zingiber officinale. Next base: position 71,070,873 of record NC_055995.1, read on the forward strand.
CTTTTATAATCCCACACAAGATAAGGTATTTGTTGCCAGAACTAGTGTTTTTCTAGAAAGGGAATTTGTTTCTAGAAAAACTAGTGGGAGTAAAGTCGATCTTGAAGAAATTCAAGATGCACAAACTAGCACTGACACCTTGATGAAAACTGAACATGAACCACAAGATGTTGTGGATCATGATGTTGTTACACCACAAGAAGTTGTGGAGCAACAACTTGTTCAAGTAGCACAAGCTCTACGTAGATCTGATATGACCCATCGTCAACCTGAGAGATATTCTTTTCTCTTATCTGACAATGGTGATGTAGTGCTAGTTGGTCTCAACGAGCCTACATCTTATCAGGAAGCTGTATAGAGCCAATATTCTGAGAAATGGCTAGAGGCCATGAGATCCGAAATAGAATCCATGTACACTAACTAAGTATGAACTTTGGTTGATCCACCTGAAGGGATCAAACTCATTGGATGTAAGTGGGTGTTCAAGGTGAAGACTGATATGGATGGTCATATGCATACCTATAAATGTAGATTGGTAGCTAAAGGATTCAAGTAGACTCATGGTATAGACTATGATGAAACTTTTTCACCAGTTGCGATGCTAAAGCCCATTCAGATCATGCTTGCTATTGCTGCTTACTATGATTATGAGATCTGGTAGATAGATGTCAAAATCATATTTCTTAATGGAAATCTACTTGAGGATGCGTACATGACACAAATCTAGAGCATGCTGAAAAGGTATGTAAGTTGCAACGATCTATATATGGATTAAAGCAAGCTTCTAGAAGCTAAATTCTTCAATTCAATGATGCGATCAAAGCGTTTGGTTTCATTAAGAATGAAGATGAACCTTGTGTCTACAAGAAGATTAGTGGGAGCACAGTCATCTTTCTCATAGTGTATGTAGATGGCATACTTCTCATTGGAAATGATATCCCTACTCTTCAGTCAATGAAGACTTGGCTTGGGAGTTATTTTTCAATAAATGACTTAGGTGAAGCAGCCTACATTTTAGGCATCGAGATCTATAGAGACAGATCTAAGAGATTGCTTGGTATAAGTTAGAGTACATACATTGAGAAGGTGCTTAAACGTTTTGCCATGCAGAATTCCAAGAAGAGATTCTTGCCAATGTCACATGGTGCAAGTCTTTTGAAGACTTAATGCCCCTCTTCTAAGGAAGCAAGAGACTGCATGGATCAGATTTCTTATGCATATGGTATAGGGTCTATCATATACGTCATGCTTTGTACTCGCTTAAATGTCTCGTATGTGTTAAGTATAATGAGCAGATACCAGTCAGATCTAGTTGAAGGTCACTAGACAACAGTCAAGAATATTCTTAAGTACTTGAGAAGAACTCAAGATTATTTGTTGATCTTTGGAGGCAATAAAGAACTTGCTGTAAAGGGTTACAACGGTTGTTGTAAAGGGTTACAGTGGTGCAAGCTTCCAAATTGACAAGGATGATTCTAGATCACAGTTAGGGTATGTATTTTACTTAAATGGTAGTCTTGGGTATTGGATACTACAACAATTCCATCTCATTCGAGGGATCATCGATATATGAGATGTGAGGATATGTAGAGAACCGAACAATGCTAACATTACGGACCCTTTGACTAAGGCTTTGGCACTGAGGAAGCATGATGGTCACACTAGGTCAATGGATATTAGATTTTGTAGTGATTGACACTAGTGATATAAGGAGAATGTTAGTGTAAGCCCTCAGAGGCAATCAGGAGTTGATTGATTTAGGACATTTTATATCATATTTCGCTATTTCATTAAAGGGCAAAGGTTATGGTTATTATATTTATTTTAGTTTAGTGTCGAATGAATAGATATAATAATGTCCTAGGGTAGTAGGTTCTAGTCTACAACATATCAATTAGCTAAATTGATAGTGGAATATTGTAGATATATAGAACGCTACTCTTAATTATTCCTAGTCAAACATTAATATACAAGGACAATATTAATGCGCGAGACTAGCATGTAGGTCAATGGATGACTTAATCTCACAAGTCATGGATATGAGATATCAGGTTGACACATGAGTATATATTAGAGAATATGTACTGAATTGACCCGCCATGAGAATATTTCATGGATCATTATATGAGTGTCATAAATATTCTCATGTGACTATTGGTATGAATAGTCCTTAGACCTGAAGTCACTACAGTTCCCTACATAAGGAGTTGTGCATTTTGGTATTGTCAAACGTCACCTGTAACAGGGTGGACTATAAAGTCGATCATTGGGTATACAATGAGTTATGCGGAGTGATGTGAGTGATGTAGATGGGATCTATCCCTTCTATATGATAGAAGTGATATCTGTGGACCCCTTGATTAGTAGGACACAAGAATGCATGGTCATGCTCAAATGAGTCAATATGAGATATTGAGCTTATTTGTTTTGAGTGTGTCTACTTAGAGATCAAAAAACACAAAGATTGATAAGAGGATGACACAGTCTATGCCTCATTGATCAATCTAGATATCAAGGATAGAGGCACTGAATCATCCAAGATAATAACCACGGACAAGTTAGGTCGGATCTCGACTTTCTCGTCACTTGGGTAGCAATGATGTATTGCTAGATACAACTCATTGTTTATGTATCTAAAATGTTGATTTAGATACATTGCCAATGTTACGAGAGTCTATTGGATCACATACAAAGAACATGTTGGTTTGGAGATGGATATTTTAGTTTAACTAAAATACTGAGGATCTTAAGATTAATGGGTTAATCTAAAGTGTTGGTATCATCTTTGTAATGATTGGCACTAGTACTAGTGGAAGATTTTTAGTAAGAGCCAATTATGAGATGATTCAGCTTATTGGGTTATTGGGTTAATGATTAATCCAATATAATAATCCAACCTATTAAGAGGAAAATAAAGAGAAGTTTAATCCGAATTAGACTCGTTGAGTTAGACTCAATTAGATCCAATTATTGGATTGAGTATAATTTGAATTAGATTCATGGAGTCAATTTCGATTGATGTCCATGGAGTCAATTGGGATTGATAAGGTTCAATGAGTTAGACTCATTGGATGAACTTGAATTCACCAAGGAAGAGGAAAGGTCAATTTTGACTTGACCCAAAGGGGAGAGGAAAGGTCAATTTTGATTTGACCAAAAGACTTTTCTGAAAGATGACTAAGAGTCAATTCATGAAGAAGATCAATAGGCAAAGTGGAGATCAAGAGCCAAATGGACTTTTGGTATTCCATGGGAGTACAAAAGGGGGAATTTTGACCATTGATTATAAGAAAGTTCATTTTTTGTCTTCTTCTCCTTCCTCCTCTTCTTCCTCATGGTCGATCCTTCCTCATGGCCGAATCACCTTGTATGGCTAGCACCACAAAGTTGGTTCTTCTCCAGATCAAGAGTTCATGAGATGAACGAAACATGTTCGTGTGAATACCGTAGAGGCGCAGACACTTGATCACGCTGAGATTTGCATCCAAAGAAAGGTTGCTGCCGGGATTGCGAAGGGCACGCATCAAAGGTATAACTATCATGAAACTTAGTATAGGATGTTTGTTTATTCTTCCCTTCGCATGGATCATCTTAATAAGGAACTAGATGTTTTCCACTACGCTTTCGTTTATTTAGCGCCCTAGTTCCTTACAATCTCACACTTCTTCTATTAAGTCGAGCTCTATAAGACGTCGGGTTGGTGAAAGAGGCGCAGGGAGCAAGCGAGTATGACCTTCCTCTTGACCCCCCCCCCTCCTCCCTTTGAAGAGTGTTGGTTGATGCTTTCAGATTTGGTGGTGGCAGCATGCCAATGGTATTAGCTTGTTGTTGCTATTGAAGCAATTTCTGCGTTCTAGCATAGATGTGCAACTCCAGATTTTCTTGTGTTAGGGTTATGCATTGAGTTTTTCAGCTTCTTTCATCACAAAGCTTCAGATCTAGGCAAGATGTTCCCACAGACGACGCCAAATTTGATCCTATCTGAAGGTGATGAGATGGTACACTGGCTCTGATGAATGAAGAACGATGAACCTCTCAAGATCTAAAGGAACTCCTTGATGATCCTATGCACAGTGAGATGAGCCAGCAAAATGTTAGTGACCTAAGTCCGAGATAGGAATCCTTGGCTAGGCCCTCTAATGCTCAAATCAGTTTCTTCTATTGGAAAAGTGGAAGAAGAATAGTAACAAAAAATGTAGGAAAATAAGGTTTCAGATGCAAGTGCCTATGTTTACAAACCTTGCCAACAGAGAGGATTTCCCTTTTTATACCACCTCATATAACTTTCGCAATCGTGAGGTGGTCCCCAGTTTATTAGAGTTTGTTAGAAGATGAGAAAAGTACAACCTAGAGTTCATGTAATAATCCTCTGAGGAATCTTTTTTCTACTCCAGATGTACCCTCTTTGTCATTTATGACTTGAATCCTTGATATGATGATATATGCAAAAGAGTATATCGTTGTTACCGATTAATGAATGAAGAAGCTTCGAAAGAATATTTTCTGACAAGTTTGCCAGGCTGTCATGAAGTTGTCAACTACTTGTCTACTAATTATATACTGACTAATCATTAAGCTGGTCATATCTTGAGAAGACCTCCTATTAAATATATCTCGGTCGGTCATTAAGTCGGTCATATTATGAGAACACCTTCTGTTGAACATATTTCGATTGGTTATTAAGCCGATCATATAATGAGAACACCTTTTGTTGAATATATCTCGACCGATCATAAAACCAGTCATGCATTAAGAATACTTTCTATTGAATATAATCCTAGTCGGTCGTATATTAAGAATATCTTCTATTAAATATATCCTAGTCGGTCATATATTAAGAATACCTTCTGTTAAATATATCCTAGTCAGCCATACATTAAGAATACCTTTTGTTAAATATATCCTGGTCGGTCATTAAGTTGGTCGTATGTTAAAAGCTTTATAAGGATGAGTGCCTTTAAGATCGATCGGGCTTTGCCCAGTCGAGCGCATATAAGCACCCTTATGCTCATTCAATCTTCGCTCGGTTGAGCGTATGCTAAAAACTTTATAAGGATGAGTGCCTTTAGGCTCGATTGGGTTTTGCTTAGTCGAGCGCATGCATGCACCCTTATGCTCGTTCGGTCTTCACTCAGCCGATCGTATGCTATAAGCTTTATAAGGCTGAGTGTCTTTAGGCTCAATTGGGCTTTTCCCAGTCAAGCGCATACAAGCACCCTTACGCTCGTTTGGTCTTTGCTCGGCTGAACGTATGCTAGAAGCTTTATAAGGCTGACTGCCTTTAGGATCGATCGGGCTTTACCCAGTCGAGCGCATACAAGCGCCCTTATGCTTGTTCGGTCTTCGCTCAGCCGAATGTATGCTAGAAGCTTTATAAGGTTAAGTGCCTTTAGGCTCGATCAGGCTTTGCCTGGTCGAGCGCATATAAGCACCCTTATGCTCATTTAGTCTTCGCTCAGCCAAACGTATGCTAGAAGTTTTATAAGGAGAGATGCCTTTTATCTCGGGCGGATTTATGTCTGTCCGGGTGCATGCATAGAATCCCTTAGTTAGTTGGCCTTTATGTGATCCTTTATATGATATAGTTTTGATAAGGCCAAGCATCTTTGGGCCCAACTAGTTTTTCCCATCCGGGCCTATGCAAAGAGCCTTATGCTTAACCAAGTTTAGGCGTTACACCATCCTCTTGAATTTGGCTTCCCCGTTACCTGGAGGGTTCGCTCACCATAACCCATTACCTCTCTAGTGTTGAAAATTTTGTTTTGGCCTTAGACAAGATTGAACCCATAGAAAGAATGATCCTATAGATATAGGAATTGAGTACCTCACAAATACACCAGGTCTACCTTGATTATGTATTCAAAAACAAAGAATGACGTGAGATGTATAGGCCTTTTGCCTAAACTTCAGATGCTTATATCAATGCGTCAAAATAAGTTTAGCCTATAAATACAACAATACATTGATCAAGTTAAGCAATCTTTCTTCATAAACAATAAGCTAGATCAAATTTTGCTTAACTTGATTAACCAAGTGAACACTACTATCTTATGGTAGATAGTTAGTAACTAACAGCTAGACATGTATTAAGGATATTGGTAATTGAATGATTATTTTTCAATAAAGATATCAGGTTAAGGGGGAGGATTTACTTAAACAACTTAAAAATGTTTTCAAAAATATATAATTTTGAAAGTTTTTAACCTTTTTGAAAACATTTACAAATTTTTTTGGGGGGAAACATTTACCTAAAAATTTGTGTCAATATTCTATAAAAAAAACATTCTTTAAAATTACTTTAAAAATCTTTATTCAAAATATTTTTCTTTAAAATCACTTCAAAAATTTTGTTCTTTAAAATCACTTTGAAAACTTTTCTTTAAAATTATTTTAAAAAATTTTCTTAGAGTTTTTTTTCTTTAAATTTACTTGGAAAATTTTGCATAGAAAATTTGTCTATAAAATTACTTTGAAATCATTAAGTTAAATTTTTTTCTTTCAATTATTTTGAAAATATTTCTTACTTTGAAAATCTTTATTCAAAAATTTTTCTTTGCAATTACTTTGCAAATATTTATTTAGAAATTATTTAAAAAGTTTACTTAAGAATTTTTTTTTCTCCTTACTTTGAAAAAGTGGACTTAGAAATATTTTTTTTAAAAAAAAAGATTACTTAAGAATTGTGAATAGATTTTCCCTGAATGTTTTTTTACAAAGTCCTACTTGGAAATAATTTTGCCAAAAAATTTATTTACAAAATGCTTTTGAAAATTATTTCTAATTTTTTTTACCGAACTTCTATTCAAGCCTCTCCCTAAGTCTGAGATATACAAAGTATTTACTTTCAGTTAAATTTCTACATTAAAATCTGGTATTACTTATTATACCTATCTTTCTTTTACCATAGTTTTTTATTTATGAATGCTAAAGGGGGAGGGTAAGGGTTAATGTAGAAAAAGAATAAACAAATTTGATTAAGTAAATCAAATTCAAAACTAACTTAGATCATTTGTTTGTATTTTACATATCGTCTTTCAATATTATATTTTTTCTAACTTTAATTTAGGTTGTCATTGCATTAAAAAGGGGAGATTGCTGGTGTAATTTGCATTAATGGTCTAACTCAAGTTTTGATGAATGACCAGTGGATTAAAGTTAAAGTGTTTTGTGGTCTAATTGCTTTACCAAGTGTGCAGGAGTTGACAGGTCTGAAGGATCTGACACCAAGCTGAAATCCAGTTAGGTCCACGGGACACGATAGCTGGTGTGAAGTCCAAATAGGTCTGTGGGACCTGATATCTGCAGAAATTCTGATTGGGTTTGCAGGATCTAACAACTGGCCGAAATCCAGTTGGGTTAGCGGGACCTGACAACTAGCAGGAAGACCTGGTGGATCAAAGGCAAGACAAGCGTGTAGCGACCCAACCTCTCTACTACTCTCTAGAGGTGGACTGTGAGATATCAGAAAATTTAATAAATAGGGTTATTTTGGAAATAGCCTTATAGAATTTTTCCAGAACTTTTAGAAATTTTCTGGGAATTTTTCGGAGCTCGTACGACGGGTTTTGAGGGGATTAATTTCGGGTACGGATAAAACCTGTTTGGGATACCCGTTTAAGTGAGAAAATGTTTTTATTATATAAATTCTTTTTCCCTTATTTCCTCCCCCAAATCGCTGATCACCCGAACCCCTTCCCCTCTTCCTCCCCGATCCCCTCTTTCTCTGTTCTCTCTCGCGAACGAGTCAGCGCCGAGACCGGAGGAGCACATCACCGGAGCTCGACGGGAACCAGTAGGCTCCAGGTCATCTTTGGCTGAAGAAGACAAGTTGGATCTGGCCGAGGGATCTCTATCTCGGTGGCTTCTTACGTCGATCATCGGCGATTCCTTGGTGGCTAGGGCACGGTGAGGAGCAAGATTCGCATCGTCTCCCAGCCAATCGATCCTTCCCTTCTCTGGTCTCCTTCATCCTGGTTCTCTCTTCCCCTGATCGGTTGTATCTATCGATCCTTTCTTCCCCGATCCGATGCTACCGGAATCGAGCTAGATCCGATCGTCGGCGTGAAGATGCCCTAGGGTTTCGAGGGTAAGCAACCGAAATCCTTCTTTCCTCTTGATTCATTGTTGGATTCTTGTTGATTCACGGGTTAGTGCTCTGTTCTGGTGGTGTTGTGATCAAATTGAATCCAGTGAGGAGGAATTCCAGGGAGGTCTCGATGAGGTCTTCTTGAGCTATTGGGCAAAGGCTAGAAGGTTTGTGCTTGATCAGTAGTCTTCCTGCTGGATTCCTGCTTGATCCGATTGATAGCAGCAAGGTGAGGTTCTGTTCCATTTCTATGGTGTTGATTTCTTGATCGCCTGAGATGTTATCTTCATCCGATCAATAGGAAGGATTTTAGCAGCGAGGTTGTGTTGTTGTGATGCTGGAATTGTGGTCATTGAGGTGGTTTACAACAGCGTTTCTAGTTCCGGCAATTCTCCAACAGTGGCTACCTTTCCTGGCAGCACCATTTCTTTGTGTGGATCAACAGAACAGTGCTAGGAATTTAGGTAAGGTATTGGATTTTTGATCTTAGTTGTAGATCATGGTGTGATTTGATTTCTAGATGGTTATGCATGATGTAGATGAATTATACTAGTTGTTAATTGTATGTAGGGTTCTTGATCTTGCTATAGAACAGTTATTTTAGGTTTATGTATTGCATTAGGGATAATTTGATTTCAAGATTAGTGTGATTAGATTTAATTACTTAAATTAATCTAATGGAATGATTAGGGTTAAGATAATTAACCCTAGTCAATTATTAGATTTAATTTAAGTTTATGTTTCTAATCTAACTGGTGATTAGGGATTAAGTAACTAACCCTAATTGATCGTTAGATTCTATTTAGGTAGGATGCGATTGACTTGATTAGGGTTTTGCCCTAATTTGGTTTTATGGATTTTATTTAGCTATTCATTTGAATTTAGCTAAATAAAATATATATATTGTTTGTTTGACACAGGACTCTGATTCGAGACGGGCGTCTCGACTTTGGATCACTTGATTGTACCTTCTATTTGAGGCGAGTACCCTTTGACTTATCTCTTGATAGTGTCTTATGATATGCGCAGTTTATATATACTACTAGTGTTGGTAGTTAGTACTTTCCGGGTTTAGTTTAGTTGATACCTGATACATGCTTATACTGTTAGCTGCTATACATTAGTCTGACATGCTTTTCTTTCTGGCTATATTTATCTGTGTTCATAGAGATAGAGGTATTTATTGTGCTTCCCTCTATACTGGACTAGTTGATAGATATGTTGGATATGTGATGTTGGATTCTTGTTGTTTGTTATTCTTGTTATATATGTGTTTATCTTTTTGGCACCTACACATATGGAGGAGGATATGTCCAGGTATGACATACTGTAGCCGCATGCACCATATTGCATGATTACATGCTAGGCGATTGACGACTCCATTATTGTTGAGCTCGTCAGTCGGTTACATGGGCCTGCACACAACGTGACCACTGCATGGGTAGTGGCACAGCACTTAGGGTGTGTATGGCAGGTTGCCCGGTGGTGCTCCGCTAGGACGCTCATGGGTAGCGTGACAGGAGCGTGGTAGCACGTCGGGGTCCCTCCCCGTCATTGTGTACCGGGAGATGAGAGCATTGCGCTCCCTCACTATGTTTGAGGTAGGAGGATAGGTGTACTCCGATAGCATCCCATCCACTCGGTCACTCATCAGGGGTAGTGACGGCAGAGTGCACGGTTGTCATAGCCCTACCCACTCGGTCTCACCATCGTGTGTGAGACGGCTGAGCATGGCAGTAGAGGTGACCAGGACATGTCATTTGCATCATATGCACAGATTGCATTATTTGTGATTGATGCATTTTGGTGATTGCATATGATTGACATGCATACAGGTTATTTGCTTTTGCTCTGACTATTTTTATCTGTGTATGTTCACAGTCAGTTGCACAAGACTCGCAGGTGAGTACAATTTATTTCAGTTATGCATTTTCTTATTATTCTTGCTATAGACTGTACTTTATGCCTATTGCTGGTTATTACAGTTTATTTCAGCTATGCATATTTGTTATACTATTAGGAGATTGTACCGTAAGTTGTACTGTTAGGAAACTGTACTGTAGGCTCTATGGTTTAGTGTACTGTACCATAGGATGTTACTGGTGGTGATTGTTGGAACCCCAAGGTTGTTTTGGTGTGATCAACAAGTTAAGTTAGGTCCTGCGTTATATTTAACCTTGTGTCTATGTGTGTAAGAGCTTAGGAGCACAGGTACTCGAGCGGAAGACGTAGCTAGCGAGAAGGACGGCACGCGGTGCGTCCGAGGGACGAGGCGCTGCGGAAGAGTACACCGCCGGACGAGAAGGAAGTGCGCGCGATGGTTCCGAGGTACGAAAGCTGGAGCGGAAGATTGCTCAGGGAGCAAGAGACGCAGCTAGCGCGAAGGTCGGCACGGGGTGCGATCGAGGGACGAAGTCTGCGGATGAGTACCCTGGTGGACGAGAAGGGACACGCGGCAATTCCGAGGGACGAGAAGCCGGAGGGAAACACGCTCGAGAAGACCGGAAGATGGGTTCGGGTGAGCCCTATTCCGGAGGTCAGAGATCACTCAATCAAGCGGATCCGGAGCAGAAGAACCGGACCGAGACGAGGACTTAACGGAGAAGTGGTCCCGGACAAAAAGTCAACCGCAGTTGACTTTTTGCTCCGGGGTGCCCGGAATGCTTCCGGGTGCCCGGACCCTGATTTTGACCAAGATCGCGATTTACGTGATCTGAACGTTGGGGGATAAAACTTTATCCCCCCAGGGCGCCCGGAACCCTATAAATATGGTTTCATCAGTTCAGAAATTGTAGCAACACTTGTGTGCTTTCATTGCTTTGATTAGCTTCTTTCTTTTTGTGCCTACACTGCTGTAAACGAGGCTTCTTCGCCTGAAGGAGTTTTTAGTGCAACCATCTTCCTTGGATTAACAACCTCCCCGGTTGTAACCAAGTCAAATCCGGTGCCTCATTTTTATGCTTTATTTTCTGCTTAAGCTATTTTTCAAGTGTTAGCTTAATTGTTCGAGAAAGGGTTGTGTTTTATTCAGGGCTATTCAACCCCCCCCTTCTAGCCGGCCCAACGGTCCTACAAGTGGAGGACTAACCGCCGAACGAAGCAACGAGATGGCCAGATCTAACATCCACCCGCCAAAATTTGAGGGGGACTTTGCAAGCTGGAAGAAGCACATGGAGGTATTTTTCGGTACCGATTTTGATTTATTATTAATAATGGAACTCGGTTTTGAAGCTCCCGAGGGTAAAACAAAAAGTCAATGGACAAAGAAAGAGCAGGTCGAGTACGTGGCAAACAAGAAAGCAGAATTCCATCTGCTAACCGTACTTCCTCCACAAGAAGTCAACCGTGTCGGCATCTACAATTCGGCAAAGGAGCTTTGGGAGAAGTTCCTTGAATTACACGAAGGAACATCCGAAGCCAAGCTTGCGAGACGGGACTTACTTCGCAACCAGCTCACCAACCTCCGTCTTGAAGAAGGTGAAACAATTGCACATCTACACTCGAGGATACAGGAGCTCATCACCGGACTTTCGAATCTCGGAGAAGAGGTAAGTAACCGAGATTCGCTAAGGTACGCTTTAAATTCCTTCCCTAGAAATTCAAAATGGGCATCATTAGTAGATGCCTTTTACATTTCGAAGGACTTAGAAAAAATTTCATTAGAAGAATTTTTTTCAACATTTGAAGTGCATGAGTCAAGATGTGCAGGAATGAGAGAGCCAAAGAACAACGTCGCCCTCAAAGCTTCGAGAGACGAACCTGAATCAGAATCTTCTCTCGACGACGAGGAAATGGTAATGATGGTAAGACAATTTAAGAAGTTATATAATTCTAGAAAAACTAACCATCCACAGGGTAGAAAGAAAAGAACGATCCGCTGCTACCATTGCGACGAAGAAGGGCATGTCAAGGACAACTGCCCCAAACTGAAGAACAAAGACAAGGAAAAGGGTAAGAAGCCTATCCAAAAACGAAAGGCCCTGAAGGCGACGTGGGACGATACGTCGTCCGAATCGGAAGTCAAAGCATTCTCCGGACTCGCACTGATGGCGAGTCATCAAGACGACGACTGCGATTCAAGCTCTTCCGAAATGAGCATCGAGAGCATCGATGAAGGGGGAGACACGTCGGAAGAAAGCAGCAGCTCAGGGGGAGAAACGGACAACGAGATCGACAAGGTAAGTCAGGTACGATCTCTTCCTCCCGATAAAATGTTTAAGTTTGTTAAACTTTTAACAAAAGATTGCTGCAAATTAGAAAGTGAATATAAAAATTTAAAAGTAATTCTAGCTAAGTCTTGTCCCTTAGAAGAATTAGATAAATTAAAACTAGCAAATGAAAAATTGAAACCTGAAAATGATGATTTGAAAATTCAAGTAGATAACTTAAAAAACCATGCATGTTCATCTAAAACCAATGTTAGAAGATTTAATAATTTAAATTGGTACTTTAAATATCACCCTGGATAAATTAGGAACATTTCAAGAAAATATGTTCCTAAAAACTTTTTAGTTAATCCAGTAGGTTGGAACCTATATTGGGTTCCTAAATCATGCTTAAATTAACTTTAAAATTAAAATTTGCGCTTTAAGTGAGAAAATTAAACAAAAAATTTCTTTATGAGGCTTTGTCTAAGGAAGTGGTTGTTGTTCCAATAACCAAGAAGGCATAGTGCCTCGCCACGACCTGGAAGCCAAAATATTGAAATAAATGTTTAATTAACTTACTAATGAAGCATTAATACAAGAATTAATTAGTGCTTGAAAAAGGTTATTCAAAACATTTTATTTCAAATTAGAAATTTACTTACTTAGAATCTCTTTATTCTCAAAAATCATTTTTTTTGTTAAGAATCTTTTTAAACAAGAAATCTCAGCTTAAATTACTTAGAAAAACTTTCTAAATTTCTTAAAAACTTTCTAAATTTCTTAGATTGTTTTTCATGGAACCCCATTTTTATTGTGATCAAAGGGGGAGAAGGGAAAGTATAAGTCTAGGGGGAGGTAGAAAAAATTACAAATTAAAATTTGAAATTTTAAATTTTTCTATCATGTTGCATATTATTGCAATTAATTTCATATCTATTGTTGACCCAAGCTTAACTTGGGTTGATCACACCAAAAAGGGGGAGATTGTTGGAACCCCAAGGTTGTTTTGGTGTGATCAACAAGTTAAGTTAGGTCCTGCGTTGTATTTAACCTTGTGTCTAAGTGTGCAGGAGCTTAGGAGCACAGGTACTCGAGCGGAAGACGTAGCTAGCGAGAAGGATGGCACGCGGTGCGTCCGAGGGACGAGGCGCTGCGGAAGAGTACACCGGCGGACGAGAAGGAAGTGCGCGCGATGGTTCCGAGGTACGAAAGCCGGAGCGGAAGATTGCTCGGGGAGCAAGAGACGCAGCTAGCGCGAAGGTCGGCACGGGGTGCGATCGAGGGATGAAGTCTGCGGATGAGTACCCTGGTGGACGAGAAGGGACACGCGGCAATTCCGAGGGACGAGAAGCCGGAGGGAAGCACGCTCGAGAAGACCGGAAGATGGGTTCGGGTGAGCCCTATTCCGAGACGGGGACTTAACGGAGAAGTGGTCCCGGACAAAAAGTCAACCGCAGTTGACTTTTTGCTCCCGGGCGCCCGGAACCAATCCGGGAGCCCGGAGCTGTCCGGGGCGCCCGGAATGCTTCCGGGCGCCCGGACCCTAATTTTGACCAAGATCGCGATTTACGTGATTTAAACGTTGGGGGATAAAACTTTATCCCCCCCAGGGTGCCAGGAACACTTCCAGGCGCGGCGCCCCGACCAAGGCTATAAATATAATCTTGGTCCAGAAGTTTTTCATCAGTTCAGAAATTGTAACAACACTTGTGTACTTTCATTGCTTTGATTAGCTTCTTTCTTTTTGTGCCTACACTGCTGTAAACGAGGCTTCTCCGCCTGAAGGAGTTTTTAGTGCAACCATCTTCCTTGGATTAACAACCTCCCTGGTTGTAACCAAGTCAAATCTGGTGCCTCGTTTTTATGCTTTATTTTCTGATTAATCTATTTTTCAAGTGTTAGCGTAATTGTTCGAGAAAGGGTTGTGTCTTATTCAGGGCTATTCAACCCCACCTTCTAGCTGGCCCAACGGTCCTACAGTTATATGTTGCTATACATATCTATTGGATTACCTGCTGAGTTCTTTGAACTTACCCCGTTGTTACTATTTTTCAGGTTGAGGCCGTCGGGAGATATTCCAGTCGCTAGCCCCATTATCGCGAGGATTTTCTTTGTCGGATTATATATTTTGCTTTTGCATCTTATATATTTGTATTGTGGGTTTGTATTGTGGACATTGAACATTCGGGTTTGCTACTTTGTTTTTCGCTGCGGATTTTCTCATTACTTCATGGATTTTGTTTTCTTCGTTGTAGTGGAGTAGGATGTTTACATATATCTTTGAGGATTCTTTATCGTCTTTTTATATTAAACTACGTGGATTGATTATATGTTGAACTGTGTGGAATGTTGATATAAACTGCGTGATTTGTTTCTTATTTGTATAGTATTGTTCCGGCCGTGTGTGGCCGAGGTATAGATATATGTATTCTGGATTCATATTGTCAGCCGTACAGGAGAGATACTGTCAAAATTTCTTCTGGCATGGACTACCTGGGGCATGACATGGACGCTACTTAACTATTACTCTACTTACTAGTGTTACTTATGCTATTATTAGCAACACTTAAATTTATCACGGCCCCAGAGAAGTTCCTACCGAAAAATTTCGGCAGAGTCTCCCCTGTACCGGTGACAATAATCATCAATACATGAAAAATAAACCATCAGCCACATGCAGCTGGTATATATACTTCACAACCACGCAGTAATAAGACACAACAACTTAAAAAAACTATTCTAGCAATAGCAAATGAATAAAGCTCCAACAGTGGGAAACAACCAAACTAACAATACGGAATAGACTCAATTAGCAATATAAGAAAAAGGAAACAACTCTTTAACAATCTCAACTTCTCTAATAACATTAAAGAAGGATTCGAAACAACTTCTTAGCCAAGTCCTGAGGCTTCCATAGTTCAACATCACACACATCCATCACGCATCCTCCTTTTCGCCTTCCTCTTTATACTTTAGCTTTTTCCTTTATCTGCAGTAGGAGGAAAATAAATCTATAAGCGAAACGCTTAGTAAATATTAAACTATCTCACAAAAACTCGAAAGTGCATAAGATACAAAGGATGCTAAAACTGAAATGCTAAAAAGAAAAGCTACACATGCTCATCTAATAGCAAAGCACTAAAATAATCTGCATACTCATGATATACAAGAATAAATCTGCATGCTGGAAATAAAGCTAATCATGCTCAATAAACTCATAAGGAAAGCAAATGAAAACCAATACTGTATGCTTAGAATTATAAGAGCTAAACTTTGCTAGTTCTAAACATAGGTGATACTTGTTTCATTTACTTATAGTCTTATACTTGAAATTCATATTTAACTTTCTTCTTCTCTTTCTTGGGCCCAGACTTAGTACCAAATGCGCGCTCTCTAATAGAGACTGAGGTAGCGAGCCTCCAGTCCTATGAGGATAAAGACCTTGGTTTTACCAGGGCCAAGACCTTGGAATTGGTCACCTGGATTTGTTTAACGACAACCTTGGAAGTCGGGTACTAGCCTCTTACTTTAAATTACTTGTTATCTTTTCTAACTAGACCTTAGTCTTTTTCTCTACTCATAAGTTCTCATAATCCCCTAATAGAGCTTACTAGAACCCTGTAAGTATATCTAACAAGTAGAGAATTGCAACTAACTGAGCATGCTATAAAAATAAAGCAAAGCCAATCAACTACAAGATAAGCTTAATAGCTGTTCATGATCAAGAAACCAAGAAACTAACACTATATACTTTAAATAAAGGCTGTTCTTGCCTTTTTGAGTAGCAAGGAAAATGCTAAACTCATTCTAACTACAATACCTATAAAAATTTGCATGTCATACTTATCAAAATCTAATAGCAAGGAAATCTCGAGATCTAAAATCGATACTGCTCATGCTGGAATCTATAGCAAGGAAATAGAAACATGAAAGCTGATCATATAGCAATGTCTACTGTAAGAAAAACTCCTACTGTAAGGAATTAAAACATGCATTATTCTCATTGTTGGGGGCCACGGCAACAAGGAAATAAAACAAAAAATGTCTCTGCTTCAGTTCACTACAGCAGGAATACTACAGCATGTTAAAGAATAAATAGGACTATAGTCTAAATAGTAGGTTTACAAATTTTGAAACCAAAGGTTTAACAAGCTACTGAAATCTACTAGAATTCCATCAAAACAACAACTTCACAGCATTTACCTACAACAACTCATAAGCCTACAGCAACTCATAAGGTCTAACAAAACTAACCTTGCTTTACCTATAAAAACTGCAACCTAATCCAATCAAAACCCCCTTCTATCTTCTTTATGCAATTCACGGCAGCAAACCCTATCTTAAACATGTTACATCATACATGCAAGGAAGAAAAGGCTCTAGCATATAATCCTACTCGGCACAGCAAAATCCGAAAGCAAGGAACAAAAACCCTAAATTCGGAGCAACTCCTACCACAGGTGAGTAGTACTTACCTAGCGTTCTTGGACTTACAACCGAGAAGGTGACGACTTAGGGCTCGGAGGAACTTGAACTTCCCGGCCTCTTCCTCGTGCCTACGAGCTCTCCTCGACGAGAGGATCAAAATCAGCAGGGTTCGCCGGAAGAAAGCCTTCGCCGGCCGCCGGAGGGAGGAAACCTAGCTCCGTTGCCTTTTTCGCCCAAGTGCAGAAATTTGCCGCGCCGCACGTGCATGAGAGGAGAAGAGGGTTTCGGGCGAGGAGAGGAAAAGAAAATAACTTAACCCTCTTAAACCTAGGTATTTCGGTTTTAATTATAACTTATATATATCTCGTTCCATATTCTTTCACAAAACATTTGCAGAACAGTTGGCTAGCTAGATTTGGTTAAAGTCGGGTTCGGCCGGAGGTCTCGGGTTCGAATCTCGGCTCGAACATTTTTTGTCAAAACTTCTTTCGTTTAGTAAAAATACCAAACGACCTCCAAAAATTACATAAAAATACTCTAAAAATTCCTAAAAATCTCTAGAATATTTTAAAAGCATTTCCAAATATTTTTAAGGACATTTAGAACTCGAAATAGGGAAAATTGGGTCGTTACAATCCTTCATACCTTATAAAAAGTTCATCCTCGAACTTAGAATAGTTCTGGATATTTCTATCTCATACTGTCCTCACGTTCCCAAGTGACTTCCTCGTGCTTCTGATTCTGCCAGATGACCTTTACTAGTGGTACTTCTTTATTCCTTAATCTCTTAACTTCTCTATCCACTATCTGTGTAGGTCTGCTCTCATAGCTAAGATCCTCCTGAATCTGCACTGACTGAGGCTCAATCACTTGGCTAGGGTCATGGAGACACTTCTTTAGCATGGAGACATGAAATATATTATGTATTGCTGACATGTCTTGTCGTAAGTCCATCTTGTAAGCTACTTTCCCAATCCTCTCTATGATCAGGTAAGGTCCTACATAGCGAGGACTTAATTTGCCCTTCTTGCCAAATCTCATCACTCCCTTCATAGGAGCGACCTTGAGAAAGACTGGATCTCCTACTTGGAATTCCAGTGGCCTACGGCGTGTGTCAGCATAACTCTTCTGTCTACTCTGGGCAGTCTCAATTCTCTGTCTGGTTTTCTGGATAGCCTGAGTGGTCTCATCTATCATCTCTGTCTGGATGCCCAGCTCTACTTCCATTTCTTTTCTCTCACCTACTTCTTGCCAGCAAATAGGTTATCTGCACTTCCTGCCATACAACGCCTCGTATGGTGCCATCTTGATGGTGGCCTGATAGTTGTTGTTGTAGGCAAATTTAGCTAAGCACAGGTACTTGCACCAACTTCCCTTAAAATCTAGTACACAAACCCTGAGCATATCTTCTAAGATCTGATTTACTCACTCTGTCTGTCCATCAGTCTGAGGATGGAAGGCTGTGCTGAACTTGAGCTTGGTGCCTAGTGCAGTCTGAACACACTCCCAAAAGTGGGAGGTGAAGTGCCCATCTCTATCAGAAACAATAGATTTAGGAACTCCATGAAGTTTGATCACTTCCTTGACGTACATTTGTGTCAACTGCTCTATAGAGTGGGACACCTTGATGGCTAGAAAATGAGCAGACTTAGTCAATCTATCCACTACTACCCATATTACGTCATATCCATTTGTAGTTCTTGGAAGACCTGTTATGAAGTCCATGGATATGTCTTCCCACTTCTACTCTGATATTGGAAGAGGTTGTAACATTCCTCCTGGTCTCTGGTGTTCTGCTTTAACTCTCTGGCATGTCAGGCAGGTACTGACATATTTAGCAACGTCTCTTTTGAGTCCAGACCACCATAACCTCTGTTTCAAGTCTTGATACATCTTGGTGGAACCAGGCTGCATGGAGTAAGGTGTACTATGAGCTTCTTCGAGAATCTTCCTCCTTAATTCCTCATCATTGGGAACACAAAGACGGTTCCCCTGATAAAGAACTCCACTGTCTAATACTCGAAACTATGTATCTTCTTCTTTTTGTATCTCTTGCTTGATCTTCTGGATATCTGGATCTTCCCTTTGCTTTCTCTGTATATCCTCAAGCAGGGTTGACTCTAAGGTCAATGCAGAGAGTTGCCCATAAATAACTTCAAGTCCAAAATCTGACAACTCCTTCTGCAGTGGCAGGGCTAATGATGCCAAAGACATCAGGGATGCAATGGATTTTCTGCTTAGTGCATCTGCCACTTTGTTAGCTTTACCTGGGTGGTAGAGGATTTCACAGTCATAGTCTTTGACCCACTCCAGCCACCTACGTTGTCTCATGTTTAAATCTTCCTGGGTGAAGAAATACTTTAAACTCTGATGGTCTGTGAAGATTCTGCACTGGACTCCATACAAGTAATGTCGCCAGAGTTTTAGCACAAAAACCACAACTGCCAGCTCAAGATCATGAGTGGGGTAATTCTTCTCATAATCTTTGAGTTGTCTGGAAGCATAAGCTATAACTTTTCCTTCTTGCATGAGAACAGCTCCTAGACTCATCTTGGAGGCATCACTGTAGATGTCAAAACTTTTGTCACTAGATGGAACAGTCAGAATGGGAGCACTGGTCAGTCTCTTCTTCAGCTCTTGGAAACTCTGCTCACATTTGTCTGACCACTCAAACTTTTTGTTCTTTCTGGTCAGGGCTGTAAGTGGAGAGGCTATTCTAGAAAAGTCCTCTACGAATTTTTTGTAATATCCCGCTAAACCAAGAAAGCTTCTAATCTCCCTGACATTCTTGGGTCTATGTCAATCGTTGACTGCTTCTATCTTGGCAGGATCCACTTGGATACCTTCCTTAGAAATGTTGTGGCCCAAAAATGCCACCTAATTTAACCAGAACTTGTACTTTGAGAATTTAGCATAAAGTTGTTTCTGTTGTAGGGTCTGCAGTATTATTCTCAAGTGCGTGTCATGCTCCTCTGGGGTCCTTGAATAGACTAGAATATCGTCGATGAATATGATGACAAATTTGTCAAGGTATTCTCTGAGTACCCTGTTCATCAAGTCCATGAAGACCGCTGGTGCATTAGTCACACCAAAAGGCTTGACTACAAACTCGTAGTGTCTGTATCTGGTCCTGAAAGTCGTTCTGGGTATATCCCTTTCTTTCACTTTCAGCTGATGGTACCCAGAGCGCAGGTCTATCTTTTAGAATACTGTTGCCCCTCTCAACTGATCAAATAAGTCGTCGATCCTGGGAAGGGGGTACTTGTTCTTGATTGTCACTTGATTCAGAACTCTATAATCTATGCACATCCGCATAGATCCGTCCTTCTTCTTGACAAACAACACAGGAGCTCCCCAAGGTGAGTGACTAGGGCGGATGAAGCCTTTGTCAAGTAGCTCCTGAAGTTGCTCTTGCAACTCTTTCAGCTCTGCTAGAGACATGCGATACGGAGCTTTTGAAATTAGACCGGTACCAGGAACCAATTCAATCTTAAACTCCACTTCTCTGTTGGGAGGCAGTCCAGGTAGCTCTTCTGGAAATACCTCTGGATACTCGTAGACTATCTGAACTTCCTCCTGTTTGGGTCTTTCTTGTTCTTCTATACTCACAATGAATGCAAGAAAACCAGCACACCCTTTAGCTAACATCTGGTGAGCTATCATAGAAGAGAGAAGCTTCTGGGTCCTCCTCCTTGGCACTCCTGTGAATTCAAAGGTGGGTTCACCCTCTGGATTAAAGATCACTTTCCTTCTGCGGCAGTCCACTGAAGCATTGTACTTGCTGAGGAAATCCATACCCAAAATGATATCGAAATCCTACATGGCGAGGACTACCAGACTAACATATAGTTCTCGGTCTGTAATTGTGACCGGTACAGCTCGAAGCCACTGATTGGACTCCATGACTTCCCTAGAAGGTAGGGTCATCAAGAACTTGGAGTTCATAATCTCTGTAGGAACCTGTAATTTACTGGAAAAGGGTACTGATACGAAAGAATGGGTCACCCCAGTATCAAATAGTACAGTAGCTAAATGTTGAAAAATAACTACTTAACTTGTTACAACCGTGGAGGCACTAGCAGATTCCTCTTTGGTGAGGGAGAATACTCTGGCACTATCAAAGGCTGGAACTGGTGGAGCTTCCAACCTTCCCTGACTGATATAGGGTCCCTCTAGTGCTGCTTCCATGTGAGATAACTGTGCAGGCTTGCCTCCATATTGCACTAGCTGTGGCTAAGGTGCTTTGAGCTTGTTAGGACATTCTTTAGCCATGTGTCCTTCCTGACCATAGGAATAACATCTAGTCTTACCCAAAAGATAGGCTCCTGGATGTGTTCTCCCACATTTAGGACAGGGAGGGAACTTGGTCTGCTTGTTTACTGATCCTCCCTTCTGGTTACTTCCTGAGTTCCACTGCTTTCTTTTACTACCCTTGCCTTTCCAGTTCTATTTACTTCACTGGGATTTCTGGCTCCCCACTGTCTTGTCCTCTATCTTCACTGGCTTGTGTTGTGCTCATTGTGCTTTGATGTCATTCAGGTAGTGCTCAACAATTAATGCCCTACTGATCAACTCTTCACCAGTCTGGGGCCGGTGAGCTCCACTGCTCACATTCAGTGCTATCTGTGGTCTCAACATTCTGAGCATCAGTCTGACCCGCTCCTTCTCTGTATTTACCAGCTCTGGGCAAAGACGAGCTAGTCTGTTGAACTTCTTGGCTGCTTCTTCCACTGACAGGTCACCTTGTTTGAACTCTATAAATTCCTCATAGTGCTTGTTGGTGATCTGTAGGTGGAAGAACTCTTCATAAAACTCTGACTGAAAATCATCTCAGCTCATCTGATTGGCTGCCCTCTTGGTCTTTATCCTCTCCCACCACATACGAGCATCTCCTGACAGGAAGAAAGAGGCACACTTGACCTTCTCGACTTCTGGCCAGTCAAGAAGCTCCATTGTGCTCTCCGGTGTTTTGAACCAAGCCTGGGCATCCCAGGGCTCAGTCATGCCTGAGAAGCTCTCTGGTTTCAATTTCAGCCACTGTATGAGGTAAGCTTCTTGTCTCTGAGGTACTGTGACGACTCTCTGGGCAGCTGGTGGAACCTCAATTACCACTGGAGTCTCCGCAATGACAGCTGGGGGAGGGGGAGGAACTGATTGCTGATTTGCCATCAGGTTACTAGTGTTACTTATGCTATTATTAGCAACACTTAACTAGAGGTGGACGACCCAACCTCTCTACTACTCTCTAAAGGTGGACGCTACTTAACTATTACTCTACTTACTAGTGTTACTTATGCTATTATTAGCAACACTTAAATTTATCACGGCCCCAGAGAAGTTCCTACCGAAAAATTACGGTAGAGTCTCCCCTGTACCGGTGACAATAATCATCAATACATGCAAAATAAACCATCAGCCACATGCGGTTGGTATATATACTTCACAACCACGCAGTAATAAGACACAACAACTTTAAAAAAACTATTCTAGCAATAGCAAATGAATAAATCTCCAACACTGGGAAACAACCAAACTAACAATGCGGAATAGACTCAATTAGCAATATAAGAAAAAGAAAACAACTCTTTAACAATCTCAACTTCTCTAATAACATTAAAGAAGGATTTTAAACAACTTCTTAGCCAAGTCCCGAGGCTTCCATAGTTCAACATTACACACATCCATCACGCATCCTCCTTGTCGCCTTCCTCTTTATATTTTAGCTTTTCCTTTATCTGCAATAGAAGGAAAATAAATCTATAAGCGAAACGCTTAGTAAGTACTAAACTATCTCACAAAAACTCGAAAGTGCATAAGATACAAAGGATGCTAAAACTGAAATGCTAAAAAGAAAAGCTACACATGCTCATCTAATAGTAAAGCACTAAAATAATCTGCATACTCATGATATACAAGAATAAATCTGCATGCTGGAAATAAAGCTAATCATGCTCAATAAACTCATAAGGAAAGCAAATGAAAACCAATACTGTATGCTTAGAATTATAAGAGCTAAACTTTGCTAGTTCTAAACATAGGTGATACTTGTTTCATTTACTTATAGTTTTATACTTGAAATTCATATTTAACTTTCTTCTTCTCTTTCTTGGGCCCAGGCTTAGTACCAAATGCGCGCTCTCTAATAGAGACTGAGGTAGCGAGCCTCCAGTCCTATGAGGATAAAGACCTTGGTCTTACCAGGGCCAAGACCTTGGAATTGGTCACCTGGATTTGTTTAACGACAACCTTGGAAGTTGGGTACTAGCCTCTTACTTTAAATTACTTGTTATCTTTTCTAACTAGACCTTGGTCTTTTTCTCTACTCATAACTTCTCATAATCCCCTAATAGAGCTTACTAGAACCCTGTAAGTATATCTAACAAGTAGAGAATTGCAACTAACTGAGCATGCTATAAAAATAAAGCAAAGCCAATCAACTACAAGATAAGCTTAATAGCTATTCATGATCAAGAAACCAAGAAACTAACACTATATACTTTAAATAAAGATTGTTCTTGCCTTTTTGAGTAGCAAGGAAAATGCTAAACTCATTCTAACTACAATGCCTATAAAAATCTGCATGTCATACTTATCAAAATCTAATAGCAAGGAAATCTAGAGATCTAAAATCGATACTACTCATGCTGGAATCTATAGCAAGGAAATAGAAACATGAAAGCTGATCACATAGCAATGTCTACTGTAAGAAAAACTCCTACTATAAGGAATTAAAGCATGCATTATTCTCATTGTTGGGGGCCACGACAACAAGGAAATAAAACAGAAAATGTCTCTGCTTCAGTTCACTACAGCAGGAATACTACAGCATGTTAAAGAATAAATAGGACTATAGTCTAAACAGTAGGTTTACAAATTTTGAAACCAAAGGTTTAACAAGCTACTGAAATCTAATAGAATTCCATCAAAACAACAACTTCACAGCATTTACCTACAACAGCTCATAAGCCTACAACAACTCATAAGGTCTAACAAAACTAACCTTGCTTTACCTATAAAAACCGCAACCTAATCCAATCAAAACCCCCTTCTATCTTCTTTATGCGATTCACGACAGCAAACCCTATCTTAAACATGTTACAGCATACATGCAAGGAAGAAAAGGCTCTAGCATATAATCCTACTCGGCACAGCAAAATCCGAAAGCAAGGAACAAAAACCCTAAATTTGGAGCAACTCCTACCACAGGTGAGTAGTACTTACCTAGCGTTCTTGGACTTACAACCGAGAAGGTGACGACTTAGGGCTCGGAGGAACTTGAACTTCCCAGCCTCTTCCTCGTGCCTACGAGCTCTCCTCGACGAGAGGATCAAAATCAGCAGGGTTCGCCGGAAGAAAGCCTTCGCCGGCCGCCGGAGGGAGGCAACCTAGCTCCGTCACCTTTTTCGCCCGAGAGCAGAAAATCGTCGAGCCGTGCGTGCGTGAGAGGAGAAGAGGGTTTCGGGCGAGGAGAGGAAAAGAAAATAACTTAACCCTCTTAAACCTAGGTATTTCAGTTTTAATTATAACTTATATATATCTCGTTCCATATTCTTTCACAAAACATTTGTGGAACAGTTGGCTAGCTGGATTTGTTTAAAGTCGGGTTCGGCCGGAGGTCCCAGGTTCGAATCTCGGCTCAGACATTTTTTGTCAAAGCTTCTTTCGTTTAGTAAAAATACCAAACGACCTCCAAAAATTACTTAAAAATACTCTAAAAATTATTTAAAATCTCTAGAATATTTTAAAAGCATTTACAAATATTTTTAAGGACATTTAGAACTCGAAATAGGAAAAATTGGGTCGTTACAAAGCGACTGCAGCTAGTAAGTGGAGGCAAGAAACTAGAGGAGAGATCTAGTGAGGACACATTCCCGGTTGAGGGAACCATAGGTGTCAGTCAAACTTAGGTCTATTTGAAAAACCTAAGTTGAGACCTTGACTAGATCCTGGTCTTAAGTAGGCAGAATCTAATTACTACTCTTATCCATTGTATTGTGCTAACTCTATTTTGCAGGGTGAATTTTATGCTTAGACTAACTTTTTGTTGCAGGGAAGAAAAGAGACAAAAAGTGGTCTGGGCGCCCGGAGCTGGTCCAGGTGCCTGGACCAGCCTCGCCCGGGCTTGGCCAGGCACTCTAGTGGTCCATGTGCCCGGATTAGAAATTTCATCCCGAATCTGAGTTGGAGCGCAACAACTGGTCGAACCACATCAATGGTTCAGGCGCACGAAGGGGGTCTGAGCGTTCAGAAGTGGGTAAACTTGACGAACCAAGTTTCGACAAGAGATTGTCACATTAGTAGTGGTTCAGGCACCCGGAGGAGTTCTAGGTTCCTTGGAGGGGCCTATATAAAGGCCTTCGACTAGTAGGTTCAGAAACACAACTGCTACAACTTTCGTTCCTCCGCGCTACTCTAAAAAAACTCCTACAACGCTATAATGCTCCACTAACAACTGGACATCAAGCTTTACTTAGTTTTCTCTATTGTTAATAACTTTTCATTATAGTTCTTTTACTTCAGTATTGTAACTTTTCGAACTATTGGTGATTGCCCAATGAAAGCACTCTATGAGTGTGGACCTTAGAGTAGGAGTTGTCGAAGGTTCCAAACCAAATGAAAAATTACTTATGTTAGCGTGTGTTTTTGTTTTTTTTATTCTACTGCATAACTTATTTTAAACCATGATTTTCGATGAATGCTATTCACCCCCTAGCATCTCTACGATCCAACACTTTATGCTCCTGAGATTCAACAGAATTTAATTTTTATTACCAATTTTCTTGATTTGAGTTATCGTATAAACTTTTACTATCAATGTGTGAAACTTTGGATTAACTCTGTGTTAATAGGGTATGATTATGTAATGAATGGTTTCATGATTTTTGATATAGAACTAGATATTAATTATGGAATTAATGGTTACTTTTCAAACATTGCACTTACTAGTGATGTTGAAATTAATGATGAAGTTTGACATGCTAGATTAGAACATATAGGATAAAAATGAATGAATAGATCAACTAAAGAGAACCTACTTGACACTCATGCTAAGGTTAACTTGTTTATATGTGAGCATTATTTTGCTATAAAAACAACTAGAAAATCATCTGGTAAGACTATAATAGCTAAATCATTATTGCAATTAATTTATTTGGATATTTATGGTCTGATGACTGTGAAGACTAGACATGGAGGTTCTTATTTCATTACATTTATTGATGGCTTTACATGTTTTAGTCATGTTTATTTGATTTCTCATAAATATAAAGTATAAGATTGCTTCAATCATTAT
The DNA here is from genome assembly GCF_018446385.1 of Zingiber officinale. Taxonomy (NCBI): domain Eukaryota; kingdom Viridiplantae; phylum Streptophyta; class Magnoliopsida; order Zingiberales; family Zingiberaceae; genus Zingiber; species Zingiber officinale. The sequence goes on from NC_055995.1 coordinate 71,096,827, forward strand.
TTGAACGAAGTAGAAAATCAATTGGATCATAAGGTTAAAACCTTACGCACTGACTGTGTGGGTAAATATTTGTCTGATTAATTCAAAATAATGTGTAATGATAAAGGGATTATTAGACAACTAACTGTAGGATCGAAAGTGCTAGAGGAGGGGGGTGAATAGCGTTCATGGCTATTTCGTTCGTTTAAAGCAATCGATTAATACGCAGTGGAATAAAAGCAATAAAAGAAATGACATGTTGGTTTTACTTGGTTCGGAGCTTGTTGCGACTCCAACTCTAAGGCCCACGATCGTTGATCACTTTTGGTGGGAAATCACTATAAGCTCGAAAATTCTTTACAATTTCAAGTACAATATTAAAGCATTAATAAAAATTATACCAACTACTATGAACAGTAAACTTGAAGCTTTAGGTCGTCAGAGTCTTGTTACAGCTTTGTTGGATTATCGTTTGAGTAGCACACTGAGAAAAGATCACGAGTTTGTGTTATACCCTTGCTTCTGCTCGAACTAGGCTTAAGTAGCCCATGGAGGGTGCCTCCAATACCATGGAGGGCACCTCAATCTCGCCAAAATCGCAGCGTGGATGAGCTCTGAACTGGTCGCCGCTTATCCACCTGAGGGCACCTCCAACTCCATGGAGGGTGCCTTCAACCAACGTCCAGGGTGCCTCATCTCTATGGAGGGCGCCCTCTGCCCAGCGTTCAGGGCGCCTCTAGCTCCATGAAGGGTGCCCTCTACCCTGTTACGCGGAGGTGTTCGGCTAGTGCACCCAAGGCGCCTCCAAGCTCCATAGAGGGCGTCTCAGGTACTGTTCATCCGAGGCTTTACATCTTTTTTGCTCCTTGCAAGATGTGTTAGTCCAAAATACAAAATATATCCTGTAAAACAGAGTTAGGCATAATAAAATAAGATTAAGATAAATATTTGACAATCATCGGACTATCCAATTCTGACTTCGGATTTCCAACCAGAAACCCTAGGTCGAACCGACACCTACTGTTCCCTCATCGGGGAGCGCATCCTCACCTACTCCACTCAGGAGAATATACATGTTGCCAGACCGGTCCTCCAGACTGACTGGACTTTTGCTCAGCGCCTGAGATTCTGGGACTTTCTGCTGGACGTCCGCTCCACGACCCATCCAGTCTTCCACCTGATTTGCGACACCAGGACTTTCCACCAAGAGTCCCTGACTCTAGGACTTTTGCCCGAAGTATGGGTTAGTCCTAGGAAAATCGTACTAGTTGCACTGTATAAAATTTTTGTACAAGTGTCAAACCTTTCCTTAAATAACCTATTGTGTTCTTTAGAAGTTAAATTAGGAATCGCAGACGGAACTTAACATCATTGATTCCAAATTTAACTTATCTGTTCTTAATGGTTTAGATTTGAATCGCAAGCGGAACTTAACACTATTGATTCAAATCCACCTATGTTATTAATTCCATTAAATATTAATTTCTAAAATTGGCTTCCAGGACTGCATGGCGAGGCACATGGCCTTCTTGGATATGGGAGCAACCACCACCGCCTAGACAAAGCCTTTTAAGGAAAGCTAATATTTAATTTCCTTAAATAACTCTAGGTTAACCAAAAAGAACAATCGAATCACAAATTCGAAAATAAAGAAAACACAAACTCGAAAAACTAATTCGAAATACTAGATCTAATGCCTCTTGTGTTTGGAATTCTTACAAAAAGAAATAACTAGCATGATGCGAAAAACAATTGCTAATTATACCTTCTCTTTGTATGCTAATGACCTCGAGATCTTCTGCTGTATTCCTCGCCTCGCCTTGGACGTCGTGTGGGCGATGATCTTCCAAGATGAACACCACCCAAAAACTTTCTTCCTCTTCCTCTAAAATCCGGCCACCACCACCACCAAGGAGAAGAGAGCAAAGAGAAAGGAAAAAGAGAAGGGGCCGGCCACACCAAGATCTCCAAGCAAGAGAATAAGAATTGTGTCTCATGAAGTCTCCTCACCCCTTCTTTTATATTACTTGCCCAAGGTAAATAAGGGAAGAATTTTTACAAAAATTAAAATCTTCCTCTAGTTTTTCCTTTTCCCTTTTATTTTTCGTTTTCTTTCCTCTTGATTGAATCAATCACCAAATCAATGGTTGGATTGATATAATCTTGGTCGGCCCCTTGCTTGGGCACCAAGAAAAGGTGGCCGGCCACTTATAGGAAGAAAAAAAAAATTAATAAAATTTTACAAGAAGAAATCCTCTTATAAAATTTTACAAGCTCTCTTTCCTAAAGTGGATGTTAAAAAAGGAAAGTTTTAAAAAATTAAAACCATGTTTTAAAAAATTAAAACCGTGTTTTAAAATTTAAAACTTCTCTTCAAAAGTTTCCTTTTTTAACATGAATAGAAAATTTTAAATTTTTAAAACTTCTCTTCCTTTTTTCTAAAACCATGAGGATGGTTAAAAAAGGAAAGTTTTAAAACTTTTAAAACTCTCTATTAAACCATGTAGCCTAATTCAAATAAGGAAAGTTTTTAAAATTAAAATCTCTCCTTTAAAACTTATAGTTTTCTACAAAGAGAAAATTTAAAAAATTTAAAACAACCCTCCTTGTTTGATTAATGTGGCTGGCCCCCTCCTGCTTAGGCACCAAGCAAGGGGTCGGCCCCCTTAAGAGGATATGATGGCCGGCCATTGCTTGGTCTCTAAGCAATGGACCGGCTCCCTTCTTGGACACTAAGATGGGTCTTTCTTTGGATGGACTTGAGGCTTTAATGAGGCTACGACAGGGACCTAGAAGAGAAATTGGCTTTGGCCTTCCGATGAGCTTGAGTATCCCGTGTTCGCCCTGAACACACAACTCAAGTTCATCGATAATAACTCATTCCACTAGAGAGTTATTATCGCACTACCGCACCAATCCCAAATTACATTATGGGCTCCTTCTTATCATGAGTGTGTTAGTCTCCCTGTGTTTAAGATAACGAATGCCCACTAATTAAGTAAGTTACTAACAACTCACTTAATTAATATCTAGCTCCAAGAGCAGTACCACTCAACTTCATTGTCATGTCGGACTAAGTCCACCTACAGGGTTTAACATAACAATCCTTACGAGCTCCTCTTGGGGACATTCTCAACCTAGATTAATAGGACACAGTTTCCTTCTATAATCAACAACACACACTATAAGAATATCATTTCCCAACTTATCGGGTATATTGATTTATCGAGCTAAACCTCACCTTTTGATAAGTCAAAGAAATAAATATTAAATATATGTGCTTGTTATTATATTAGGATTAAGAGCACACACTTCCATAATAACTAAGGTCTAGTTCTTTTATTAAGTCAGTACAAAAAGAACTTTCCTAAAATGGTCCTACTCAATACACTTAGAGTGTACCAGTGTAATTTATTAATCAAGATAAACTAATACTTAATTACACTACGACTATTCCGATGGTTTGTTCCTTTCCATCTTAGTCGTGAGCAACTGTTTATAATTTATAAAGAACCGACAACATGATCTTCTGTGTGTGACACCACACACCATGTTGTCTACTATATAAATTAATTGAACAATTACATTTAACAAATAAATGTAGATATTGACCAATGTGATTCTTTTATTTCAAAAATAAATGTTTACAAAAGCTAGGCTTTTAGTATACACTCTAACAATCTCCCACTTATACTAAAAGACTAAGTTGTCATATCTGTTGCCATACATCTTATTCCCATCCCCTCCACATGTCGATCAAAAGCTTTCGCCGGAAGGGCCTTAGTGAAAGGATCTGCTAGGTTATCTGCTGATGCAATCTTGGCGACGACAACTTCTCCTCACTTGACGATGTCTCGTATCAGGTGGTACTTGCGCTCTATATGTTTACTTGCCTTATGGGCTCGTGGTTCCTTCGAGTTTGCAACTGCACCGCTATTATCACAATAAATTGTGATGATCTTGGGAAAACTAGGAATCACATCTAAGTCCATTAGAAAGTTTCTGAGCCATACAGCTTCTTTGGCTGCCTCAAAGGCTAACACATACTCAGCTTCCATGGTTGAGTCCGAGACGCATTTCTGCTTAACACTCTTCCATGCAATGGCTCCACCTCCTAGAGTAAACACATCGCTTGACGTAGACTTACTATTGTCCCAATCTGATTGGAATTTCGAATTCGTGTAACCCATAGGGAGCAAACCGTCTGCTTGGTAAACTAGCATATAATCTCTAGTTCTTCTTAGGTATTTCAATATATGCTTTACAGCAGTCCAATGTCCTTGTCCAGGGTTACTCTGATATCTGCTAACCATGCCCACGGTAAAACAGATATCAGGTCTCGTACACAGCATTGCATACATAAGGCTTCCTACAATCGAAGTATAAGGGACTGCCTTCATATCCTCCATCTTCTTTGATGTCTTCGGAGACATCTCTTTAGATAAGGCTACTCCATGCCTAAAAGGTAAGAAACCTTTCTTGGAGTTCTACATGCTAAAACGAGCAAGGATCGTATCTATATATGAAGCTTGAGATAGACACAACATTCTTTTCTTATGATCCCTTATAACTTTGATCCCAAGAATGTGTGCATATTCTCCTAAGTCCTTCATATCAAATTGTTTGGACAACCATACCCTTACATCTGATAATACCTTGACATTGTTGCCAATTAACAAAATATCATCTACGTATAGTACAAGAAATACCACCACGTTTCCGTTACACTTCTTGTATACACAAGACTCATCCGGACACTGAATAAATCCATATGACTGGATTACTTCGTTAAACTGGATGTTCCAAGATCTTGAAGCTTGCTTCAGTCCATAAATGGACCGATTGATTTTGCACACTAGATGCTCTTTGCCCTTTTCAATGAACCCTTCTAGTTGCTTCATATGGATGTTTTCTTCAAGACTTCCATTAAGGAAAGATGTCTTGACATCCATTTGCCAAATCTCATAATCCATATGAGCGGCAATGGATAAGAGTATCCAGATAGACTTAAGCATGACTACCGGTGAAAAAGTCTCCTCATAATCGATTCCCTCTTTTTGAGTGTACCCTTTCGCAACAAGCCTTGCTTTGAAGGTTTCTACCTTCCCGTCTGTCCCTCTTTTCCTTTTGTAGATCCACTTGCATCCAACGGCTTTTACACCATCAGGTGGTTCTACAAGCTCCCAGACCTTATTAGAATACATAGACTCTATTTCAGAATTCATTACCTTTTGCCAAGATACTGCATCTATATCTTGGAGTGCTTCGTCTTATGTCCGGGGATCAGATTCATGTTTACCTGGGATCAAGTCCGAAGACTCTCCCAAAAACATGAATCTCTCAGGTTGCCTCACAACCCTCCCACTACGACGAGGCACTGTCTCTAGTTGTGTATCATGTGTGACACGTGTTGCAGTTTCTTGTGGTACTTCATCTTGTATTGTTGGTATTAAAGTAGACGTGTCCTCTCTTATTTATTCTAGAACTATTTCACTCATGGGCTTATGGTTCATTACATAATCATCTTCTAAAAATCGAGCATTGGTGCTAACAATGATCTTCTGATTTTTAGGATTATAAAACAAACCACCTTTCGTTCCCTTAGTATATCCCACAAACAGACAAACTTCTGTACGTGATTCCAACTTGTCAATATCTCCCTTCAGCACATGTGTTGTACTACCCCATATCCGGATATGATTCAGACTAGGCTTACGCTCATTCCATAATTCCATGGGAGTAGAAGGAACTATTTTAGAAGGTACCATATTCAGAATGTACATTGTTGTTTCCAGAGCATATCCCCAAAACGAATTTGGTAATTCTGAATAACTCATCATCGATCTAACCATTTCCATAAGAGTCATATTCCTTCGTTCTGCCACACCATTCTGTTGGGGTGTACCAAGTGTAGATAATTGGGATTGAATCCTGACTTCTGATAAGTAACTCCTAAACTCTCCAAAGAGGTATTCGCCACCACGGTCAGACCGTAGTGTCTTGATACTTTTACCAAGACGTTTCTCCACATCAGCCCTATATTCTTTGAACTTGTCAAAGCATTCAGACTTGCGGTACATCAGGTAAATGTATCCGTATCTTGAATAATCGTCTAGAAAGGATACAAAGTATTCATAACCACCTCTTGCCTGGATCGACATAGGACCACACAAATCAGAATGAACCCGTTCTAACGCATCTTTGGCTCTATACCCCTTGGTCTTAAAAGGTCTCTTGGTCATTTTACCTTCCAAGCAGGATTCACATGTTGGAAAGTTTTCCAACTCTAATGAACCCAAGAGTCCACTGGCTATAAGTCTTTGAATCTTACTTAAGTTAATATGACCAAGCCTTAGATGCCAAAGATATGTTTGGTTCATTTCCAAAGGTTCTTTTCTCTTATTAGAGTTAGAAGATATGTTATTAATTTCCATATTTTGATTTGTGGGAGAAATTGGATTTAAAGTATATAAATTGTCAACCAATACACCAAAACAGATAATCATCTTATTTCTCTTTATAACCACATTGTTACTAAAGGAACAGAATATCCATTCAAATACAGTTTAGAAACTGAAATTAAATTCTTTCTAAAACTGGGTACATAAAGATAATTTCTTAAAATCAAATTTCTATTCCTATCAAAAAATAAGTAGACATCTCCCACTGCAACAGCCGCCACCTTAGTAGCATTGCCCATGTAGACAGTTATCTCTCCTTCAAATAAAGAATTGCAGACATGATCAGTGGCTCCCGTATCTACACACCAGGTGCTGGTAGATAACACCGCTAAACATGTTTCAACTACTAGAGCATGAGATATACCTTTATTGTTCTGATTCCTACGAGGACAGTCCGCCTTCCAATGTCCTGACTGCTTGCAGATGAAGCACTTGCCCTTCGGCTTCTTCATTCCAGCTTTGTGTCCTGTACCCTGAGGTTTATTCACCTTCTTTGCTGAAAACACCTATTTCTTCTTCTTCTTGCCTTTCGACTTATAAGTAGAACCATTTTCAGCATAGTGAATCTGAGAACTGTGACGAAATATTCCTTCTGCTGCCTGTAGTTCTGTCAGAAGTTCCGCCAACGTATACTCTCTTTTGTTCATGTTATAGTTTAGGCGGAACTGCTCAAAACTTCTAGGTAGCGTTTGGAGAATTATATCGACCTGGGTTTCCCCATCGATTTCTCCTCCAAGGACTTGTATTTCATTTAGATAAGCCATCATTTTGAGGATATGATCCCTTACGGGTGTCCCCTCAGACATGGTGGTTGTTATTAGCTTTCTCATTGCCTCTTGCCTAGTAGTCCGACTCTGATGCCCAAAGAGTTCTTTGAGATTGTTCATTATATCATAAGCTGTTGGTAAATCTTGATGCTGATGTTGAAGCCAAAATGTAACACCGCACCATCTCATCTGCTTTTACCCATTTCTTATGATACTCAATCTCCTCTGGGGTAGAGTCACCGTTAGGTGCATCAGGGCAAGTCTCAGTCAGTACAAACTTATAGCTCTCAGCAGTAAGAACAATATCCAGGTTCCTTTTCCAATCAATGTAGTCGGGACCAGTAAGTTTGTTCTCTTTCAGTATAATAGCCAGTGGGTTGAAAGTCATCCTAAGAATCACAAAAATAAACTTTGGTCAAGACTCTAAATTTAGAATAATATTGATTCCTCAAACAATACTATTTTAAATTAACCAACACCTCAAATCACCGTGAATATTGCATGTCATGTTAGTGTGGACGTATACAAATTCAACATTTGTAAGAGGAGGGTGTAACCCATTAATTTTATTATCTTGTCATCCTAACTTTATGACAAATAAAATTAATAGTTGGTTTTTCTTTGGTCACACAAAACAATAGCAGTGACTCCGTTGGGGAGGATACTATTGAATGTGTCTAAGTGTATACCATTACTTGATACTTAGTCCATTAAATAGGATTGTGCCCCTTCAGTTGGAGAAGATTACACGCTCCTAAATAATTTCCTATAACCATCCATAAAGGAAGTTTGATCTAGTGATCTGCAACAAACCCATCCGTTGTGGAGGGAGGCACTCAGAGCCAACACGCAAGCTTTTTGCATCACTTACAAACCAGTAATGGAGACCATGGGATTTATTTAAAATCCCTCTCCCACTTAGTTATTTAAAATGAGGATTGTAACCTATGCTAGCATACATCACATGCACATAAACATCACAGTAAATAAAAGCAATAAATTTAGAAATTAATTTTCCAACTATTATGGCCTTTTACATCACTGTCTTCAGTATGCTCCAACCCTAGCTGCTGTCATCTTTAGCCATCGCCATCGGATTGAAATTGTCACATCTATCTTGCTTCTTATTCTGCTGCGTCTCTGGTCCTCCAATAGCACCACGTTTCGCAAAGATACGATCCGCGACAAATATAGAATTTTACAAATATCAATCCTATATTTCATAAAGGAATGTACATGTATTCTAGATCAAACAAAAAATAAAATTCTAAAAATAATACAGCTCCTGCTGTATTTGATACATACAATCATGCACACAAAATAATGCCCTTGACATGTCCAAGGGTCCAATCACACACAATATCTAAATGCCATAATAGTTGGAGCCTGCAACCACAAAGTTAGCACATCCTACTATTATCCTGCCTAAATTATGTATGACATGTGCATAATTAATTTGAAAACCAAAACACACAGAGACAAACCCTAACTCTGATACTAATTGTTGGTTAGTCCTAGGAAAATCGTACTAGTTGCATTGTACAAAATTTTTGTACAAGTGTCAAACCTTTCCTTAAATAACCTATTGTGTTCTTTAGAAGTTAAATTAGGAATCGCAGACGGAACTTAACATCATTGATTCCAAATTTAACTTATCTGTTCTTAATGGTTTAGATTTGAATCGCAAGCGGAACTTAACACTATTGATTCAAATCCACCTATGTTATTAATTCCATTAAATATTAATTTCTAAAATTGGCTTCCAGGACTGCATAGCGAGGCACATGGCCTTCTTGGATATGGGAGCAACCACCAACGCCTAGACAAAGCCTTTTAAGGAAAGCTAATATTTAATTTCCTTAAATAACTCTAGGTTAACCAAAAAAAACAATCGAATCACAAATTCGAAAACAAAGAAAACACAAACTCGAAAAACTAATTCGAAATACTAGATCTAATGCCTCTTGTGTTTGGAATTCTTATAAAAATAAATAACTAGCATGATGCGGAAAACAATTGCTAATTATACCTTCTCTTTGTGTCACGCCCCCAAAGGAGTCCCTGCCAGACAAAAATCCGGCAACATCTCCCCTGTACCGGTGACAATCTGAAGCATAAGTACAAACAAAATATACATCAGCCACATGCGGCTGGAATATTTATATACACAACCACGCAGTTATAATAACAGCTCACACGGCTGGAATGAAACAATCACAACCACGCAGTTATATATAAAACAGCCCACACGGCTGTACTAAAAACCAACACAGCGAAAAAACGAAAACGGAAAGCCCAATACAACATAATTAACACACTGCTAGCCGGCTAGGCTTTATACAACAACCACAACAACAAATACAACAACCCACCAAATACAACAAATACAAATAAAACATATACAAAACCAGAAACGACCTTCGGATGTGACGTAGGACCAGGCAGACAGGATACTCCGAGCGACACTCCAACCATCTGCCTGAAAACATAAAGATATACATGCGGTGGTGAGTATAGGTAACTCAGCGGGTAATAGAAAAGATAGTGCATGGTCTATACATAAACATAGAGATCAAAGGTATACAGTCTCAGTAGGGAATCAAAGAACATGATCCTACTATCATAATCAATGCATCTGAACATACCTGACGTAATAACCAGACATAATCATAACTGACATACAAACTGCACAAACCACTACTGATATAATGGCAAATACATACCCAATCTGAAATCGACACAAGGTACAAAGATCAGTAAACTTACCAGATCTGTAACAGATATACCCATGACACCTGTGCAATATAAGTACGACTGCATATACATGTAAAATAAATGATATGTATGCAGCATGGCAACCAAATGCAACAACCATATCTCAATCAAATGCAACAACGACAATCACATGCAACTGGTATCAACTAGGCATGTATGCAAATATAACCCCCAGATGCACCGCCCATCATATGCAAAAGTGCATGCATGCTCCATGGTCACCCCCGCCACCTCTCCAGATACCACGACCCCTGTATGGGCGAGAGGCTCACTAATAGCTATCTAGCTACATAGCATCAGGATCCCTGACTGCTCACAACGCCGGATCTCACAAAACCTCATGACCGGGTGGCACGACAGGACTAGCAGCAACTGCTCCAGCTACCACTACCCATGAGTGGCCGAGTGTGCGGTGCTATTCCCAAACCAACTGATGACTCTCTCAACCACAAGGGAGACAATGGTCATCAGATGCAATGAATGATGAACATGATATATATATATATATATATAATCATCATCCATGCAACAACACCAAACCTCATAAATACCTCCAACATGAGTATAATCGTCATGATACCTCCACGTATCCCCCCAAACATATGTACACAACTACACATGTATAATCAACTAAAAATCTCCAATAATCCCACAAGACACATGTACATAAATACAATCAACATGTATCCTCCAATAATAAACACATCAGACACGTGTACAAACCACAAACATACAATCCACACAGCTCCTCCAAAAGTACATGACAAATACGTATGTACACACCACATGTAAATGCACGGTCAACAAGATGACTCCTATAACACATACCCACCTAACACAGTCCACAACATATACCCAATCAGCATGGGAATACCAACAACCCGACAATCCCTACAAGACATACTCTACACGTGTAATCACAACAGAGTAGATATCAAAAGTGGAGACTGTATATGAATTACATAGATCATCTCAAGGGGCAAGCATAAGTATCATGCAGGAAAAACAGCAATCTATCATGATATAAGATAACGCAGCCTAATTCATCCAATAATAACCATGCACTAAGTATAAGAAAATCTACATAGAGGTCAAGGAAGAAATACCAGCCTTTATCTGTCGACCGTGTCAAACAATCCAATCCCACGTCGAGACGCTCGCCTCGAAAATAAAGTCCTGCGATCACATAATATATTTAGCTAATTACATAGGTAGCAAATAGCTAAATAAACTTCCCAATCTAATTAGGGAAACCCTAACTGAAATAATTAACCCAATCCCTTAATCCAATTAGGTTTAACTGAATCCACAATCCTTCACTTCAATTCTACTCATAAATGAATCCCAAATCCATAACCAAATAGACTCAACATCCCTAACCACTTCATCTTTTAGTAAAGATTTACTACAAACATAACCAATCCAAAATATACTAACACTGATCATGCGTCCATCTATATAAACCATTAACCAAATAACCATCATGAATCCAACTCATTCACAACTCCCACCCTAAATCCTTCAATCATTCCAAACATAATCTACAAGTCATCAATCAACCCAATGCACCTTAAATCAATTTCTACAATCATATCCACTAATCCCAACAAATGTAGAAATGAAATTAATCTTCAAAACTCACCTAAATCAACATATCACAATACTTCCAAATACGAGAATCATCCAATCATTTAATCCATTAAATCAGCCACTAAACCTCATGAATCCAACATGTATAATTCGTCCACATAATCAATCCAATGATCCTAAGAATAACCACATAACCAACTATATCAACCAATCACCATCAACAACAAATTAACCACAACGCAACAACTTACCACTACAAGTAAAACCTTAATTCTTCTTTCAACCTTCCATGATCAACCAAAACAAAGCAAACCTAATAAGAAAACTAGTGGTAAACACTTACCTTGAGATATAGCAGCCAATCCAGTACCTCACAGCTCTACACCCATTGTCCAGCAGCTACAAATACACCTACACACCAATTCTTCCAAGAATCAATCTAGAATACCAATTATACAGCAAAGGGTTTGCTGAAACCCTAATCAACAGTCCAAAACTTACCTCAACAGAACCTTAACTCTTCAGCCGAGACCTCCACAACTCTAAGAAATGGAATTGGCAGTGACCGGCAACAGGGAAGATCCACCACATACTGGTCCAATGCTTCCTCTATTCCAGAACAGAAAGAACATCACCAAGAAGATCAATCAAACAAGATCTTGAAGCCGGATGATTCAAGGTGAAGCATACCTCAATTAAACTCTCTTAGGTGGTGTCGCCCACTTCGATCCAGCAATTATGGAGTTGCAAGTCAAACTCCAGTGAACAGATAGAGGAGAAGAACTGAGAGAGCTCAATCTACCAAGAGAGATGCGAACCAACTCCCCCTCCCCCTGCCGTGCCCTAGCTCCGCCGTGCCCTAGAAGCCGAGTGACGACCGATCGCGATCAAGACCCCATTGAAGATGAAATCGCTCAATCGGGGATGACAGGCAACGTTGAGATTCAGCAACACCTTCCCTCCGACGACACGTGATGACGAGATCGTGATGGAAGAAACCTCTTCTTCGTCGTCGGGTCGTCTATTTGCGAGAGAGAAAGGGAGGAAGTCGGGTCGGGCATGCGTGAGAGAGAAAGAAAGGGAGGAAGAAGAGTCAGTATCTCCCTCCTCAACGCTTAAGGGTTGCCCTGCGCCGGCGACGTCGAGAGGGGAAGAGTAATATCGTCGATCGCTAGTGTGAGAGGAGGAGATGCAAAGAACCGAGAAGGGAGAAGAATTGGGAATAGGGGAGAGGAAATCGGTAGTTTAGGGGTTAGGTTTTTAATTAAATACTTAGGTTAGATTTAATTAAGCCCTAAGTTAGTTTCTCAATCAACTCCCTACTTTATTGGGTACCCAAAACAGGCTTCCTCTGTACCCCGAATCCATCCCTTCAAATCGGGTCATACGGACTCCGTTTAAATCCCGAAAAATTTCTAAAAATTCTGAAAAAATCCAATAAGATTTTTCGTCCAATAATATTTATTATTAAATTTTTGCGGTATCTTACACTTTGTATGCAAATGACCTCGAGATCTTCTGCCGTATTCCTTGCCTCGCCTTGGACTTCGTGTGGGCGACGATCTTCCAAGATGAACACCACCCAAAAACTTTCTTCCTCTTCCTCTAAAATTCAACCACCACCACCACCACCACCAAGGAGAAGAGAGCAAAGGGAAAGGAGAAAGAGAAGGGCCGGCCACACCAAGATCTCCAAGCAAGAGAATAAGAATTATGTCTCATGAAGCCTCCTCGCCCCTTCTTTTATATTACTGAAGAATTTTTATAAAAATTAAAATCTTCCTCTAGTTTTTCCTTTTCCCTTTCATTTTTCCTTTTCTTTCCTCTTGATTGAATCAATCACCAAATCAATGGTTGGATTGATTTAAGCTTGGCCGGCCCCTTGCTTGGGCACCAAGCAAAGGTGGCTGGCCACTAATAGGAAGAAAAAAAATTTTAGTAAAATTTTACAAGAAGAAATCCTCTTATAAAATTTTACAAGCTCTCTTTCCTAAAGTGGATGTTAAAAAAGGAAAGTTTTAAAAAATTAAAACCATATTTTAAAATTTAAAACTTCTCTTCAAAAGTTTCCTTTTTTAACATGAATAGAAAATTTTAAATTTTTAAAACTTCTCTTCCTTTTTTCTAAAACCATGAGGATGGTTAAAATAAAGAAAGTTTTAAAACTTTTAAAACTCTCTATTAAACCATGTAGCCTAATTCAAATAAGGAAAGTTTTTAAAATTAAAATCTCTCCTTTAAAACTTATAGTTTTCTACAAAGAGAAGATTTTAAAAATTCAAAACAACCCTCCTTGTTTGATTAATGTGGTCGGCCCCCTCTTGCTTGGGCACTAAGCAAGGGGTTGGCCCCTTTAGGAGGATATGATGGCCGGCCATTGCTTGGGCAATGGGTCGGCCTCCTTTCTTGGACACCAAGAAGGGCTTTTATTTGGATGGATTATAAGGCACTAATGAGGCTACGACAGGGACCTAGAGGAGAAATTGGCTTTGGCCTTCCGATTAGCTTGAGTATCCCGTGTTCGCCCCGAACGCACAACTCAAGTTCATCGATAATAACTCATTCCACTAGAGAGTTATTATCGCACTACCGCACCAATCCCAAATTACATTATGGGCTCCATCTTATCATGAGTGTGTTAGTCTCCCTGTGTTTAAGATAACGAATGTCCACTAATTAAGTAAGTTACTGACAACTCACTTAATTAATATCTAGCTCCAAGAGTAGTGCCACTCAACTTCATTGTCATGTCGGACTAAGTCCACCTGCAGGGTTTAGCATGACAATCCTTATAAGCTCCTCTTGGGGGAATTCTCAACCTAGATTACTAGGACACAGTTTCCTTCTATAATTAACAACAAACACTATAAGTAATATCATTTCCCAACTTATCGGGCATATTGATTTATCGAGCTAAACCTCACCCTTTGATAAGTCAAAGAAATAAATATTAAATATATGTGCTTGTTATTATATTATGATTAAGAGCACACACTTCCATAATAACTAAGGTCTAGTTCTTTTATTAAGTCAGTACAAAAAGTACTTACCTAAAATGGTCCTACTCAATACACTTAGAGTGTACCAGTGTAATTTATTAATCAAGATAAACTAATACTTAATTACAGTACGACTATTCCGATAGTTTGTTCCTTTCCATCTTAGTCGTGAGCAACTGTTTATAATTTATAAAGAACCGACAACATGATCTTTTGTATGTGACACCACACACCATGTTGTCTACTATATAAATTAATTGAACAATTAAATTTAACAAATAAATGTAGATATTGACCAATATGATTCTTTTATTTCAAAAATAAATATTTACAAAAACTAAGCTTTTAGTATATACTCTAACACGAAGCTATCGGCCCTCCAAGACTTTCCGCCTAGGGTTACCACCCCCTAGGGTTTTTCCTTTGTCTAACCGCAGCTAGGACTTTTTCTCACCTAGGGTTACCACCCCCTAGGACCTAGGATTACCGCCCCCTAAGGTTTTCCACCTGCTTAACCGTAGTTAGGACTTTTACCTAAGTACACTTAGGGCTTTCCTACAATCTCATCAAACTTGTTAGATAACAAGACAACCTAACTTTGAACCCTTTGACGTAATCAAAACACTGGTTCGACTGTCAGATGCTCCCCGCACCAACACTAACAATCCCAGAAAATCCACAGCAAAATAAGGTTGCTGAATAAGAAATCAAACTCTTCTAGATATGATTAGGTCTGGATGGCTTAAGATAATTTGTCAATTTCCTATTGGGGAGATGTATTATTAGCAGAACTTATATCATTAATCGAGTTTCTTCTAAGTCTGTTCCATCTACTTCATATAAATATTGTGTTAGTACCCTAAGGTAGTTTTGATGTGATCAAATAAGTTAAGTTAGGTCCTATTGTGTTTAACCTTGTGTCTAAGTGTGCAGGAACTTAGGAGTATAGGGAGTCGAGCAAAAGACGCAGCTAGTGGTATGGATGGCACGGGAGAGAGATGATGGGCTCGGTGCATCTTAGGGACGAGGTGTTGCGGAAGAGTACGCGGGCGGACAAGAAGGAGGCGCATGGCATTTTTGAGGGACGAGAAGCCGGAGCGGAAGGTTTCTAAGAAGGCCAGAGGTTGAGTTTGGGTGAGCCTTATTCCAGATGGCTGAAATCACCTAAGTGAGCGAAAAAACCCAGACCGAAGCAAGTGGAGCCAAAGCTAGAGGCCTGGAGAGAAAGTCAACAAAATGTTGGCTTTCCCCTTAGGGGCGCCCAGAACGATTTCGGGCACCCGGAGTAGTCTGAGGTGCCCAGAACCCATGTTTTAGCCATTTCAACATGGTCTTTGACCGTTACGTCGGGGATAAGTTTTAATCCATCTCCAGGCACCTAAAACTCTTCCAGGTGCCCCGACCAAGGTTATAAATACAACATTTGTCCTGGAAGCTTTGAACAACAAGCATTCTTGCAACAACACTTGTACACATCTCAGTTTTTATTTAGCTTCTTATTTATGTGTTTTCACTACTGTAAAGAGGCTTCTCCGCCTAAAGGAGAAACTAGTGCTACTCTATTCCTTGAATTAGCAACCTCCCCGGTTGTAACCAAGTAAAACCTTTGAGCCTCTACTTTTTAATTTATTTATTATTTAATGAAAGTGTTCTTTAATTATGTTCTCTGTCTGAAAAAGGTTCTTTTGTTTGATTTTGTGCAGGGGCTATTCAACTCCCCTTCTAGTCGGTTGCCAATGGTCCTACAAGTGGTATCAGAGCCAGGATGCTTTAGGAGGACTAACCTCTGATCGAAGCACCGAATCGATGGTCGGACCGAGCATATACCCACTAAAGTTCGAGGGGGAGTTCACGAGCTGGAAAAAGAGAATGTAGGTATTCTTTAAAATTGATTTTGAATTACTTTTAATAATGAAGTTCAGTTTTGTAGCACCCGAAGGTAAGGAAAAATACCAGTGGACGAAGAAGGAGCAGGTCGACTACGTGGCAAACGGCAAAGCAGAGTTCCATCTGCTGAGCATCCTTCCGCCACAAGAAGTTAATCGGATCGATGTCTACAACTCAGTAAAGGAGCTTTGGGAGAAGTTCCTTGATCTACACGAAAGGACATCCAAAGCCAAGCTTGCAAGATGAGACTTACTTTGCAACCGGCTCACCAACCTTCGATTTGAAGAAGATGAAACCATTGCACATCTTCACTCGAGGATTAAGGAGCTCATCACTGGACTTTTGAATCTTGGAGAAAATGTAAGCAACCAAGATTCGCTAAGGTACGCTCTTAATGCTTTTCCAAGAAATATGAAATGGGCATCATTAGTAGATGCCTACTATATCTCTAAGGATTTAAAATCGATTACCTTAGAAGAGTTAATTTCAACTTTTGAAGTCCATGAATCGAGATGTGCAGATTTAAATAAGAAGCTCGTCTAAACGAACAAGCACAAAAACCTGAAGGCGACGTGGGACGAAATGTCGTCCGAATCCGAGATTGATGTTTTCTCCGGACTTGCGCTGATGGCAAGCTATCAAGATAACAAAAACAAAGCAAGCTCATCTGAAATGAGCATCGAGAGCATCAATGAAGGGGGAGAGACATCGGAAGAAAGCAGCACTTCAAGGGGAGTTACGGATAACGGGATCGACAAGGTAAGTCAGGTATGATCTCTTCCTCCAGATAAGTCATTTAAGTTTATAAAATACTTATCAAAAAATTGTTGCAAGCTATAAAAAGAGATTAAAGAGTTAAAATTAATTCTAGTAAAATCTTGTCCATTAGAAGAATTTAATAAAATAAAATTGGAGAATGATAATTTACAAAAAGAAATAGCATACTTGAAAAATTGTGCATGCTCATATAATACAATAATTAGAAAATTTAATGGTCTAAATTGGTATTTTAATTACCACAAAGGATAAATTAGAAAAATTTCTCAGAAATATATTCAAAAGAAATTTCTAATTAACCCAGTTGGAAGGAACCTATATTGGGTTCTAAAGACTTGTTTAAATTAAAGTTTAATTGGACTTAGGGCTTTCAGAGAGTACATTAAATATTTGATTTCCTTATGAGGCTTTGTCTAGAAAGTGGTTGTTACTCCAATAACCAAGAAGACCTAGTGTCTGTCCACAACCTGAAACATATTAATGAAATAAAATATTTAATTGACTAAATGATAAAGCATTGAAATAATGATTAGATAATGCTTTACATAATTGTCAGTATTTTTTATTTGCAATTTTTTTAAAAAAATAAAAGATAAAAAGTTAAAGTTTTTTTAAAATATACTATATCTCTTAAAAAAATTATCAAAGTTTTTTTTGGAATATCAACCTTACTCTACCAAAAACTTTTTCACCAAAATTACTTAAATATTTTTTTTAAATTTGTTTAACTTAAGAAATTGTATTTGCAAAACTTAAGGTTTCTAAAATTATTTACGTTGCAAATTATTCTCAAAACTTTTTCAAAATTGTTAAAAAATCAAAGTTTTTTTTTTTTAAAACTTGACTTTCTCTTTTGTATGAAAAGTTACCCTTAGATTTATTTTTTTTTGGTACTCCATTTTTTATGTGATCAAAGGGGGGAGAAGGGATAAGTCTAGGGGGAGGTAGGTAAAATTTCAAATTTCAAATTTTTACACTTTAATTACAAATTTATTACTTTAACTTAATGTTGGTTTACCCTAACTTAACTTGGGTTATTCACATCAAAAAGGGAGAGATTGTTGGTATCCCAAGGTAGTTTTGATGTGATCAAATAAGTTAAGTTAGGTTCTGTTGTGTTTAACCTTATGTCTAAGTGTGCAGGAAATTAGGAGTATAGGGAGTCGAGCAAAAGACGCAGCTAGCGAGAATGATGGCACGGGAGAGAGCCGACGAGCTCGGTGTGTTTCAGGGATGAGGTGTTGCAGAAGAGTACGCGGACAGACGAGAAGGAGGTTCGTAGCATTTTCGAGGGACAAGAAGGCGGAGCGGAAGGTTGCTCGAGAAGGCTGGAAGTTTGGTTCGAGTGAGTCCTACTCCGAATGGCCAAAATTACCTAAGCGAGTGAAAAATCCCGGATCGAAGCAAGCAGAGCCGAAGTTGGAGGCCCAGAGAGAAAGTCAACAAAATGTTGACTTTCCCCTTCGGGGCGCCCAGAACGATTCGGGGCGCCCAGAACGATTCGGGGCGCCTGGAGCAGTCTGGGTGCCCGAAACCCTTTCGGGCGCCCAGAACCCAACTTTTAGTCATTTCAACGTGGTCTTTGACTGTTGCATCAGGGATAAGTTTTTATCCCACTCCAGGTGCTTTGAACCCTTCCAAGCGCCCCGACTAAGGCTATAAATATAGCCTTGGTCCCAGAAGCTATGAACAACAAGCATTCTTGCAACAACACTTGCACACATCTCAGTTTTTGTTTAGCTTCTTATTTTCTGCGCTTTCACTGCTATAAAGAGGCTTCTCTGCCTAAAGGAGAAACTAGTGCTACTCTATTCCTTGGATTAACAACCTCCCCGATTGTAACCAAGTAAACCTCTGAGCCTCTGCTTTTCAGTTTATTTATTATTTAATGCAAGTGTTCTTTAATTAAGTTATCTACCCGAGAAAGGTTCTTTTGTTTAATTTTGTGCAGGGGTTATTCAACCCCCCTTCTAGCCGGCCGTCAACGATCCTACACATTAGATAGGCAGTAAACCAAATTTGAGTAATTTGAGACATTGGAAGTTAGCTGTTTATGTTCATGATAAGACCTACAAATATAAAAATTAAAACTTAGGGATAAAATGTGTATCTTTATAAGGTATTCTGATATCTCCAAGGGCTATGTTTTCATTGGTGAGTAACAAGATGGAATCATCTCTGAAATAGAATTGAGAGATGTTACTTTTATCAAAACTGAGTTACCAATGAGAGGTGAAGTTGATAAAATTATTCCTCTATTTGTAATAGAGGAAGAGGATAGTACTTTATTAGCAAATAAGGTATCACAAGAGATATTTTAATCTAGTCAACCTAGTGGGAGTGATTTTCCAATAAATAAGTTGATTTCTCAACAGTCTAGCCTATGAAGAAGTAATCATTAGATATTTCTCGAAGAAGATTTGATATTGAGAATGAGACATTTATGATTCTTCCAGTTGATGATGAGGAACCTCGAACGATTGAGGAAGCATTGAAATGCTTAGTTAGAGAAAAATGTAAAGTTGCAATAGATGAAGAAATGAAGTCTATGAAAAAGAATCAAGTTTGAGAAGTATTCGATCTTTCTCTAGGCCGAAAGGCTATTGGAAATAAATGGATTCTCAAAATTAAGAGAAAAGTAGATGGATCGATTAATCGATAAAAGCTTGTCTAGTTGCAAAAAGATATACCCAACAAGAGGAGGATATTAATTTTGAAGAGACATTTTTCTTGTAGTGAAGTTTATATCAATTCATATCAATTTAGCTATAGTAGGACATTTTGACTTGAAATTACATCAAATAGATGTAAAAACATGAGAAAATCTATATGACATAGTCAGAAAGTTACATTGCTAAAGGCCAAGAGAATAAAATATGTAGACTTAAAAAAAATTATATATAAGCTACAGTAAATGTCAAGACAATGAAATATAAGATTTAATAAAGTCATTTTATCATATGGTTTCTCAATGACTAATGAGGAGGATTATTGTGTTTACATAAGAAAGGGAAAAGGAAAGTTTATCATATTATCATCATATGTTGATGATATGCTGTCAATTTGTGATTAAAGTCAAATCATGACTTTCATCACAATTTGACAAAGAGCTATCAATTTAGGTTGGGACCATTGGGTTGCTCCCCTCGCTAAACAATTTAAGAAGGTTGGGTTGAAATTTTATTAACCCAAGCCCGCCGTAGGCCGACCCACCTAGGCCCGTGACCCGCACGGTTCAGCTCGTGATAGGTTTGGGTTGGCCTGTGAATTGAGAAACACATGTAAACAGAGTCTTATGTCAATTTATTATCGTTCTTTGTTATAATTTTAAAATAAAAATAGTACTTTTCATCCAACATAAATATTCGTTCGTGTTTATTTATATTTAAAATGTATTTTTATGGATACATTTGATTGATGAAACCTTTCCGAAGTAAAACGTTGAAGATATAAAATATTTTTTTAATTTTTTTAAAAAAATTTGATAGGCCCGCGGGTTGACCCGCCAAACCTGCAACCCACCTTGGATTGGGTTGGAAATTTCCCAACCCGCTAAGTTGACGGGTCAGCCCGCTCCGCCCCACTAAATGGTTGGCCCGTCATAGGCTGACCCGCCCTGCCATGGGTTGGCCCATCTGATAGCTCTAATTTGACATAATAAATATAGGAGAAGTTGAGTATATCTTAGGAGTGAAGATCATAAGAGATCGATCAAAAAGACTGTTGATTTTGTGTCAAGAGGCTCATATCACTAAGATACTGCAACACTTTAATATATTAGATTGCAACATTGAGCAAATTCTTGTAGCGAGAGGTACTATTTTGAGCAAAAGATTGTGTATCCCAAGAATCCTAAGGAAATAGCCGACATGATAAAAAACTTTATACTAGTGTCATTGATAATTTAACGTACACTATGTTGTGTGCACATCTTGATATAGGCTATACTGTTGTCTTAGTTAGTCATTTCCACTCAAAACCATGATCAAGACACTAGAAATTAGTGAAGAGGATATTGAGATATCTCAAAGGGATAGCAGATTATTTTCTCTATTTTCATGGATCTAAGATGATCCTGAAGGGATACATAGATGCAAATTGGGCAAGAGACCTTGATCATAGAAAATCTACATTTGGTTATACCTTTTTATTGAATTGTGGTGACATCTCATGGAACATCAAGAAGCATACTTGTGTACCCCTATCGACAATAGAAGTGAAGTATGTGGCTTGTACAGCGGTTGTGTAAGAAGTTGTTTGATGAAGGTTTCTGAAACATTTGAAAATTACTGAGGACAGTGGGAGTCCTACTACAGTATACTGTGACAATTAAGCTACTATAGCTTTTTTCTAAGGATCTCAAACATTACAGCAAGGACAAGCACATCCCTACACGTTCTATGCTCATAAATCCTTTTACTAAGTTATTGACTAAAGAGTCATTTCAAGGATATGTGAAGTCTTTGAGACTTTGAAGAATGTAATATATTGTTAAGATAATAAGATATGTGAAATGTCATGATTTATTCAGTGTATATGTTTTTGTTACATTTGAATAAAGTCTCAATGAGCATGTTGGCAAATTGAGATTAGTCCACTCATATGGACAATTATCTCTGTTTGTTAAGTATAAATAGAGGTAAGATCATTATTTATGGGATAGCTTGTGAAACTGTGAATGTAGACATACCTGTGAGTTGAGGTCGCCTTGATAGTTGTATCAAGATGAGATCATTTATAATATTGATCATCGGGGTAAATGTATCTACCATTTACTGAACCTACTGGAGATCATATTTGAGTTCATGAGTTGAATTCAGGATTAGACATTGAGAATGTCTAGATCCAAATCTATACGATATTAAAGTTGAGAAAAATGTGCACTCTTTATTGATAAAGAGAACAACATCATAGTGTGTGATTCATACCACATGTGTAATATCGACAAAAGGGGTAGTAAAAGAATGGATCTCTGCTTTTCTACTATATGAGACCCTTGAGATTATAAGTTGAACTTAGTTTTACCCTAAGTGACTATTTAACTATCTACTTAAAGTTTTAATTAGGGTTTCCTACTTTAGCATATATCATAGTGATTATGGATGATTCAGTCTATAAAGCATAACTAGGCAAACGACTAATTAAAATGAATAGATTCTAACTAAAAAAGAAGATTAAAATAAATTTACATCTTTAAAATTTATTCACTGATCAACTAATTATATTTTTTTATTGAGTACTTAAAATATAATTGTGAATAATTGTATTGATTGTAGATATTGAACATGCTCTTGATATAATAATCATCATGAGGGATTAGAGATGCTCGTATTAATATAAATGATTTAATCTGGGATGAATATAAGATGTTGATGTCTCAAATGTTTTTTGAAGAGTGGTTATGTAAGATGTAGCAACTTTCTTATCATTAATCACTCAATACACTTGTTGTTGTATGAACCATTTTTCCTTAATAGTATGAATTGGAAGATATATTGGTCTTTGTGACTAATTAGTCTTTTATCATAAATGGTTCATGTCTTGATTTGGATGAGTAGGAGATGTTGGTAGTGGGGTGACGTGTAGCAGAGGCAACTACAGAGTAGTTGTTTGCAAGCCACAGACACCACCCACTACTCCATAGCCTCGTGATAGAGAATGTGTAGAATTCTCTGTTCTTGGATCAGGGCAAAACATCCAATTCCAACAACATCTACGAAGAAAAAGGATTTGAGAAATCTACTGTAAGTATTTACCGTTTATGTTTTACTTCATGCATTCAATAAACTTTTTTATTTATAAATCTCAAGCTAATTTATAAATCAACAACTATAATAAAAATTATGAACTTAAATCATATTTAGTTGTGATGTACTTGAAGTTGATTTTGTTCAAAAGAAATATAATTTGTATTTTTTAAACTTTTCTAGGTGTCTAGATCTTTAGAGACTTGACTGTTCCTAGAGGTGAGCGACCTAACCTTCTAATTCAGTGGAAAAATTTGGAAGTGCTCACATTGAAGACCACTGGTTGTTGACCTGCATAATCGATATGATGTTGTAGAGAGCCATGCTCCGCTTCTTGAGTACTAGAGTCGTGGT
This sequence comes from Zingiber officinale, assembly GCF_018446385.1. Classification (NCBI taxonomy): domain Eukaryota; kingdom Viridiplantae; phylum Streptophyta; class Magnoliopsida; order Zingiberales; family Zingiberaceae; genus Zingiber; species Zingiber officinale. The sequence goes on from NC_055995.1 coordinate 71,120,163, forward strand.
TCGTAACATGGTCGTTCCACCAGGTGAGGGTCGCTTGGCCCCACCTGGGTAATCACATTTCATGCTATTTTCCACCATTTTTTCCTCCGAGTAGAGAATGTGCTTGCTCCAATCAAGGATTGAATCATGGCACTTTAAGAATCTATCATGCGCCTTACCATTGCATTGTGCCTGCTAAGAAATGCTTTTTTATATATACAATGAAGTATCTCCTATTAGCACACTTTGGGAGATAGAGGGGGTGATTAGCTCTAATCCTTCATTGATGATTTGTTACAACAAAAACTTAAAGCAATCGCTAACTCGTTGGATTTTACTTGATATCCATCTCCTTGAGGTGACTAATCTAAGGTCCACTCTTCTCACTCACAGATGCACTATAAAAACCTCTTTCCTAGAGGCGAAGAAGTCTCGTACAAGCAAATACAAGAAATACAAAAGAAACGCACAAGCAAATACAAATGAAAACAAAAACCATTTACAATACTTGAATCTTGCTTAGTTTGTTTTCTTCTTAAATGGGGAATTCCTTTTGATGTTTGGAAAGTACAATCAACACATGTATCCAAGAGCTCAAGGACCAATAGCCAAGAAGTGTGCGAGGTTTGTCTTCAAAATGTCCACGAAAATCCTTTTCTAGGATTCTTTGACACCTCCCAATCGATTCATCTTTTCCCTAATTGATTGTCATATCATCTGACCGTTTGAACACATGTAGAATGACTCTTTTTTCGAACCCTAATCGATTGGTGAAGCATCCCAATCGATTTAGAAGGCTTTAATCGATTACCCAATCAATTCCATAACCCTTTGTTCTCTTGTGAAAAGGTCTTAATTGATTAGCTCAATCGATTAAGACTTCTTAATCAATTACCTCAATTGATTCTTCCTCCTCGTGATAAAATACTTCCTAATCGATTGACCTAACGAATAGCAGTGGTTGAATCGATTAGGTCAATTGATTCAACCTTGTTTTCATGAATTCCTCTTCGCACGAAACTCGTGGCCCTAATCGATTAGTCCAATCGATTAGGCTCAGCCCAATCGATTAACTAATTGATTATAGCCCTTTCTATGTTCTTGCAAGAACATCCTAATCGATTAGCTTATAACCAATCAATTGTTCAAATCGATTGTCCAACCCTAATTTGCTCAATTCAAGTCTAGGATTTCCTTACCCAACATCCAATCAACCATGACCTGTTGGGCTTTCTCACCAAGTGTCTGGTCAACCTTTGACTCACTTGGACTTTTCATCTCGTGTCAACTTCTCATTAGACTTCTGATCACCAAGTGCAGTCCTCTTTGACCCACTTGAATTTTCCTTTTGCATAATCACAGTTAGAACTTTCCTCTTGCCAACGTGCGGTTCTCCCAGACCCACTTGAACTTTCCTTTGCTAGCGTGCGGTCTTTCTTGACCTACTTGGACTTTTCTTTGCCTAACCGTAGCTAGGACTTTTCTTTGCCAACATGTGGTCCTCCTTTACCCACTTGTACTTTCCTTTGCCTAACCTTTGAGTTGGGAATTTTCCTTACCTGACCTTCAGTTAGGACTTTATCAGTCAAGTATTCAGTCCTCCATGACCTACTTGACTTCTTTTTCACATATTGTCAAATATCTGGTCAACCTTGACTTATTTGACTTCTTCTCACATATTGTTCAAATATTGAAACTCAAGCTCAAATCCACTCGAATTTGGTCAAATTGGTCAACCTTGACCTAAGGACAATTGCACTAACAATCTCTCTATTTTTTATATTTGATAATATGTTTAAGTTAGGCTAACATATTATCCCAACTTCCTTCTTCATCCCATGCCAAGACATAAAAAACTCTCCCCAAGAGTCATTATGTTTAAAGGAACCCAATGAAAGTCTCATACCTTTCATTCTATTTTGTGCTCAACTTTGAGCATTTATTCATCATAATGAAGATTTTCAATCTTCCATTGCCCCCATAATGTGAAAAAAAATCATGTCTTTAGGAAAAAACTTCCCCTTAAAACATGCTCCAAACTTTGATCATTGCGGCAACAATGACTTGAAGTTCCTAAACCTTTAAGAAATCCATAATTAAAGTTTTGAGGTTGAAAATTAAACTTTGAATCCAAACCTTCTCCTAAACTCTAAATTAGTCTTATTTAATCATTCTTTTCTTATTTTTATCAAAAACATTATCTTTAAATACTCATCAAAGAACTTTGGAGGGTTAGGGATGGTTAACTTGACTAAACGTGACTTAATGGACTGAAATTAGATCATTTTAACCAAAATTAGCTTTCTTAATTGATTCATTTCAGCTGTCAATCGATTACAACCTCTCTAAATCGATTGATGTTGGGATTCAATCAATCACTGCGTGCTAATCAATTGCATTAATCAATTATGCCCACTTAATCGATCATCTGATCGATTTTACAAGTCTCTGTGCTAGTGGAAATCCACTCTAATCGATTGAACCAATCGATTAGTATGAGGTAATCGATTGGTCCAGTCGATTACCGTTTCTGATTTTTATGATTTCTAAAAATAATTTCATATTCAATTTTAGAATATCATAAATAATTCTACAATTATATCAAAAAATTATAAAATTCTACGTAGATATTACTCATGTCATATACTATTAAGAAAAAAGAGTTTTCTATGAAAATAACTCCCATTTTCAAATATTAATACAAAATTAGAAATCATTGAAAACTTTAATGTTTCACTGTACTTTATATTCAACTAATCAATGGTGATTCATATCAAAAGCTAGACTTCACCAAGGTTTTCTAAAATTATTTTGAAATAATTTTCAAAATATATTTCCAATCTTATTCTTTTAGTCAAATGCATATGACTTGTACATTAACTTTTCCAATGATTGAACTTCACATAATCTATTATTTTGATGATACTAAAACTCTAAAAAGATTCACTAAATCAACATCTTGAGTTTTTTTCATCTTCCTAACATCTTGCTTGTATCAAATATATCTCAAAAGCATATATAAGTCAAACCTATGATCTTGTGAGATGTGAAATAGATTTTTCCTAAAACTAAGGGATCAGGCATTTTTAACTAGACATTTAAACTTTGATCATCCAACCTAGGATGTCAATTGATATCATTGTCCTTAATTATAAGAAATTAAAATTTATGCATCAAAATTATCATGGCATACATTAGATGCATATTTTCAAAAAGAAATCTATCATATCTAAATGACGTATATACGACATGACGAGATATTTTTCATAACAATATGAATGCAAAGGAAATGATTTTATGGAATATAATGGGGCACACATTCATGTCAATTTTAGCATAAAGAAAATACCTAGATTATCTATTTAAGTATCACTAACTAATCGCTAAATTTAAAATAAACCTAATTTTGCCCTTTTCTCCCTAGAAGATGTCAAAATTTCAACTTGACATTTCTTTGACTTCTATCCTAGTTGTGCTAATTTGATCAAACTCAATTCTTAATAATTTTGATTGACACACTTTTACTCTTCAAGAGTAAAAATCAACTCTTTATTTTCAAGGTTGACCATTACCTTGAAAATGTCCCAAAAGTGTCAATTTCCTCATGGTTGGGTTAACCACCCTTCTAATTTGAGTTGACACGCTCTAAAGTTACCTAGGGTGTAGTGAACATACTCTTAGGAATCCAAAATTTATTGGTGCTCCTTAGTTAGGTACTCATTATGGATAACTTCCCTAGAGATCTTCCTATTGACTTTCTTAGGCTTCTTAGAAGCCTTAGTCACATTAGTCTACTCAAGGTCAACTCTAGAGATAACATCTCTTGTAACCTTGGCTTGACTCCTAGACCTAGGTTAGTTTCATAACCATATGGAACTCTATGATACAAGGGAACATTCTTCTTGATTTTGGTTTGTAACTCAAACCTCTCTTGCCATTGAGTGACTCTTGTTTTCCTAAACCTAGCTATTGTTCTTTTGATCCCTTAATCAAATTTTCCATCCTTTTAAGGGATTTTTCTAATTTCTTAAGTTTTGACTTCAAAACTTGATTTTCCATCCTTAAATCCTCAATTTTTGATTTTCTATTATTGCCTTGGAGACTTTTCTTTTTTGACACATATTTAACTTGTTTTGGTTTCCTGCCTAAACCATTTTCTACCTTCCTATCCTTAAGTAAAATAGTTCGAGCATGAAAAGACTTGTAATTAAGACTTGTAATTGTCGTTAGATTTTTTATACTTTATATTTTCATGATAAATAATATTAAAATGATAAAAATTATTTCTAGCATACTTTTTATCATGATTTAAACAAGTACCATTAACTAATGGTACCTTAGTTTTGCCCTTGGAAGCTCCCCTCCCCCCCCGACTTGAGCTTCCTCCTTTCTTCTTTGTCAGATTTCTCCCCTTTGGATATTAACTCTTATAATGTCCTTTTTGATTGCATGAAAAATACACAATGTGCTCCTTACCTTTTTGTATCACGGGTCCAACCTCCATTGACTTCTCCTTCATCTTGGGTGTCACTTAGGTTTTCTTCTTCCCCAATTTAGAACATTTACTCTTATAATGCCCTTTTTTCCTACACTCAAAGTAAATAATATGATGTTTATTTTTATAAATTAAAATTTTTATACCTTTACTTGTAGGGGTGACACTTAGTCCTTCTTCATTTGACCCAGAGATAGAGGCTTCTTCTTGCTCTAGTGTTAATAATTGACGTTCCCCCTCAATCCTTGAGGTGGATGCCTCTTCAACTTGATCCTCGGATGTTGAGCACCTCTCAACCTCTGAATCCTCATGTACATGAAACAAAGAGTTTCCCTCTTTGCATTTGTCGTTGTGTTCCATTGAGGATGGGTCTTCCTGAAGTTTTACCAATTTGCTTCATAGCTCCTTGGCATCTTGAAATTCTCCAATTTTGCATAATATGGTGCTTGGCAATAAATTAACCAATAATTTGGTTATCTTATCGTTTACCTCGCATCTCTTGACTTGCTCCTTGGTCAATTTCTTCTTCTTGAGGAGCTTTCTGTTTCCATTGATTGGAGTTTGAAATCCCTTTATTAGAGCAAACCATTGCTCTATGTCTATCATGAAGAAATTTCTTACTCTTGATTTCTAAAAATTGAAGCTTCCAATTCCAAATAGTGGAGATGCTTGGATATCGTATTCGAATCCATCTTGACACTCCATTTCTAAACTTGAGCTCCTTAAATGATAATTTTCTTGACTCATTAGAATTAGGGCTTCAAGATTCAATGTCTTTTTCTTCCTCTAGCTCGTTGGTCTTTCAGCGATTAGTCTAAGAAGAGCGGCCTCACTCTAATTCCATTTGTTATGACACTTTGAGAGCTAGGGGTGATTAGCTCTAATCGCTTCATTGATGATTTGTTATAGTGGAAACTTGAGGCAATCGCTAACTTATTGGATTTTACTTGGTATCCACATCCTTGAGGTAACTAATCTAAGGGCCCACTCTCCTTACTCACAAATAAACTATGAAAATCTCCTTCCTAGAGGTGGAGAAGTCTCGTACAAGTAAATACGAGAAATACAACAAGAAATGTACAAGAAAATACAAAGGAAATCGAAAATGATTTACAATATTTTAATCTTGTTTAGTTTGTTTTCTTCTTGCTTAGAAAATGTCTCTTGATGTTTGGAAAGTACAATAATACTCGTCTTCAAGAGCTCAAGAATTGTCGGACAAGAAGTGTGCAAGAGTTGTCTTCTAAATGCCCACGAAAACCCTTTTCTAGGGTCTTCGATGCCTCCCAATAGATTTAGCTTTTCCCTAATCGATTACCACATCATCCGACCGTTCGAACACCTACAAAACAACTCTTTTTTCAAGCCCTAATCAATTGCTGAACCATCCCAATCGATTCAGAAGGCTTTAATTGATTACCCAATTGATTCCACAATCCTTTGTTCTCTCGCAAAAATTCCTTAATCAATTAGCCTAATTGAATAAGAACTTCTTAATCAATTGTCTCAATCAATTCTTCCGTCTCGTGACACAATACTATCTAATTGATTGACGCAATCGATTAGCAATGGCTGAATTGATTGGGTCAATCAATTCATCCTTGTTTTCATGAATTCCTCTTCTCGCGAAACTCCTGGCCCTAATCGATTGCTCCAATTGATTAGGCTTGGCTAAATCGAATGACCATTCGATGAAGCTCTTTCTGTGTTCTCGCAAGAACCTCCTAATCAATTACCTAATCAATTAGCTTAGGGTGAATCGATTGCCCAACCCAAACCTATTCAATCTAAGTCCAGGGTTCCCTTATCCAACATCCGATCAACGGTGACCTATTGGGACTTCCTCACTGAGTGTCCGGTCAACCTTTGATCCACTTGGACTTTCCCTCTTATGCCAACTTCCCGTTGGACTTCCGATCAACAAGTGCGGTCCTCTTTGCCTACATACAGTCCTCCCAGACCTACTTGGACTTTTATTTGTTAATGTGCGGTCCTTCTTGACCCACTTGGATTTTTCTTTGCCTAACCGTAGTTAGGACTTTTCTTTACCAATGTACGGTCCTCCTTGACCCACTTGGACTTTCCTTTGTCTAACCTTTGATTTAGAACTTTTCCTTATCTAACCCTCTAGTTAGGACTTTTCCTTATTTAACCTTCAGTTAGGACTTTACTTGTTAAGTATCCGGTCTTTCATGACCTATTTGACTTCTCTCTCACATATTATCAAATATTCAGTCAACCTTGATCTATTTAACTTCTGCTCACATATTATCCAAATATTGAAACTCAAGCTTGAATCCACTTCAGCTTGGTCAAATTTGTTAACCTTGATTTGAGGACGATTGCACCAACAATCTCCCAACATCTCCATATTACAATACTAAGATTTTGAAATAAAGAATTGCTAAATAAAAAATGATTAACTAAGTCAAGTAGCGTTGAACTTGGGGTGACTGACCTGGTCCCATAAAAATTTTTCACTGGCCATAAGAATAAATCAAAAAACGCTTAAACGATTACTAAATAGAACAATGCGAAGAATCCCAATAATTATGTGGCAATTAATTTAAGAACAAAGAATCCAAGGCATATCCTTAAATCAAGTACTTTCACAATATAAGACAGGTAAAAACAATGTAGCAAAAAATGATTACGTTTATCCTAAACATCCCTCACAATTCGTCTCCAAATTATATAGAGAGGTAACTCACAGAGTCATCTTATAGCTGACTGCTAAGCGGTTAGAGAATAGGAGAAGTTTTTTCATGAAGATATATACCTATCAAAAATTGATAAATTGTCACCCTTTAGTGAATTCAATCAATTGGATTTTTACTTACCTAATTTCCAGTTAGGACTTTACCAGTCAAGTATCCGGTCCTCCATAACCTACTTGACTTCTCTCTCATATATTGTCAAATATCCTGTCAACCTTGACCTATTTGAATTCTGCTCACATATTGTCCAAATATTGAAATTCAAGCTCGAATCCACTCAAGTTTGATCAAACCAGTCAACCTTATCCTAAAGATGATTGCACCAATAATTTTCTAATATCTCCATATCACATTACCAAGATTTTGAAATAAAGAATTGCTAAATAAAAATTGATTAACCCGAGTCAGGTGACGTTGAACCTAGATAACCGGTTCGATCCCATAAAAATTTTCTACTGACAGTTAGAATAAATCGAAAAGTGCTCAAAGAATTACTAAATAGAATAAGGAGAAAAATCTCATTAATTATGTGGCAATTAATTTAAGAACAAAGAATCTAAAACTTATCCTTAAATCAAGTACTTTCACAGTATAAGACCAGTAAAAACCAAGTGAACAAAAGATGATTAATTTATCCTAAGTGTCTCTTATAATTTATTTTTAGATTATATATAAAAAAAATAAATCATGAAATTAATTTATAAGTGAACCCTAAATGTTTAGAGGATAGGAAAAAAATTTCATGAAAATTAAACCATATAAAAATCATATCTCATTATATAAATCTGTTACCTTTAGTCAACTAATCAATTGGAAATGATTGCATGGTCCAAGAAAATCTTATCAACAAGTACAAACTCCAGAATTGTTTTAGTCTTCACTCCACCAAACAAATCCATTTTATCTCAATAATAAATTCATTGCAAAGTATTCGACTAATCATCACAACCACTTGTCTACTCCCAATGAGTCAAAGCTGCTCAGGAAATGATGTCAAGAGCTGAGAAAAGAAAACACAGCAATAATTATACTGCAAAATAATTAATTTCGACCAACTTGAAGTGTACCTGCAAAATAATTATACTGCGCATGGCAAAAAGGTTTCCAGGCCGATCCACCGCCGAAAGAAAATGCAACATTATCAACATTTTTCTCTACCAGAAACTGGACTAAACTAGAGTCGGATTTACAAACAAGAAGCATATATCTCAGACAAGTTTATTTACATAGGCTGCTACATTCAAAGGGAGTGGGAAGCATAATAGGTGTTCAGAATTAGAGCATTTTCCCTTACTAAATAGCTACGAAATGTTCATCTCCTCCACAGCTCTTGGCAATTCTGAACCAATGCATGCTGTTAATCCTGGCTTATAAGGTTCTTCTCTTTGTCTTGGGGGTTGATGTTCACCTTAGCTTCTAGGACTTCATTTACATTTGGCGAAGCAGCTGCTATGCACTCCTCGAACCGGAAGCAGCTAATGAGGTGATCGTTTGTCAGTCCAGCAGCCTGCATGAAGGAGTAGATGACGGTTGGACCCACACTGCGAAGGCCTCGCCGAACCATATCTTTGCTTATGACATCTGCTTTTGGAGTCTTAACAGGCACCTGACGTGGATAGCGGAATTTGCTGATAATAGGTTTGTAGTTCACGAAGCTCCAGCAGTATCTATCTAATGATCCAAACTCATCTATTATCTGTTCGAGTATAATACAAAGAGGGTGGGTTAGTAAGATGAGTTGCAAAGCAATAGAGCAAGGTTCAGGAGAAGATTGTGCACACTTTTGAGCTGTGCTTGAGCATCTAAAATTCTAATACAGATACTAAGATGCAGTTCTATAACAAAATTTAGCATGGCCCGCCACATATGGAAACTTTCAATGAGAAATGATGACAAAATGGTAAAGGAAAGAGTGAGAGCTGGACCTTGAGTATCTGGCGTGCATTCTCAATGATAGCTCGCAACTTTGGCTCTGACAAAAGGGAATTACCAGTATTTCCAGGTGCAGCAATCTTCTTCTCATTCAATTTGGAAACTGCAACAGGGTCAAATTCCAAGAAAACATCCCTGAAATGAAATACATATGAGCGGTAAGTTATTAGCTGATTGTTTATCTTATAACTCTTATAAGAAGTACCTAAAAATGTGCCTTTTAGTGAGGATAACTGGCCAAGCAAGCTCAGCGAGTGCACCAGATAGTACAAGAAGCTCAAACAATTTCCTGTAGATTGTTTGTTGTATCAGACATCAAGGGAAACCAGACTATGAGACTACACAGTTTGTGCCCTCTAAAGCTTTGATAGGAAAATTTGAGGAAAAAAAATACAACTTATTGTAGCATACTTATCATCACGAATAGGAACTCCCCATTCTTCATCATGAAATGAAACATAACATGATTCTGCAGAAACACAAAAACAAGATCTTTAGCTTTGCTGCACTTTAAGTAAAGCAGCACATAGAAGATGGAAATCCTCTTTTAAACAATATGCATATTATGTGATGGGGAAAACAACTTCATGGGGAGAACAAACAATGGTTGACTAAAAGTTACAGGATAAATGAGATAATAAAAGTTTCAAGACTACATGTGGAATGCTATAGACAATAAAGTGGTAACTTGTTTTCTAGTATGTCACTAAAATTCCACAAAAGATACAGATATATTATGAAGAACTGTAACACATTTTTAAAATACCATTAAAGCAAAGGCCAAGCCTGTGTTTCTTTTCATCAATAAAGCTGTTTGTCCTTGCCCACATAAGTGATGATACATTAACCACAATGATTAAGATTTTATCAATACCGCAGGATGTTGATTTTTTATCAATGAGTTATTAGCTTAAGAAAAAGGAATCAGATATATACGTACCAAGTACCAACTCAATGTAGTAAAGGTAGATCTTCTTGTCAAACTGAAGCTGATATACTCTCATGCTTTTAAGTAATCACTACAAATTTTACCAACAAGATACCATTTGGTTTTAAAAAAATGTTGAGAAACATAAGCCTTTATTTAAATTAAGTCTGATGTATATTCCTAGAGGATTCCTCATCCAAAACTTCTTTGCACTTTAATGATTGCCTCTGCTCCAAGGAAATTATTATATATCGGAGTTTTCCGTTATTTACATAAAAATCTACATACTACACATGTTCAACGATTGATCTTCAATTACAAAAAATTCAAAATTTTCTGAAGCAATAGTTGATTATGTTACAGCAGCATAGCCGGACTGGTCAAATAAGTCCCCTGGTTCAAATATCTTTAACAATAGTTTGTTCTATAAGCTCAGATGTCTTTCTACATTCCATGTTCCAAGAGTTATGGAGTTATTCAAGTGAGATTGACTCAATATTGGATATCTTGTGCTCCTTCAAAGATTAGGCATGTTATCTTCCAAAGGAGTGGACTTTGCAACGTTTTTTCACCTCCCAAGATCTTGTACAAAATCCTAAGTGTGACATTTTGTTGCCTTTTAGTTCTAGTTAGTCATTCAAGGATCATGTGTCTATCAAATGAAATGCCCTAGCATTATTTACATTTAAAGGTCTCAACTCTCATCCAAGAAGAATGATCAATGAAAGGTGAAGCATTTGAGGAACAGTAATCTATTTAAAGAAAACCAAATCAAAATCAGTGAAACATTATTGATTATTCTTCCACATTCTTTGTATCTCTAGTTCTATTTGGAAATCGCCCTGTTGCCTGTTCTCAGAGCACATTCTAGTGCCATGAGTCCCAAACACATCATGTTGCACACTGTTCACATATTTTACCCTCAAACTAAAACATTTTCTCTTATTCTTCAACTCAAAATCTTTGAAATTCCGTAGGACATTTAAAGTGTTTCCATCAACCAACTTGAAAGGCCGACATGATAAGTTCTTGATCCTAATACCCAAAAAAATAGAAAGGCACAAGAACAGTGTAGAAACTGAGGGCATAACATTTTAAGAGGTAATTTTAGTTATCTGTGAAAACTCACAAAGATATTAACTGACAAAGGAAAAAAAACGAAGCTAGCTCAATGAAGAGGTAATAGAAAGCCAAGAGAGCAACAACAATCTCTGAGAAATCCGACGAAAGTCACCTGTGTTGGCTGTCATCCAAGCGCACTTGCTCTTTCCGTGCACGAGTTCTGGTATACGCATGGCTACATCATCTGGAGCATTCTTCTCTGCCTTCGCTACAATCTTACCTGATCTAGGAAGGCTCTGTTTCCGATTGCTCATCAAGTTTGACCTACCAATTCTTCCTCTGGAAGTTCGGCTGCAGAATGAATCTGTGGACGTATCCGAGGAGCAAGAAGCATTCATCGACAAATTTGATTGCAAAAGCCAATCGTGCTTCCTAAGAGCTGAGGGAGCGCTTAGACTAGACCGAATGAGTGGTAGATCAGCAACAGGACTGGCAACCTTCTTCTTCTTCTCCTCGGCAATTGCAGCCTCTGTGCTCTCAGTTTTATTCAAAGCCTTCGAAGCTGGCTTTTGACCAGCTGCCACAGACCTTGCCTGGTTTCCTCCAGGCACTAGGACTGGTCTCGCCTCAGAATCGGACACATTGAGGGAGCGAACCTTCGGAGTCCCTGACATGGAATCCAAAAGAACCCAATTTGCTTCACAGGAAAACGCTCTAACTCCAATTTTGTTCAAGTCACCTCAATTCCCAAACCAGAATCAAAAGCAGTTTGGAACTCCACTCACCCATCAACGAATCCCATAATCAAAAACGCTCGGCGAGATCAAACGCCTACGCAACCCGCACTAGGGCTTCCGAGGCAGCCATTACCAACCTTGTGTCCTTCACACAAAATCCCACCAGGAGGCCCAGCGCATCTCGAAATCGACGCAAACTTTTTCGAAACAGACAAAAACGACACGCGCGCACGAGAAACCAACGTCCAGACACGCAGCTTTCAAATCACAACCAAAATCCAGAAAAATGAGCTTCGAATCAGCAAACCAGGCAGCATATAGAGGCGTAGAACCCTAACAGAACCAGATAAGGTCCCGATCTGGCACCAGAGCGTGGGGTAAAGCTGGAGCCTGGAGAAGAGGCGCTTTCCGAGAGAACGACGATGGCATCAGAGTGAGTGCGAGCGAGAGAGACGGGTATTTACCGGTGCGGAGCGGGTAGACGACTGGTAACAGCCAGTCACCCGACGTGGGGATTTTCAGAGAGAATTATCATTTTGATGCCTAGAGTTTTTTTTTTTTTTAAAATTGTTTCCGCTCCAAAATGAGTCCAAACGCCATTTAGAATTATAATAAGAGAAATGATTTACTGAAGAAAAAAATCGGATAAACATATAAAGTGATGTATGTATTTATCCTTAGTTTTTCTTGAATTTTTTCTTTGACCACAACTCTTATAATAATAACTTTTAAAATCCATAGCATAATTAAAATTAATAATAAATGCAACCTTAGAATAAATAATAAATATTTTATAAATAAAATATATTTAAAAAGTAGTATGTTAATGATTAGAAACAAATAACGAAATCATAAAAAAAATTGAAAATATCTTTCATGATTTTAAATATTTTGGGATATTCCATAGGAGGGCTCTATTAAGCTCCACACCAAGCGTGGGCAACTGGGTGGGCAACGCCGACGTGGTGTGGGCCCCGCCCATTCACTTGCGCACCCGAGTACGACATTGGGTGCTAAATAATTAGTGATGATAATTTCTTTTGAATTGGGTAGTGATAGAGTGTCTCCTTTGAATGTGAGATACATGGAGAAATTATCGATATTTAATTTAGATATTCGATTAATTATATATATATATATATATATATATATATATATATATATATATATATATATATAAAATGATTTTAGAATGATGATAATCGGATGAAATGAAGAAATATTATCGGTATAGAAGATATCTAATTTTTAATGGATATGAGGATGGATATCTGATATTCGGTACATATGGGGATGGAAGATATAAAATTTGACCTAAACTCGATTCATTGTCATCCCTAAGTGTAATAGAGTCCCTTTCATGAGTCGTTACATTATGCCCCAGGCGTACGTGCTTGGAGTGTGTGACTAAGTGGGCAGGGCGCACAACATATTGTCATTACCCACTAAGTAATGAACGCTTAGGATGCACCGTAATAGGGCCCCCTTCATGAGCCATTATGTCGCACCTTAGGTGTGCACGCTTAGGTCGCGATTGAATGGGTGAGGCTCACACCACATCGGCGTTACCCACTTAAGGTATATGTAATCATAAATCTCTACAACGATTTATACTTTATCATATCACTGTCACATCAAAAATAAAAACCTTAATTCTTTTAAAAACCTCTCTTCGTTATCATAAAATATAACAAATTTTTTATAATTCACGGCAAATTTACTTATTTTTATTTATATTTTTCATATATCTTTATTTATAATTTTATTTACTATATATATATTATTAATTAATATTTTAATTTGATATTTATAATTATATTTGTATTTTAAATTTTATATGTAAAAATAATAATTCGATCAAATAAATTAAATGTTTTAAAATAAATAAATAAGTTTCGAGATTTTATAGTAATAAGGTTAAATATAAATTTTAATTAAATAAAGATTTATCATGGCATGGAGTTTTTTTAATATAAAAGTATAAATTGGTCTCCAGATTTTGGAATCCATTTATTGAAAAAATTATAAATTTGTAATAGAGGTGGGATTTATAATGGAGGGTTTATAGTATAAACACTGTATTATAAATCCTCATTGCAGGTGTCCATAGTCGTGCAACCCAAGCATGCAGGGTGTAGTGTAACAACTCGACAGGGATATATATATAAAATTTTAATACGTTGCAGACCTTATATTATAGATTTGTCCGGATAGGTGAATCTAATTCTTTTTTATAATTTTTTTTTTATTTTTGAATATATTATATGTATTTAAGGTTCAAAATTTTAAAATTTAGAAGGTGAATTATAATAGATTTTGGCCAATCAAATTTTACCTCTAGGGTTTAAACTTTTCTCTTAGATTATAGTATTTAAAATTAAAAAATTTAGATGCGTATATTATATGTATTTAGGGTTTAAGATTTTAGGATTTAAAGGTTGAGTTATAATGAGTTTAAGCTAATAAAATTTTCCTTATAGGATTCAAGCTTCTCTCTTGGATTATAGTGTTCAAGATAAAAAAAAAAAAAAAAAAAAAAAAATAGATGCTGACATAGTATATATAATATATGTATTTAGAATGATTTTAATTTAAAATTAATAAAAGAAAAATTATTTTTAAAAAATAAAAAAATAATAATAATAAGAAGAATTGAGGCGTTTGGATTAAATCCAAGCGTTTCGACCAAAAAAAAAAATCGAGGCTCCTAGATTATTTCGAGAATATCCAGGTGCCTCGATTGACTTGTTACGAATCGTTTGGGAATGATTCACACCATAATATATACCCAAACGATTCACACCATAATATATATAGCAAAAGAAGTATTTTAATAAAATAATAATTTTTTATTTTTTTTAAGTGTGAATTTTAAAAAATCAAAATAATCTATTTTTATTTTAAAAATAAATATTGTTATTTTTTTAATAAGGGTGCAATGGAAGATCACCTTCTTAGTGTTATAGGCATCTAAAAATCAAGTTTCAACTTCAACAAATTAACGAATATATTTTTCTTAATGGACAACTGACCTAAGAACGTTGGACTGATGAACTGTCTGCTATAAGTGCTTATCGATTTATCTTTGTAGCCGATACAAAACTTTCTTGGGACCAAGTAGATCACTTTAGGATTAGTTGCCGTTAGAGATGTCAAATTGACCTAGTCGTGGTGGGGTGGACCGACCCATGGCGAGCTGGCCATTTGGCGGAACAACAAGGACCAACCCGTCATTTTGGTGGGTTAGAAAATCTCCAACCTAATCCAACTAAAAGTGAGTTGTAGATTACACGGGCCAACCTATGAGTCCATAAAAAAATAAAATAAAATAAAAAGGTCCATGGTGGCTTGGGTTAGCCTACACATTACATTGCCCATCAAGTTAAGAGAAAATATTTATGAAGTAAAATGAATTGGAAAACATAAGTTAAGAAAGGTTACCATAAAAATGATTATAAACCGATCTAATAACCCCAATTGCATCAATGCACCGCAAAAACAACAGGTGTACTCTTAGCTATGATAAACACAAGAGAAGTGCCAAGGGACCTCAATGATTGTTCAAGGTGTATGAGCAACTACGTTACCATTTCCTTAACTCGTAGGTCAATCCAAGCCCGTCGTAAGCCTATCTGTGTGGGTTGTTGGCCCAGACGGCTTGACCTGTGTCGACCCACTTTTAAATGAGTTGATAAAATTTCAACCTAATCTGTTAAATTATTTAGCAGTGTAGACCAATCCAACAGGTCCAATCCAAATTGATAACTCTAATAAACATAAGTTAGATATATGGTACCAATTAAAAAAAATTATTATTACAATATTGCTTAGTTAAATTCAATCTAAACTATTATATATAAAGTATTATTATATTAAAATAGTTTTCTAAATTTAATTAAAGTTATTTAAATTTGATTAAATTATGCAAGCTCCTTAATTAGTGTCTCCTACTATCAAAGTATTAAATTATTTTAAAATTTAAAATCTTATCATTTCGTTTCATCACTGCTAATGGGGTTTTTATAGGTTCAGAAAATAAGTATTTTTATGAAAATATTTTGAAGCAAAAGTCAAAATCATTTCCCCTCGTTCGGTCAAACCAAAGCTCCCCTTCCTCCTTTCTTTAACTCTCCCTTTCAACAGCTTGATTAACCTCCAAATCCACCCCGCGTTGACCCGGCCAAATCTAAGAGACACCATTTCAAAATCTACTAACCGTCGAACAACCTTCCTCCGACACTTGGAGTTAACCTCGTCGTCACTCTGCTCGATCGCCGGCCGAGCCGGCCTCGAGTACCGGTTTAAATGCTGGAATTTGTCAGAGACTGAGCTGGGGGAGAAGAAGGAAAAGAGGAACTGCAGAAATGGGATCGCTGATGTCTTGCTGCGGATCCGACAAAGTTGAGCAAGGGTACGCATGCAGATTGTTCGTAGAGTTCTAGAGTTTGATTTCTAATTAATGGTTCTGGATCAGAGTTGTGAGCGGTGAATTCAACGGCAACAGCACCTGGAGAATCTTCACCTACAAAGAGCTCTACTCCGCCACCGACGGATTCAGCGACGACAATTTGCTCGGAGAAGGCGGATTTGGCAGCGTTTACCTGGGCAAAACCAGCGATGGCCTTCAGGTGATCGATCATCGCTTTATATCGATCAGTTATTTGAAGTAATATAATTTGTCGGTCTAGATCGCGGTGAAGAAACTGAAGTCGATGAGCTCGAAGGCGGAGATGGAGTTCGCAGTGGAGGTGGAGGTATTGGCCAGGGTCCGGCACAAGAACCTCCTCGGCCTTCGAGGCTATTGCGCCGCCGTGGACCAGAGGTTGATCGTGTACGACTACATGCCCAATCTCAGCCTGCTGTCGCACCTCCACGGCCAGTTCTCCGGCAAGGTGCGATTGGATTGGGCGAGGAGGATGAACGTAATCCTTGGATCCGCGGAAGCTCTGGTGTGAGTATTTCTTCTCAGAACCGCAAGCTTCGTGCGATTCTTCTGTTTTGTTGTTGTTGATGATGATGATGATGATGCAGGTACTTGCACCATGAGGTGACGCCGCACATAATTCACAGAGATATCAAGGCCAGCAACGTGCTCCTCGACGCCGACTTCGAGCCGCTGGTGGCGGACTTCGGGTTCGCAAAGCTGATCCCGGAGGGCGTCAGCCACATGACGACGCGGGTGAAGGGGACGCTGGGGTACCTGGCGCCGGAGTACGCGATGTGGGGGCGCGTCTCCGGCGGATGCGACGTCTACTCTTTCGGCATCCTTCTCCTCGAGGTCGTCTCAGGGCGGAAGCCCATCGAGAGGCTCCCCGGCGGGGCGAAGCGCACCATCACCGAGTGGGCGGAGCCGATGATCGCCCGCGGGCGGATCAGGGACCTGGCCGACCCGAGACTGCGGGGCGGGTTCGACGAGGCGGAGCTCCGAAGGGTGGTGGAGGCGGCCGTGATGTGCGTGCAGGGGGAGGCGGACCAGAGGCCGGACATGAGGGAGGTGGTGCAGATCCTCCGGCAGGGGCGGGGGAGGAAGGAGTTGGTGAGGATGGAGAGCATCGGGTACGACGAGAACCTGAAGGCGATGGATCAGACCAGCGACGAGGAGGAGTACGAACACGGCGCTGTCTCCGCCGCCGGGAATAAGGTTAACAATAATGGAGATGATGAACAGAGTAGCTTCTACGGCGGAGTGTTTGGGACGACTCCGTTGCCGGTGAAGCCATGGGACAGGACAAACATTAACCTCAAATACTGAATTATTACCTTGTTTCCGATCCAATTGCTCGCTTAAGATTGTCACCAAACTACCACGTAAGCACTTTAACAAATTCATTATCTTGTTTCAGTGAATTCATTTACCTTTATATATCCTTTAAAATAAAAATTTGATCTATTTGACATTTTATCATTTTTAAAAACAAGTTTGTGTTATTTTGGTCCCGCTATTATAATTGAGGAGGTGAGTTTGAGCATCAAACTCTTCATCATCATTTTACCTCTTGTAAAATTATTCATAGAGTCTTTTGTTATTACACCTCTTAGCAAAATGTCTCTCTGTATAAGAGAAAACATTGGCATATAATTAAAATTACTTTTACTCTTCCTCGTTATATATCAATTCCTTATAAATTTTGTGATGGAACCATTACACTTAAAAACAAATAATAACAATTTAGCTATGAAGAAAAAATCATCGCAAACGACATTTGTAACGAAAACAACAACCGTCGCTAATTAGCAATGAAATTTATGACAAAAATAAATTTATCCCTAAATTAGCAACATAATTATTTCATCGCAATATTCGTTGCTAAGATTATATTTATCGACAAATTTATTGTCAATTGATAACGAATCTTGAATTCGTCGCTAAGATTAGAATTCATGATTTGTCGCAAATCGAGACGATCGAGAAAGTTGCAAATTAATAATTAAGTCAATTGATTGACCAATCAGTGATGGGTCATTTTGTGATTCCACATAATTCGAATAAGACATACCAATCGATTGCCCTAATCAATTGACATTTTGTGACAAATCCTGTATTCATCCCAAAATTGACGATGAATTAAGGATTCATCACTAATTTGGCAACGAATTAAGGATTTATCGCCAATTTGGCGACGAATTCTTGATTTGTTGCTAATTTGGTGATGAACTAATTTGGTGACGAATCCAAGATTCATCGCCAAATTTGAGATCCCATCTATGGCGATTATGTTTAAATTTGGCAACGAATCCATGATTCGTCGCCAATTTGGCGTCACCAAAAACCTTAATTTAACAACTTGCCCAACTCCCTAGATCTCCTCGATCCCTCCCCAACTCCCCTGATCCTCCAACTCCCCTAATCCAACAATGGTGATGGCAACGACGACAGTGACTTTCGTGAGCTTGGAGAGGTGTGGCGGTAAGCTTCCTCCTCTCTCCTTTCTCCTTTCCCCACCCCACTCCTTTCCCCTCCCCGTCGAGGCCGGTTGGCTAGTCGACCATGTTATGGCTGGTTGGTCGATTGCATTGTGGCCGACTAATGTGGTTGAATGGCCATCGCTGTGGCTGGTCGGTTGTTGAGACCTTGAATTTTTTTTGTGATGAATAAGTATTAAATTAATTTGTATTACAATTTTGGACATCTATTTCTTGTCATCAGACTTGCATAGATTAATATCTTATTCGCATACCCCTTATATTTAATTGTTAACTTCGTAATATTGTTTCTGCATGTCTCATTTTGGTGTGAGCTGAGTGTCTTTGGAGACACTTTTTTGTAGGTATCACCTATTTTAGGTATATCTACTTGTTACTTTTTGTTCACATGTTGAAATCAAGTTTGTATCATTGTGTTTAAGATAGATAATTATTTCTAGAATGTTTTGTATCCTCTTTCTTCACTAGATGATAAATTTTTACTGTATGGGTTGTGTGATGAAAATAGAAAAAATATAGAAAGAAAGGAGTTGGATGTATAACAAGATCTTACTTGAACATCGAGGTTTAACTGATGACTTTAAAGTTCAGTTGAAATAATTTTTAGATTTTGCTTGTAGTAATGTTGAGTATATAGATAGTGATTAGATAAGGTGTCCGTGTATAAAATGTCACAATAGTAAATTTTTACAACATGACAAAGTTAGAGAACATTTTTATAGATTTGGTTTTATCTCAAATTACTATAATTAGACATGTGATGATGAACCATTCATATCTGATGAGGATTATAGACAAAACGTACAAGTCTCAGTTGGTGGGGATCAAAGTTATTATAATTAATTAAATTCATGTCAGAGAATGGTAATTAATGCAGTGGGTCAGAATTATTGGACCCCTAACGGCTAGCTAGAGGGGGAGGTGAATAGCTCTGAAAAGACATGAATATCCTTTCTCGATTTTCGAACTAAGTTAGGCAAACACTTGTATAATAACAAAAAGTAAATACATAAATTAAGAACAGAGGCAAGAGAGCAGAGGATTGGTAATGCTAGACAAATGAAGCTAACAAAAATATCCTTTGGGCTGAGTAGCTTCTTTACAACGTTGACAACACACAAAAGTAGTAGAACAGAAAAAGAATTTGTTTACAATGTTGTTGTTCAACTATTTAAATCAGGGCTATATTTATAGCGTTGATCTGGACGTCTGGAAGGGTTCTAGGCTCCTAGGGGTGAATAAAATTTTATCCACAGCATAACAAATTGCGACAGCTCATGTTTCGATAAGGTTTCTAGTCCTGGCGCTCGGACCGAGCTAAACCAACTTGACTAGGGCACGAGCCTGGGGTGCCCTGGCTAGCCCTAGGGGTTCGGGCACCCTGACCAAAGTCAACAATTTTGTTGACTTTTTCATCCAAGCTCTCGCTTTGGCTCTGCTCGTTTGGGTAATTTCGGTCATCCGAAATAGGACTCACCCGAACTCAGTTTCTGGTTTTCTCAAGTAACCTTGCGCTCCAGCTTATCGTTCCTCGGAAATGCCACGCGCCTCCTTCTCGTCCGCCAACATACTCTTCCACAGTGCCTTGTCCCTTAGACGCACCGAACCCGTTCGCTCTCTTCCGTGTTGTTCTTCTTGATAGCTATGTTTTTCGCTCGACCTCCTGTACTCCTAAGTTCTTGCACATTTAGACATAATTATCAAATCACAACAGGACCTACCTTGATTTGGTTGATCACATCAAAACCTCCATGGGGTAGTTACAATCTTTCCCTTTTTGATGTGGACCAACCCAAGTTAAATTAGGATAAAACAAGACAAATAAATATGCAAGTTTTAAGACATTAGATATGTAATATTTTGAAGAAAAAAATGTACCTCCCCCTTCTTCTTTGATCACATAAAAATAGAAATTTTGCTGAATTAAATTCAAATTAAAGTCTAAGGAATACTCGAATAGTGGCTAACACTTTTTAAAAGAAATTCAAAATTTATTCTCTAAATTCTAATTTTTATAATTAAAAAATAATTTTTAACAAGAATAATTTTAAAAATTATTTTATTTGTTGAAAAATTATAAGAATTTTTATAAAGGTTAAACAGACATATCCAAAGTAGTAATAAAATATTCATGAAAAACTAAAATCTATTTAAGTAGTAATAAATTATTTACTATAGAGAGATAAAATTTTCTTTAAAATGCTTAAAAAAATACTTTTGAAGTTTAAAAAATCGTAAAATTTTTTTAAAACTGTAGTAGAGTAGTATATTTATAGAAAAATATAATTTTCAAAAATTTATTGTTCAAGAATTTTTTAATATTAAAAATTAGTATTTGGATAAATAATTAATAGAAAATTAAATATTGGTCAAAAAAAATTGTAAAAAAATATTTTGTTGGATAGAAACATTTACAAATATTTATGAAAAAATAAATTTTATAAAAATAACTCTCTGAAATAATTTTAAATTAAAAAATATACTATTTGTAACAAAAATCATAAGAAATAATACAACAGTCAAAAATATTTTGAAAATTTTTCTACGGATAGAAAAAAAAAATCCTATTTTTTGGAATAATTAATACCTAATTAATTTTGAACATAATTATACAAGGAAATTTATTTTATCACAATGGGCAATTAAAATGCACATATTCAACCAAATTAAAATTAGAAATATGCACAATTTGAACTAAGGATGATTTTGGAACCCAATATAGGTTCCTTTATACTGGATTGATCAAATATTTCTAGGGATATATATTTTTATTACTTTTTTGATTTGATCCTTATGAAATCTATAATACCAATTTAATCCATAAGAATATCTAAAATTTGAGTATGCAGAATTTTTTAAATTTTATATTTGTTCCTTTAAATTAGCATCTTCAATTTTTAATTTTTTAAGATTCTCTATTAAGCAAGATTTTGCCAAGATTCTTTTTATTTCTAAATTCTCCTTTTTAAATTTTTTATTTTTAGTTTTTAATTTGTACACTGATTTAGACATTGATTTAATATCATAATATAGTTGATCAAGAGGTAAAAGACATACTTCACTTACAATATCAGATCTGAAACTTAATTCTCTCTTTGCTTCGCTATATTCGTCTGAAATAGGTCACCCTTCATCGATAATAGATTCTGAGGTGCTTTATTCTTCGTGGCTAGCCATCAGTGCTAGTCCAATGTATGCTTCTATTTCTAACTTGGGTGATGTGCTTTTGTCCCAAGTGGCCTTGAGATTCTTGTGCTTATTTTGCTTAGGCCTCTTGTCTTTTTCCTTTTTGAGTTCTGAGTAGTCCTCTTTTATGTATCATTCTTTTTGACACTGGTAGCATCGAACCTTTCTTCTATTTCTTGGAGATTTTCTATTATGCATTTCTTTAAATTTGTTAGATTTAAAAAACTTTTTAAATTTCTTTACCATATAAGCATCTTCGTCTCCTTTTAGATCTGAGTCTGACTCAGGTTCATCCTTTTTGGTGGCTTTTAGTGCCAGATTTTGGCTTGACTCTTTTGTTGTACCTACACATCGAGTTTCATGTAATTCCAAAGTCAAAAAAAGTTTCTCTAGGATACTTAGCTCTAGGTCTTTCGAGATGTAGTAGACATCTATGATCGAAGTCCATTTTAGAGTTCTGGGAAAAGCGTTAAGTGTGTAGACTACTGAGTCTCGGTTGGGCACCATTTCACAGAGGTTGACCAGTCCGGTGATCAGCTCCTTGATATTCGCATATAGTTAGGCATTGTCACGCCCCGAGGGTAAGGTTGTCAATAAAAAAAAAATTGGACAGCACCTTCCCTGTAGTAGTGGCAAATGAAACATGTATACAATGCCATAAGACTACTCATAAGCTATCAACAGATGCCTCCTCGAGGCGGTGCAGTAGTTAAGGCATAGGGTGTTGCCATATGAGGCCTTGGGGTCAAAACTTGGTGTGTCCGAGCATGCCTCCTCCCCATGCCTTGCCACCTGCACTAATGGCTAATAGATACCCGTGATTTACCTCCTCTGTGTTGGCATAGGGACGGGTTGACGGGGGCGCTGGGGGCAAGTGAATCACCTTTTTGCCACAAGCTATCAACAACCCATACGACTGGGTACATACACAATCATGTAGTTATTTTTATACACGGCTGGAAACAAAAGAATATAATCACGCAGTTGTATAATAAACAACCCACACTATTGTACTAAAAGCACAACGGAAGACAAAATCAAAACATAAAAACAACACAACATAATAGATTGACTGCATGCCGACATGACTTACACCACAATAAAACCCAAATCGAATAAAAGTTGCCACAAGGCTCAAAACCATAAACAATACTACATAACACAATACCCAATCCAAATACAAAGTACTAATAACATAATACAAAATAGCATGGAAAGCTGATCTCCAATGTGACGTGGGACTGACAGCTGGGATCCTCCAAGCAAACCCTCCATCATCTACCTGTTACCTGGTGAGAAAAAAATCCGTACAAGGGGAGGTGAGTGCGGATCACTTGGCGAGTAATAAGAACATGGTAGTGCATGAACAAAAGTATAAGACGATCAAAGATATACAGTCTCAGTAGGGAAATAAGAACATGATCATATATATATGACATAACAAATATACATATCCGTACCGGTCTAACACAAACAGTGCAATGATCAATAACTTACTAGGGATCAGCAACAAATCTGCTCATAACACCTGAGCAATATATATGATAGTATAACTATAAATGATAAATAGTAATAGATCATCAAATGTGAAAGCATCGCTCATCACAAGAATACATCATATGTGGGAGCAACGCTCCACCACAAGCAATCCATTGTATGCGAGAGCAACGCTCCACCACAAATAATCCACAGTATGTGGGAGCAATGCTCCACCATAAACAATCAGCAAGTATATGGGAGCAATGCTCCACCACAAACAATCCGCAATATGTGGGAGCAATACTCCACCACAAATAATCCGCAAGTGACCAAGACATTTAGCTATCTAGCTAGGGACTGTGCAAGATTACTCTACCATAGATCATTGTGGGCAGTCTGAAATGTCAGGGTCCTTATCTACGTGAGATCACTCTATCACAGATAACTGTGGGCAGCCTAGGGTATAACAATCCAGCAAGCATATCAACTTCACTATCAACTCTTTCAACATCGTAGTGGGTCACTCACCAGTAGGAGACTTAGTTGTCAAGTCAATGTTAACTCTCTCAACATCATAGTCGGTCACCCACTCGTAGGATACTTAATTGACAGGGTATACATATCACAATCACTGTCAACTCTCTCAACATCGTAGTGGGTCACTCACTAGTAGGAGACTTAGTTGTCAAGTCAATGTCAACTCTCTCTACATTATAGTCGGCCATCCACTCGTAGGAGACTTAATTGATAAGATATCCAGGCAACGACACAATGTAGACACTCAACATAGGTATAATCATCATGATACTACCAATAATACACCAGACACATATGCACACACAACAGGCACGTGAGCACACACAACATAGGTATAATTGACATGATACTACTAATAATACACCAGACATGTGTGAACACCCAACATAGGTATAATCAACTAGATACCTCCAATAGTACACACATCAAAACACAGGTTTAATCGATAGGATACCTCTAATACTACACACATCATAACAAAGGTTTAATTGACAGGATACCCCAAATACTACTCACCAGCCACCTGTACACATGACAAACATGTGTACACTCACAATATAGGTATAATAATCAAGATACTTCCAACTAAATATGTTGGGCATGTGTACACATAATAACAAAGGTATAATCGACAAGATACCTCCAATAATACTCACATGACATGTATGCACACACAACACACGATAGATTCAGAATTATGATCCATCAACCACATACACCTATATGCATGAAAAGATCCAACATGTATCTAGCAACAACATCTATAATATGTAGCAACATCTATACACGTGTGCACACTAATAATGCATAATCAACATGATAACTCCTACAGTACACACCATACACGTGTGTACACTATAGAGTAAGAATAACCAAAGATGAGATTGTATAGATAATAAACAAATCATCTCAAAGATCAAGCATATAAGTATCAAACACAGATAAAATACGAGTGGATTCAAGATAAAGCAAACTAATCCATAAGATAATCCATGCACTAAGTTCAAAGAACTATAGAGGTCAAGAAAGAAGTACCCACCTTTATATGTAGATCTTGTCAACCGTCTTCAACAAGTCCAAAAGATCACATCCAGCTTGAATCCCAAATCCGGAGATGGTTGATAATGATACGCAAGTCTACTGCTGCCCCCACTCCCTTCAATTGCTAGCCTATTAATCCAACTAGCATTTTAGCTAGCGAACCTAATACAAAAGTGGATCAATTCTATACTAATCAATACCCATCATAACTCACCTAAATCAGATCCACCACGATGTAACAATGTAGGGAAAATAGTTCTCCACTTGGATCCGCCATCATTCGATGAAATCCCCACAGATACTATGAGGAATCTGCGCTCTCCTCCTTGAATCTGTAAAGACAACAATGACATTGCACAAGGGGAAGAGCGTACGGTGTCGACAGTAGGCCCGTGGTATGCCGATGGTAGTGTTGGGGTTGCAAGGTTGCAAACATAGTCCCATATTGGAACACATGGGAAAGATCATGAATTTATAAGAGAAAAGATATCTCCATTGGAATGAGGCCTTTTGGGTAGAGCCCAAGAGCAAAATCATGAGGACTCAGGCCCAAAGTGGACAATATCATGCAATTGTGGAGATATCTAAATTCTTTTCGATCCTACAATTGGTATCAGAGCGGGGTAGCGTTGATCTGGTGCAACCACCAATCACGCAGTTCTTTTCGCGGTGTTTTTAATTTTTCGGAGTCAACTGAAATTAGTATTCTTACTACATTCCAGTTTTTTTTTCGTATCGATCTCGCTCGAAGTTGGTGCAACACCACTCGAGTTAGTTTTTTTTTATTCTTCCCGCACACTAATCCAAGACTCAGTCTTGGAACAGATCTTCTTGTTTTTAATTTTTGCAAGATTTAAATGGCCCAACAAGAAGGATATAACACTGTTCGTCCCCCACTATTCTCCGGAGAAGACTTCAGATATTGGAAGGGTCGGATGGAGGCGTATCTCCAGACTCACTTTGAAGTCTGGATGATCATCAAAATCGGGCTTCAACTGCCAACTAACGGCGCCGGCAAGCCACTACTGTACGAGAACTGGGACGCAAACCTTATCAAAAAGGTAGAAGCAAATGCAAAATCAACGTATACACTTCAGTGTGGTTTAACGAATAAGGAGCTGAATCGCGCCGGCCCATTCTCAAGCGCCAAGGAGCTGTGGGAGAATCTGATTGAGCTACACGAAGGTATTCCTGATACGAAAATAGGTAAGCATGTTTTAATAAATAAATTATTTGAGCAGACTAATACTATTTCGGCCGAGGAAGGTGTTGCGTTATTTGCAGGAACAAGCAAGACAAAGAAAGCACTGAAGGCAACATGGTCCGAGTCATCAGATGAATCCGAATCGGACGAAGAAGAGCAAGCGAGCCTTCTCGCTCTACCAGTACTAGCACATGTTGTTGAAACCGAGTCCGAGTTCGAGTCCGATTCAGAAACCGAGAGCGAATCAGACACCGAGTCCGAGCGAAGCCACGGATCCGTATCCGTTTCTGAAGGACCCAAAACCACTGTAAGCTCTTTAATGTCTAGTATTGACTTAGAAAATTCGGAAAACTTAATTCCTTTCCTGCTTAAGAAATTGGCTAAATCCAACATCCGGGTCAAGTCGCTCCAAAAGGAGGTAACATCCCTTAAGGAAGCGACTGACTTGAGTGCTTTAACTGAACCAGTTCAAATTAGAAGTTCGACTCAAGTCCAACAACTTGAAGAAGAAAATTCTAATTTGAAAACTCAAATTAAAGAACTCAAGAACACGTTGGAACGGTTCACCTTGGGTTCCAAGAATTTGGACCTAATTCTTGGAAAACAGCGAGTCGTTTATAACAAATCCAGACTTGGATTTAGAACCAACAGAAAATATAAATATCTATCTCTAGTTAATAGAAATAAGAAAAACACAATTCAAGCATGGGTCCCCAAGTCAAACTTGGTTAATCAAGTTGGACTTGGTCAATACTGGATCCCGAAGGATCAAATACACTACCTCGATAGGCCATATCGAGGCTATGATCCAGGAGGAGTTAACAGAAAAACCATTAAAATTAAAATTTAAAATTCAAAGTCAAATTCAAAATCAAATTAAAATTAAATTAAACGAAATTAAAATTAAAAATTAAATTAAAATTTTAAAATTAAAAATTTGAAATTAAATTAAAAATTTGAAATTTGAAATTAAATAAAAAATTCAAAATTAAATTAAAAAATTAGAAATTAAATTAAAATTAAAATTAAAAATTCGAAATTAAATTAAAAATTCGAACTTAAATCAAAATTAAAAAATTCAATTTAATAAAAATTTAGAAGGAGGATCCAGAATAGCTGGCACCTCTAACTAAACTACCCGACTGGGTAACTGAACTTAATCTACCCGAAATGGGTAAACAAGAGTAGACTATCTGGTAGGGTAGTTAAGGTTAGAAAAAATGGGCTAGATTTAACTTGACACACGGTATTGGTGAAGTTTTTGGGTGATAGTACGTAAGGGAAGCTTGGGCATCGCATGTCTAGGAAGATATGACTTCGACCTGGTGCATTTGGTCAAGTGGAACTGACCGAAGCTACCCTTAAATGGATCCTAACCAGTTAGACCAAGGTTCAATATTAAGTTCAATGGGTAGGACTATTTGGAAACCTCGAAGGCATGGTTACTTTAATGAGTTCCTTGTAACTCACCATAGCTCAGAAGTTTATCCAAAGAATGTTTACTTGTTGAACCCAAAGCTAAACCTGAATCTAACACAAAGTTAAACCAGACCCTAAAAATCAACCATAATTCATCTCACAAAAATTATAGGATTCCCTGATTGAAAATTTAGATCGGGTGAGATGACTAAATAATTAAAATCAAATTGATAATTAATCCAAATTCAAATTGATTTCAAAATATTTTAAAACTTAAATTCAAAATTCCTTTTAAAATCCTTTTAAAAATCTTTTAAAAAATCCTTTAAACAAAATTATTTGAAAAATCTTTCAAAACTTATTTTCAAAAATTCTTTTAAAAATCCTTTCAAAAATTCTTTTAAAAATCCTTTTAAAATTCCTTTCAAAAATTCTTTTAAAATTCTTTCAAAAATTCTTTTAAAAAACCTTTTAAAATTTCTTTTAAAAATCCTTTCAAAAATTCTTTTAAAATTCTTTTAAAAATTCTTTCAAAAATTCTTTTAAAAATCCTTTTAAAAATCCTTTAAAAAATTCTTTTAAAAATTCTTTTAAAAATCCTTTCAAAATTCCTTTCAAAAATCCTTTTAAAATTCTTTTAAAAACCTTTTAAAAATCCTTTCAAAAATTCTTTTAAAATTCCTTTTAAAAATCCTTTCAAAAATTCTTTTTCTTTTAAAATTCTTTTAAAACTTATTTTAAAAATCCTTTTAAAAATTCTTTTAAAATTCTTTTAACATTCCTTTTAAAAATTCTTTTAAAATTCTTTTAAAAATCTTTTAAAAATCCTTTCAAAATTCCTTTCAAAAATTATTTTCAAAAATTATTTTAAAAATCTTTTAAAACTTAATTTCAAAACTATTTTAAAACTTAATTTCAAAATAATTTTAAAACTCAATTTCAAAATAATTTTAAAACTCAATTTCAAAATGATTTTAAAACTTAATTTTAAAATGATTTTAAAACTTAATTTCAAAATGATTTTAAAACTTAATTTCAAAATAATTTTAAAACTTAATTTCAAAATGATTTTAAAACTCAATTTCAAAATTATTTTAAAACTTAATTTCAAAATAATTTTAAAACTTAATTTCAAAACTATTTTAAAGCTTAATTTCAAAACTATTTTAAAACTTAATTTCAAAATGATTTTAAAACTTAATTTCAAAATGATTGCAAAATTCAATGATTTTGCAAAAGACTAAGCTAAGTAGTCCATATAAAAACCTTCAAACTTTTGTCAACTTAGCCAACCTTTCAAATCTAACTCTTTATAAATTCTTACTAAGCTAATTTTTTTTACCTTAAAGTATTAAAAATCATAGTTTTGCAAAATTCTTACTCATTGCCTTCAAAATATTTTTTGCTAAGTAAAAAGAGACTTCAATATTCTTTAAGATTTTCAAAATTTAGCTAAGTATATTTTAAAAATCAACTAAGTTTCAAAAGTGGCTAAAATCGTTCTTAATAGTCTACTAAGTATTAGCCTTTTAAACTTAGTTAAAATTTTTTCCAAAGTAATTTACCATTCATAAGCCTAATCTGTTTTTTTTCCTAAGAAAAATTAAAAATTACTTGAAACTGACTTATTTTTTGATAAATGGCAAAGGGGGAGAGTAGGAAAAGAAAAACAAAAATCAATAATTCAAAATAAAAACCCTATAGGGAAGTTTACCAAAATTTTAAGTGTTAGCTTAAGTTATGCTTTATTTGAATTTATATATGCTTGTTCACTTAAAATCTTTTAATATATTCAACTCTTTACTTAAATTTGAATTTGGGCCATAATAAAAGGGAAGGATTGTTATGGATGCGTACGATCGAACCTAAGTTTTGATAATGGCAAAGATTCAAAATAAGGTTGTTATCTAACATGTTGAAAGAGTGTTTGAAAGTCCTAACTACGGTTGTGGGTGAAAACCCTAGGGTGGTAACCCTAGGTCCTGGGTGGTTAAACCCTAGGTGGGAAGTCAGTCTACAAAGTGCGGGAAGGAAAACCCTAGGGGTGGTAACCCTAGAGTCATAGGGGTGGTAACCCTGTCATGCGGAAAGTCTTGGCGTCGATGGAGGCAAAAGTCCTAGGGGTGGTAACCCGTGGAAAGTTGTGTCGCGAACGGGTCAGTGAGGACTAACTAGCCGGAGCGGATGTCCGCAGCAAGGTTCCAAAGGAATCGAGAGAAAGTCCAGCAAAAGTCCAATGATGAGGAACCGCGTAAATGTAAATAATGAGTGAGAGGAGCGCTGTTGAGATGGCGTCGACCTAGGACGATCTGTTACCCGGAAGGATAGTCCTACTCGATAATATTTTGTTGACTTTATGTGCTAACCTTGATGCTGGAGGATATTATTTTGGATAACATGTCTTGCGTGTACAAAATAATAAAGTTCCTGGACAAGTTCGAGGGCCTCCATGGAGCTTGAGGCGCCTTGGGTGGAGTCGCAATGGAGCGAGGCACCAGCCCTTGAGGGTAAGGCACCTAAGGTGCCTTGAATGCAGAAGGCACCTTGAACCACGAACTTCACTGACTCGCTTGCGCTAAGAGGGCGCCGGTGAGGCTTCGCTCCTTGAACACCTGAACACCCTTAGGGGGACAAATTCATCTGATGACAAGTGATTCTCTTGCCACGTCTTTGCTCCAAAAGATGTTTGTCAGCTACATGTGCCCGTACCGACCCAGGCTCCGAGATCTCATGCTTCGTATAGATTTATTTAACACACTTATTGTAATACTTAGTTTGTAATAATCGTGCTTATAGTTGTTGCCCATCAAAAGCGATCAAGGATCGCGGGCCTAGTCAGGAGTCGTCACGGTTCTCGAGCAAGTACCCTCGTGTCTGTTGTTCACGTCCGATCCTCAACCTGTCTTCGCCTCGGTCTCGGTCCACCCGACCACTAGGACTTTCCACCTATGGTTACCACCCTCAGGACTTTTTCTGAATGTCCACCGCCCAAGACTTTCCGCATAGGGTCTACGGGTTACCACCCCTAGGGTTTTTTTGTCTAACCACAGACTTTTCTCCACTTAGGTTACCACCCCTAGGGTTTCCGCCCATGTTAGGAACTTCTCTCAAACACTCTTTCAACATGTTAAATAACAACACACCTTAACTTTGAATCCTTTGCCATTATCAAAACTTAGGTTCGATCATCGGATGCTTCCCGCACCAACAGGTAGATCGATGCCCTTAGCGCTTACATGGGCAGAGGAAGGGAATCGAGATGCTAGTCATGGATCAACATCATCCACTGGTCTTCTTCGGCGAAGGGGTGGCTGACGTCGCGTGGATGCATCTCGATAGCCATCATGTGTAGGGCCGACAAAGTAATCATCGTACACAGAAGCAACCCCACGACCATTGCGTGCTGAGGTGATTTGGCGACCTCCGCGTGCAGTGCTAGCTACCGCGCGCAAGGGCAGCGACGAATGAGGATTGGGAAGACATCAGAGAGGACTGTCGACGGTCGCCCGGTGACATCGAGCAGTCCGGAGGTGGCACAGTGAAGTCGTGAGAGGGAGAGGGCAGGATAGCGTGATGAAGAGTCCGGCGATGGAGAGGAGGGTAGAGGCTAGGGCACGGGTTCACTGGAAATGGGGAGGAGAAAATGAGAATAAAACTTAGGTTTTCATCTCTCATGGCTAGGTTAAATAAATCAATCAACTCCTACTTAATTAGGTATTTTAAACAGGCTTTCTCCTAACCCCATCGATTCATCTCCTTAAACATGTCATATGAACTCCGTTTAAATCCCCAAATATTTCTAAAAATTCCTAGAAAATTCTATAAGGTTATTTCTCCAATAACACTTATTATAAAATTTTCATATCTTACAACTACCTTCTCACCTTTTTCCAGATGGATGTTCGTTAGCTTGCTCCGAAGGATGTCCCGTCATGCAAGCTTTGCTTCGGATGTTCTTTCATGGAGTTTCAGAAACTTCTCCTAGAGATTTTTTACCGATGTGTAGCTTCCGATGAGATTTACTTCTTGAGGTGGTAATACACTTAATAAGTGATATTTTGCTCTACTGTTGATTACAAAATCGCTTTGCTCCTTCTTCATCCAGAGGTACTCTTCTTTCTCTACGCCTTGTTGATCTTTAGGAACTATTAAACCGTACTTAAATATTGAAAGAATTTCAAATTCAATTTTTAGGAATACCTCCATTAGGCATTTCCAGTGCACGAACTCCCCCCCTCTTATTTTAGCGAGATGAGGCTTGGTCCGACCATTGATTTCTTTGTTTAAGTTGGTGGTTGGTCCTTCTGCAGCATCCTTGCTTTGATACTAATTGTTGGTCCCCTAATGGCTGGCTAGGGGGTGGGGGTGAATAGTCCTGAAAAGACATGAATACCCTTTCTCGATCTTCGGACTAAGTTAGACAAACACGTGTATAATAACAAAAGTAAATGCATACATTAAGAATAATGGTAAAAGAGTTTACTAGGTTTGAAATCAGAGGATTACTAATCCTAGATAAATAAAGCTCACTAAAATCTCCTTTGGGCGGAGTAGCCTCTTTACAACATTAACAACACACAAAAGTAGTATAACAGAAAGAGAATTCATTTACAAATGTTGTTGTTCAACTATTGAAATTAGAGCTGTATTTATAGCATTGATTCGGGTGCCTGGAAGAGTTCCGGGTGCCTAGGGGTGGATAAAATTTTATCCACGGTGCAACGGATACTGACAACACGTGTTTTGATAAGTTTTCTAGTCCGGGCAGTTAGACTAGGTTCGGGCGCTCGGACCGGGTTGAACCAACTTGACCAGGGCTTGAGCCCGGGGCACCCTGGCTAGCCCCAGGGGTCCGAGCGCCTTGGCTAACCCTGGGGTCTGAGCACCCGGACTAAAGTCAACAGTTCTGTTGACTTTTTCATTCGGGCTCTCACTCCGGCTCTACTCGCTTGGGTGATTTCAGCCATCCGAAATAGGGCTCACTTGAACCCATTTTCCAGCCTTCTCGAGCAACCTTCCGCTCCGGCTTCTCGTCCCTCGAAAACGTCGTGCGCCTCCTTCTTGTCCACCAGCGTACTCTTCCGCAGCGCCTCATCCCTCGGATGCACCAAGCCCGTCGAGTCTCTTTCGTGTCGTCTTTCTCACTAGCTGCGTCTTTCGCTCAACCTCTTGTGCTCTTAAGTTCCTGCACTGTTAGACACAAGGATTAAACCACAACAGGACCTAACTTGACTTGGTTGATCACATCAAAACCCCCATGGGGTACTTACAAGAATTTCATTCCCAAACCTAGTGTGTAAGTTCTAGTTGTCCTCCAATAGTTGAACAAATGTTACTACTTATACATCACTGTTGGAGGTAGAAGCACTAGGTGTTGATAAGTATATCTCCAATTTCAGAAAGTGTTGAGTATTGTAGATGAATCATTATGGACTGGTTGCGACAATCACACTAAAGTATCTCTCACCATAAGACTATTGAATGTCAAGGCAAAGCATAATGTGTCGCATAATGATTTTGTTTAAGTTATTGGAGAGACATTATCATGCGTTCACATATTTCCCAATGATTTTAATAGATGAAACAACTTGTTAAAGAATTAGGTTGTTTGGTGGAAAGAATTGATATTTGTAGAGATGGTTGTATGCTATATTAGGGAGATGATGAAGATGTAGATGTTTATAAATTCTGTAATCAAGCTAGATACAAAAGCACCAGAAGGAGTCAACAACAACGCAAATAATACAATCAGTTGTTTTATTTGCCATTAACTCCTATGCTACAAAGGCTTTATGCATTAAAAGTCATTGATGAAAACAAGACTTGGCATGAAAATCATCAAACAGAAGAGGGGATAATGTGTCATCCATCAGATGCAGAGGTGTGCAAAAATTTTGACAGAATATATTCTATATTTGTGAAGGAGACACAAAACATTAGGTTAGGTGTCTGTGCTAATAGATTTTCTCCATTTTACAAATTAGGAAGAAATTATTCTTGTTGGCAATTATCTTAACTTCGTATAATCTTTCACCTAGGATATGCATGAAAACACCCTACATGTTTTTCACATTAGTTGTACTTGGCCCGCAAAATCCGAAAAAGTTAATAAATATTTATATGCAACCACTAATTGCAGAGTTGAAACAACTATGGGATGAAGGTTTTCCTACATACGATGTTCATACTAATTAGATGTTTGTAATAAAGGCTGCTCTTCATTGGACCATAAATGGATTTCCGACTTATGGAATGCTATTAGGTTGGAGTACTACCGGGATCTTAGGATGTCTAATATATATGGAGAGATCAGAGTCAATCAGATTGAAACATGGTAAGAAGCCAAGTTATTTTGATTATCATAGATAATTTTTACCATCAAATCATAATTTCATAAGGAATACAGATGAATTTACTAAGAATAGAATTAAAAGAATGCACTCCACCATTGACATTAATAGGTTAACAGATTTGATACAGAGTGCTTAACTTTTCATCTGTTATTGAAGAGCCACATAGTACTATTGGGATGCATACTATAAGCCTAGCTTTTGCATGAACATTTGTTTTGAAATATTTTGAAATGAGAATCACTTTGGCTAAATGATTGCATTTTATATTTATATATATGTCAATGCAGTTGTCTATTTAATTTATATTATAGATAACATGGTGTATGGTGCCACATAGAAGATCATGTTATCGATTCCTTATAAATTATAAATAGTAGCTCACAACCAAGATGGATTGGGACAAAGCATTGGAACAGTTGTAGTGTAATTTGGTATTAGTCTGTCTTGACTATAAAATTACACTAGTACACTATGTGTGTATTGAGCAGGACTGTTTGAGGTTGTTCGATTTGTACTGACTACATAAAAGAACAGAACCTCTATTATTATGGATGTGCGCCCTTTTAATCCCTATATAATAACAAGCACGTATACTTAGTATTTATTTCTTTAACTTATCAATGGGTGAGATTTATTCGTTAAATCAATAGGCCCGATAAGTTGGGAGATAATATTATTTATATGGTGTATTGTTGATTATAGAAGGAATTTGTGTCCTAATTATTTACGCTGGTGATGCCCCTTTGAGGAGCTCATAAGGATTATCATGTAAACCCTGCAGGTGGACTTAGTCCGGCATGATAATAAAGTTGAGTGGTACTACTTTTGGAATCAGATATTAATTAATTGGGTTGTCAGTAACTCAATTAATTAACGGACATACGATATCTTAAACACAGGGAGATTAACGCACTCATGATAAGAAGGAACCCATATTGTAATATGAGATTGGTGCGGTAGTTCAATAATAACCCTTTAGTGGTATGAGTTATTATTGATGAACTTGGGTTGGGTGTTCGGGCCGAACATAGGAAGCCCAAGCCCATCAGGAGGCCTGAACCAATTCCTCCTCTAGGTCCCTGTTGTAGCCTCTATATAAAGCCTCACATCCACCCATCCATAACTTGGTTTGGTTTAACTGGGTTTGGTTTAACTTGGTTTAGTTTAACTTTACTTGGTTTTGTTTAACTTAATTTGGTTTGGTTTATCTTAACTTGATTTGATTTAACTTAACTTAGTTTGGTTTAACTTGGTTT
Organism: Zingiber officinale; assembly: GCF_018446385.1. Lineage (NCBI taxonomy): Eukaryota > Viridiplantae > Streptophyta > Magnoliopsida > Zingiberales > Zingiberaceae > Zingiber > Zingiber officinale. The sequence goes on from NC_055995.1 coordinate 71,155,412, forward strand.
GGTATAACTTGGTTATAGAAATAGAGATTTTTTCTAAACAAAATTCGGTTATAGAAAGAGAGATTTTTTCTAAACAGAATTATGTTATTTTTCTTTCTTTGTAACCAACGGCAAGCCAATAAAAAGGAGTAGGTGGTGGCCCCTAAAATCTAATTTTCCTAATTCCATAATTCTCTTCTCTCCTCCTAGGGCTGGCGACACACATCCTTCTCCTTATGGCCGGCGCCCCTCACCTCCCCTCTTCCTCCTTGGTGGCCGACACCACCTTCACCTCCACCTAGGGTCGGTGCCATTCATCCCAAGCTAGGGCCGGCGCCCCTCTCCTCATCCTTGAGGGTCGGCGCCCCTCCTTGCTAGGGTCAGCACCCCTCCTTGCTATATCACTTGGTGGCCGGTGGCTTGAAGAAGAGGAAGAAGAGGAAGAAGATTAGAAGGTGCCCCATCCTAGAGCCTCCTTTTGTAGTCGACGGTTTGGAAACCAAGAAGAGAAGGAGGGTAGTGTTGTCTTGGTAGATTGTCGCCCACACGACGTCCAAGAAGAGGAGAGGCATATGGCAGAAGATTAAGAGGTCTTTAGCTACAAAGAAAAGGTACAACTAGTTCTTTAATTCCGTTGCATATCTAGTTTTATTTTCTTTGTATCATTTTTGGAATACCAACACAAGACGCCAGTGATCTTGTACTTCAATCAAGGTGTGCTTTGATCATTCAAGAACTTGCTTGATTGGTTAAACACATGTTTGATCGAACATGCGGGTTGCTAGGAAAAGTTCTGTTCTTGTACAATTTTTTTGTAAAGGAAAATTGAAACAAAACGGAATTCTAGCGCCTTCAAGTGCAATCAGAGTATGGTTTCTGGTTCTGTGTGATTGGTTTTCGGTTAAATTATGCACTGATCGTATATAAGTTTAGGCTGGATAATAGTAGGATGTGCAGGAAAGATTAACTCTGTGGTTGCAGGCATCATAGATCCAACTATTATGGCTTTGTGTGTTTGTGTATGATTTGAACCCTCGGGCATGTCGAGGTTGTTTGTGTGTGCATGATTGTAATAATTAAATACAGTCGGTTATCGTATTATTTTTTACATTTTGTTCGATCTAGATTACATGCAAATTCATTTTTGGAATATATGATCGATAAATGTAAATTTTATTTCTTTATGTTGCGGCTTGTATCCTTGCTATGTGTGGTGCTATTTTGAGGTTTGGAGGCGCGGCGGAGAAGGAACTGAGATAGACGCGACAGCTTGGCACATTGGCGGCATACTGGAGGACAACGATGGATGAGGCCATAATAGTTGGAAATTTTATTTTCGTATTTATTGCCTTTATATGTTATTTTTGTGTGTTGTGATGCTATGTGCTGTGATGCTATGTGTTGTGATGTGTGTGTATATTAAAATTCCTCAATTTAAATAACTAAGTAGGAGAGGGATTATTTAAATAAATTCCACAGCCTTCATTACTAGTTTGTAAGTGATGCATTCAAACTTGCGCATTGGCTTTAAGTGCCTTCCTCCATATCGGATGAGTTTGTTTGTGGATCACTAGATCAAACTTCCTTTATGGATGATTATAGGAAATTATTTAGGTATGTGTGATCTTCTCCATCTGAAGAGGCATAATCCTAATTAATGGACTAAATATCGAGTAATGGTATATACTTAGGTGCATTTAATAGTATCCTCCCTATCGGAGTCACTGCTATTATTTGTGTGACCAAAGATGAACCAACTATTAATTTTATTTGTCATAAAATTAGGTTGACAAGATAATAAAATTAATGGATAAAACCTCCTCTTACAAATATTTGAATTAGTATACGTCCACACTATCGTGGTATACAAAATTCACGATGTTTTGAATTTAAATTATATTACTTGAGGAATCAATATTATTTTAAATTCTAAAGTTTTGACCAAATATTTTATTTTGTGATTCTCAGGATTTCAAAATGGCTTTCAATCCTCTTGCTGTTATTTTAAAAGAAAATAAACTTACTGGTCTAAATTATATCGATTGGAAATGAAACTTGGACATTATCTTAACTGCTGAAGAATACAAGTTCGTACTTCTTGAGGTCTGTCCTAGCGTGCCTGATAAGGATTCTAGTGAAGAGAAGTTAGAGAGACATAGGAAATGAGTCAAGGTAGATGAGATGGTGCGGTGTTACATTTTGGCTTTTATGTCAAATGTGCTGCAACATCAGCATCAGACCCTACCCACTGCCTATGACATGATGCTCAATCTCAAGGAACTCTTCGGACACCAGAATCGGGATGTCAGGTAGGAGGCCATGAGAAACTTAATGACGACCACCATGACTGAGGGGACACCCGTGAGGGATCATATCCTCAAGATGATGGCTCATTTGAATGAGATGGAAGTCCTTGGAGCTGAAATCGATGGGGAAACCCAGGTCGATATCATTCTTCAAACACTGCCCAAAAGTTTTGAGCAGTTCCACCTGAATTACAACATGAACAAAAGAGTTTATTCGTTGGCGGAACTTCTAACAGAACTCTAAGCGGCAGAAGAGCTATTTCGTCAAAGATCTCAAGTTCACATTGCTGAAAACGTTTCTTCCTCTAAGCCGAAAGGCGGAACAAAGAAGAAGAAACAAGTTGGTTCGACAAAGAAAGTGATTCGACCTCTAGGGACTGGGTCACAGGAAGGTGTGAAGAAGCCGAAAGGCAAGTACTTCACATGCAAGCAGTTTAGACATTGGAAGGTGGGCTGCCCTCGCAGAAAGGAGAACAATAAAGATATATCTTATTCATTAGTTGTCGAAACATGTTTAGCGGTGTTATCTACCGGTACCTGGTGTCTAGATACGGGAGCCACTGATCATGTCTGCAATTCATTGCAGGGGTTCTAGGAAACCTGATGACTACATGAAGGGGAGATCACTGTCTATATGGGCAATGCTACGAGAGTAGCGACTGTTGCAGTGGGAGATGTTTATTTATCTTTTGATAGGAATAAAACTTTGAGTTTGAAAAATTATCTTTACATACCATGTTTTAGAAAGAACTTGATTTCAGTTTCTAAATTATTCATGGATGGATATTCTGTTTCTTTTGATGATAAAGTGGTTGTCAAGAAAAATAGGGTGGTTATCTGTTCTGGTACGTTGGTTGGCAATTTGTATACTCTTAATCTAATAACTCCCATGATGCAAGAAATGAAAATTAATAACACGTCTTCTAATTCTAATAAGAGAAACAACCTTTGGAAATAAACCAAACATATCTTTGGCATCTAACGTTGGGTCATATTAACTTGAGTAGGATTCAAAGGTTAATAGCTGATGGACCTTTGGGTTCATTAGTAGTGGAAAACTTTTCGACCTGTGAGTCTTGCTTGGAAGGAAAAATGACCAAAAGACCTTTTAAAGCAAAGGGGTATAGAACCAAAGAAGTGTTGGAATTGGTTCATTCTGATTTGTGTGGGCCTATGACTATCCAGGCAAGAGGTGATTTCGAATATTTTATCTATTTTATAGATGACTATTCGAGATATGGGTACATTTACTTGATGCGCCGCAAGTCTGAGTGCTTTGATAAGTTTAAAGAGTACAAGGCTGATGTGGAGAAACGTCATAGTAAAAGTATCAAGACACTATGGTCTGATCGTAGTGGAGAGTACCTCTTAGGAGAGTTTAGGAGTTACTTATCAGAGGTCGAGATTTAATCCCAATTGTCTGCACCTGGTACACCCCAATAGAATGGTGTGGCGGAACGAAGGAATATGACTCTTATGGAAATGGTTAGATCAATGATAAGTTATTCAAAATTACCAAATTCATTTTGGGGATATGCTCTGGAAACGACAACGTACATTCTGAACTTGGTATCTTCTAAGTCAGTACCCTCTACACCTACAGAATTATGGAATGAGCGTAAGCCTAGTTTAAAGCACATTCAGATTTAGGGTAGTCTAGCACATGTGCTGAAGGAAGACGCTGATAAGTTGGAATCACGTACAGAAGTTCGCTTGTTCGTGGGATATCCTAGAGGAACGAAAGGTGGTTTGTTTTATAATCCTAAAGATCAGAAGGTCATTGTTAGCACCAATGCCCAATTTTTAGAAGAGGACTATGTAATAAACCACAAACCCATGAGTAAAATTATTCTTGAGGAAATAAAAGAGGACACGCCTACTTTAGTACCAACGGTACAAGATGAGATATCACAAGTAACTACAACACATGTCACAAATGATGCACAATTACAGGTAGTGCCTCGTCGT